>NW_028274810.1:149931771-150257396 GCF_037043125.1 Eumetopias jubatus | reverse complement strand
TACTTAATGCATTAAGGTTAGTATTTCAAAATATGGTAAATGTTTAATTTACATTTCAATACAAAAGCAATTATATTACAACTAATGAGATTATAAATGATTTTTGTGTACTATTAAATAATTATCAAAATTTGTGTTTTGCTTTTTAATGGACACATTTTCTACATTTAAAACCTCTACATAACAGATGTGTCATTTCACATTAAGTGAAAACTAATCTCTAATATTTTACAATAGTACTTATTTTGGTATATATATGAACATACATATGCCACATGGATATAAGGCTGATATAGATTATAATTTTTATTCCTAACAAATCATTAAAATTATATATCTTATACATTTTGACAACCATCTTACTCCTATCTAATGCGAGACAGAATTTGAGAGAGGTACAAACGAAAGAATGACTATTTTTTTGCTTCCAGTATTTCCTATCAACTAATTGTCAGTTAACTCAGATATATAAAATTTGATAAAAGTCAGCCCCACTTTTGGCAGTAAATTCCCAAGGGTGCCATACGCTTTGGAAAGTTTGGTTCTTTTTTTTTTTTTTTTTTAAGATTCTATTTATTTATTTGAGAGAGAGACAAACAGATAGTGACAGATAGCGAGAAAGTGCACAAGCCGGGAGGAGAGGGAGAAGCAGGCTCCTGCTGAGCAGGGAGCCCAATGTAGGGCTCAATCCCAGGACCCTGGGATCGTGACCTGAGCCAAAGGCAGATGCTCAACCGACTGAGCCACCCAAGGCGCCCCAGTTTGGTTCATTTTTGATGTTGCCTCCTCACAATGTGTAGACTGTGTGGTCCCGTTTCTTAGTGTCCCAGGCTTGTTTCTGACTCCTTCAACCGAGTCAGTGGTGTGCTTCCTTCCAGCTCTTCTCGTTCCAAGGGAAGTCCTATGAAAATGCCAGCGTCTGCCCTCGGGCAGCTTGTTCCTTCCTGCCCGTGTCTGAGCTGTTTCAGCACCCAGTCTCATCACCCTCTTTCTTACCTGGGACGCTGCTCCTCAACCCCTTCCCCCCCCCCACATTTCTTTCTTCGCGTCCCTTCCCTGGTGCTAACAAAAATGTTACCTAAATGCCTCTTCTTTAACTTTAGGTGGCTCCAACCCTGCTCCAGCTTCACTCATCCCCTGCAGAATTGTCTATTATTATTGTAGTAGTTAACCCAAATGGGGAGCTTACGCTGTGCCAGTTACTGAGTGCAGCGCTTCCTAAACCTATGAGGTGGGTGCACGTGTTACTCCTCTTCTATAAAGAATAACAACTAAGCCTTAGAAGGGCATGTGGTTAGTAAGCACTGGAGCCAGGCTTCAAGCCCAAAAGCAAGATTTTCTCTGTCCTGCTCAATTATTTTCTTAACTATTCTCGGCACTCAACTAAATACACTTTCTTACTAAAAATTTTGTTGATGATAATAATAATTAGACTAGGCAAATGGTCATGAAAGGTCTTTGAATACCATAAAGTATTCCACCACTGCAGGGTTAAGAAAATAATAATTTATAGTTTTCAAGTCTTTTATGTCACCTCATTTAACTTACTGTTAGAAAATTATGTTGATTGTTCTAACAATCTGATTAATTGGTAGCATTTGATACAAACTATACACCGGCTCTCAATTTCAAAGAGTTAGAAAAAACAAAATCTCTAACAGGATTTGCCCTTTCTTTGGTGGGTAAGGAAGATCTGACAGGAACTTAGGGTCATGGGCTTGGAATCTACTTAACTGTATTATTGTACAATAAGCATGCATTAATCAGGCAGCACCCATAATCAACATGAAAGAATAAAAACAAGCTTTTATTATTAAAGCATTACTATTGATTTTTATAAACACCAAAATAATATCCCTTCTAGGCCCATTACACAGGTAATAATAACCATTCATTTAATTAATACTGACTCAAAGTGAAAAATTCAATCTGAGTACTTATAACACCCACAGTAATATCAAGAAGGTTCATTAGAATTAATACCACAATAAATATAAAATGAATTAGTAATGATTACACCATCATTTTAAAGCATTCCTATTTGTACTCCTGTATTTACTTTAATCACCATCACTCTAAAGAGCAATTAACAAAAGCTGGGCTGGGCATATTTATGTAGGAAGAACAAGGCATATAAATGCGACCCATTGCAAGCCACACACATTTTATCTACACTCATGCATCAACACGCCCAACAGTATGGGAGGTGGCAAAATGACATATTCTTTATGGCATTGGTGAGGAAAATAAAACCATTCTGCAGTTTGGCTTCCTCCCTGGTTTTAAATTGTTCATTCCTTCTCAAAAGCTATGCGCCGATTCAAGATCCTAGCAGGGTACCCAGGACGTAGTAGGAAGACCATTAACTCTTGTTGAACAATTTCTTGCCTCGTGATACATCCTCCTCTGGAAGGACTACTGGTTACCCTTGGGTGTCGAATTGTAGTGATGATTACAGAGAATCTGTCACTGATTAGCTACGTATGCAACCAATACTGGACAGAAGTTCTTTGGTAGGGGGCAAAGGGGGAGAGGAGATAATCTCCTCTGTTGCTGCCAGTTGCCCAAACTGAACTGGGATAAGGAATATAATAAATTATTTCTCTTCTGCAGCATGAGTCATTTGGGAGTAAAATGAAGGAAAGAAACTATGACTCCTTTTTTTTTTTTTTTTTACATCCTCTCTATTCCCATTCTTTTGTGACTGAATCATGACCTTTTTGGACATTAGGAAACTGGCTCCATAGGAGCAACTCAGATAAAAGAAGGCAAAGAGGAAAAGAAACTACACCAACAAAACTCTCCTTTAATCCTGCTGCTAACGACAGGCATTCCCACCCTGGCTCTTGCAGAATCTCAACTCCTGATCATATTTGAATTGGGAAAGCTGAAGAGAATAGTTAAGTTGCTGTTAATTTAAAACATTATTTGTATTCACTCTTAAGTGCTAGGTGGCCAGAAACATGTCATAAATTATTGACAATGTGATAAAGGGAAAATTTCTCCAAAAGAATGTCACAAAGGCCTTAGCATGTGAGAGGGGGAAATTTGCGTCTGTTTTTGATGGTGGAAGAGGGTGCTTCTATTTGAAAACCTGGTTCTATTTGGAATTGACATGCTGCTTCATGAGTAGATTATCAAAGCTCTGCTCCATACTTAGCCCCTAAGTCATCTGTTTTTACTTTTAGTTCCTTTCGTTTTCTGTTCTTTTCACTCGTGTGACTGTTTGTCCCGCAGAGAAGCTAGGGATTTTCTGACTGTGGAGAGAGTAACTGTAAGTGTTTCAAGATACTATGAGCCTCGAAAACCAGAGAAGCAATGAGCAAGCTAGCATTTATTTGAAAGGTAAACATTAAATCCAGGTAGAGAAACAAAACACAATTTATTATCCTATTGATCACCAAGAGACTAATGCCTTTCCCTTTCCTAAAGACATTTATCCAATAAGCTTTATACACACCACAGCAACAATCTGTAACCCACTTACAGAAGTGTCACTAATACGGCATTAATTACCAACACTATGTGACTTGGAAATGGCTTCCTGGTGAAGTGGTTTATAGAGTTCACAGTTTGGCATAAAACCACATTCCGGTCTTTTCCACCTCCAGCTTGAGGCCATTCTCCAGCCCTGAAAGAGAAAGGAGATAGAATATTCTGAGCAGTGAAGAAGTAAATTCAAAGGGTTCCTTCCTTTCTGTTCTCAGTGCTCAGTACACACCTCCAGGTAAACACTAATCTGACCTGAGAAGAGTCTACCATTTTTGAGCAACTACTTTGTACCAGGAACTTTATATATTTTTAAAAATCTTTATAATAACTTAACAACATGTTAGTATACCCATTTACAGGTGAGATTCTATATAAATAACTCAATAAGCAGATCATATTCAATAAACAGATTAACATCACTTACGAATAAAGAATAACTTTTAAATGGGTACCCTTACCACACAGAAACAAAGCTCTTTCTGTTTAATCATGAAGCTTCATAACTAAAAGAAGTTCACAAACTAAAGACTAAAGAGTAAGTAACACAGGTGATAAATGACACATGCCACCACCAATCTCACAGAGCCATCCATGTCTGCAAGCACCTGTGGGAAGGTATTTGTAACCACATTGTATCCCAGCCCCGCAAGCTCATATGTGAAGTGGGTGTGCTCTTCTTACCATCCTTGTCAAAAACATTTTATTAAACGCCATGTCTAATTACAAAATGCTGTGCTAGGTACTACAGAAGTTTTAAGGCTTTAGCTCTATTATGTGAGAACACAAGACTCTCTTTCTAGCTATTGCCTCTATTCAATTTGTGTGATAGCTTTTGAGAGCACTCTTGGAGATCATAAAAGTATCTGGGCACTCTGCCACCATCTACTTTGGTCTGTAGCTTGGTGGACAGAGGGTAAGAACAAGGAAAGTGGATAGATAAGAATCTAAGTAGACGGT
This sequence comes from Eumetopias jubatus, assembly GCF_037043125.1. Taxonomy (NCBI): domain Eukaryota; kingdom Metazoa; phylum Chordata; class Mammalia; order Carnivora; family Otariidae; genus Eumetopias; species Eumetopias jubatus. The sequence goes on along the minus strand of NW_028274810.1, from coordinate 150,252,947 downwards.
GCTCTAGTCTAGGGAGAAAGGGAATGTAAAAAGAAATCAAGGGAAGTAGAAGGTCTATCATCAACATCATCATCATCATCATCATCATCATCATATCTAATTTTTATCTGAGTTTACTGGGTACCAGGCGCAGTGCTAAGGGCTTTATGCACACTATCTAATTAATTCTCACAATAATTCTTTCATTAAGAAACTATTATCCCTCAGATTACCAGTGAGAAAGCTGAGGGTTAAAGAAGGTTAGTATCTAGCTCAAACAAGCTGGCAAGTGGCAAAGTCTGGATTCAGACTCAGGACGTCCGACTCCAGTGCTTGAGCATATGGTCATGTGTCAGGAGACAGAAGGAGAAAAAACGAACCTGCAGTTCGTAAAAAGATGAGACATGAGCCTGTGCTCCTGAGGCCACTGGCAGGATGTGGAGGCAGGAGCCAGGATTCAGGATGAGGCTGGCTCCCCTCAGGAGGGGGGCCCTCCAGGAGCTGTGCCAGCCATGCTTGACTCCCTCTCTCTCTTGAGTTGACAGTACAGTGTTAGTGCAGAAAGGATGGGCTATGCAATAAATGATTTTGGAGCAAAAACATTTTTTAGCAAGCTTTTTATTCAAGTATCACATATACAGAAAAGCAAACAAATCGCATGTTTAGTTCAATGAATTTTCACAAAGTGAATGCACGCCTGTGTAACCACACCTTTGTGACCACACCTACGTAACACATGTGTGATCTTTGTAACCAAGAAACAAAAGTATTACCAGCCCCCAGTAGACCCCCTCATCTCCAGTCACTGATTCTCTTGAAGTGTGACCACCAATCTGACTTCCAAAACTATAGATTAGTTTGGCTTATTTTTGAACATCATAAAAATGGAATCACATTTTCGTTTTATATATATATATATATATATATATAAATATATATAAGATATATATATTTATATATATATATATAAATATATATATATATAAACTATATATTTATATATAAAATATATATATAAAAAAATATATATATATATAAACTATATATATATATATATATATATATAGTCACAGACTTCTTTTTTAAATACTGTGTTTGAAAGATTTATTTATGCTATAGTAACTAACAATAGTTTATTCTATTTGATGTATAGGATCCATTGTATAAGTAGACCATAATTGTTTTATTCAATACACTGTTGATGAATATTTGTGTTACTTACAATGTTTGGTGCCGACTAGGGAGGAGACTTAGAGCTGTCCAAGGTGGGCGGATGACTCCTGTCCATCTGGACATTGTTGCTCCTGGTTCTTGGACCCATGGACTGCCCAATTTTGTACCAATAAAGCAATAAAAAAAACAAGTGGAAATAAGAATTATGAGTGAATGAACTCCATTTAAATATGAGAAACAATATGAATGTAAGAATTACTGATTATTAGACTAATCTTTGGCAAAGAATTTCAACAGACATCTCCATCCATGAACATCAGGGCACAAGTAAAGAAAATGAAAAAAATAGGAGAAGTAGAAAAATGTACTCTGACCTCCTAAAAAGAAAGTATGCCAACTTATAAATTACTGAGATATTTTAACTTGCCATTTTATTATTCTAGATTAATAACTTGATTGCACTTTTAAAAAAATGTATGTCTACTATTAAAAATTCAAATCAATCAGTACTCTAAACACAAGCCTGTTAGCTACAAATTAAAAAGAATTACACAAAAAATACCACTACCCAGAAATAATGATTGTTAACACTAGATGATCACAGGGACCAAAGGAATAATGGGGAATTAGAAAAAAATATTTTTATAAGATGAGATGAAATTATACATGCTACCTTTAAATTAAAAATTATGAAAATTAATTTTATATGATTTAATAGAAAAAAGAAATAAAGAAAAAAGAAATAAAAATTATAAAAAGGAAAAAAGAAGAAACTACCATGACTATTAAAGTAATGCTTAAATTTAAATAAAAAATTTTAATCACCAGGGAAACTACTTTTCAAAAGTCCTTATATGCTTTCAAGAAAAAGATTATGAAAATCATCAAGCTGTTGGGATAATTCTTTTTACTTGCACATTACATTTTAGCTGTTTCTTATGACATATGTGAAGCTAACAGTCAAACTTTTTCCCCACTTCCCCACTTCCTGATGTGGGATAGTTGGATTATTATTTTTATGCTAATAATTTTACACTTTCAATAACTGTAATAATTTATATTATGTTGTTATAAATAATAATTATTTAGGAATTATTTAAATAATTTATACTTTAGTTTCTAATAATTATAAACAGCTACAGTTCTTTTACCAGTTTTAACATTTATGAATTCTTTTTTTTTGTTTTGTGTGACTTAAATATATGTGGGTTAAGAGCGCCTGCGTGGCTGTTGGTTAAGCGACTGCCTTTGGCTCAGGTCATGATCCTGGAGTCCCAGGATCGAGTCACGCATCGGGCTCCCAGCTCAACAGGGAGTCTGCTTCTCCCTCTGACTCTCCCCCCTCTCATGCTCTCTCTCTATCATTCTCTCTCTCTCAATAAATAAATAAAAATCTTTAAATATATGTTGGTTTTTTCCTTTTTTTTTTCCCAAGAGGAGTTCATTGTTTCTCTTTTTCTGAGGCCATGTATGTTGCAGAATATCTGTCTATTGCCTTAATACTTAAATTACATCTTGGCTAATATTTTTTGGTCACACTATTTTTCCTCAAACTGTTTGAGCATTGCTCCCTCACATTCTAACACTGACTGTGTAGAAATCCAAAATCAGGCTGATCTCCCCCACTTCGTTTAGTTAAAGAATTTTTATGGGTGCTTACAATATCATTTCCCTATTTTTGCCATTCATTTTAATTAACCAGGATGTAGTTCTGTGTGATTTTTTTCAGAGTTCCTGAGATGTAGAGTTCTCACCATGTAGTAGATTCAACGTATCTCTTCATTGCGGGGGAATTATCTTTCATTCTAATTTTGTATGCTTTTTATGCTCTATTGGGTTATTTATTCTAAAGATACCAATGATATATTATGTTGAATTCTCTTTTTCCATCATATCTTTCAAATCTACTGTTATTGCTTTATTCCTTTTGCCTTTTTCCTTTGTATTCACTGTGATGATCCTAAGAGTTTGTCAGAAAATTGAATATTTTGTAATGAACCAATTTATCTTGCCCTTTCTTTCTCTTTTCTTTCCTTCCTTCCTTCCTTCCTTCCTTCCTTCCTTCCTTCCTTCCTTCATTCCTGCCTTTCATGTCTTTGCTTTTCTCTTTAGTTTTGTATATTGGCTTTCGATTTTTTTTCTTGCCTCTTCAATCTCCTCATCTCATTCTATTGTTTTACTGATTTTGTCTTTGAACTCTCATTGTATTTCATAGGATGAAGCATATTATGTTTCTTTTACTCTTCTTCATAACGCATATTCTAATATTGCAGGATTCTAATGCTATTTATATTATGTTCTTTCCATACTCAACATGAGAAACCACACTGACTATTAAAGTAAAGATTCTCTGTAGGGCTTTGATAGGGATCTCAAAAGTCTAAAACATACAAATTATATTTTCTCAATAAAATCTTCCTTGTTTCTAGGCATTTTTGATAGCTGCTATTTGCTATGACAAAGTATGATAGACTTTTCGTGATTTGTTTCCTATCAGTCTTTACCTGGCTTATTATTTTTTCCTCTAAGTTACAAAGGAGGACAAGACCTGTACTTAATGCAATAGATGGTAGTACGTGTGCCTGTGCACACTGTAAGATGAAGGAAGGAGATGATAAAAATTTCATCTGGACCTATCTCTCTCTGACCAAATGGCTTATGCTAAGATTGACCCCATGTAGTTTGAGTGTAGCCAGTTCTAAGAGGGAATAATTTAGGAACTGTAATCATTAAACTAGTAAAAGCAGTTCTGTATCAATTGAAGATTTTCTTGAAATTTTCTTTGGTAAGATTTTGCACCAAAAACAATATTGGTTGACTACTATTTGAGCCTATTTCATGTTACACTTATCAATTCTTCCTCACACAGAAAAAAAAAATTTTTTTAAACTAAGAGATTCTTGAAATCTCAAGAAATGGAAGTGGTATTCTAAATTTGACTGTGAAATTACTAATGTACAGTAACCTTTCCTGGAGAGTGAGACTAATTCTTTATCACAGCCCTCAATAGGTTTTATTTTAAGGCGCTTAGGATGGCCCATAAGTCCCATGTCAAATCCCATAATATTCCTTTAGCATATTAAGAGATAATGCTTAAAATTCTGAAGTTTCTATAACTGAAGTTAGAATTCTCCCTAATATATCATATATATATTAGGGAGAATATATATATGATAATTTTCAGAAAGTAAATTCTGGTAATGATGGGGGGGTGCATCTAGAGAATTTGGCAATTGAGCTGGAGGAATTGTCTGAGGGTACAAGACCACCTGGGGGCTCATGGGACAACTACCAGTTATTTTACAAACTGGTGGAGGCCTGGTCTTGCTTCCTGGATAATGCTTTTCCCAATGGCAACTCTGCCTGTGTAGGACATACCCAATCAATGAATTTCAGCTGTCATCATGATTGACACGGATCGCTGAACCATTGACTGGCCTGTAATGATCAGTATTGATTGTGAATGTGTCTGAAATTAAAATGTTGGATATAGTATAGACTATTCATTTTATGAATGTGGAATATAGTCATTGAACCATAAGTCTTTAATTCCCATGGTGGTCACCTCATCTTACGCACACCAAAGCATTCATTGTCCTCCATTTTTCTTCTAAAAGAGGCAGAAATTTAAATGGTTTCATAAGAGATATAGATAAGCACCTAGGATTTCTTCAATTCAACACTTTTTAAAAGAGAAAGAAAAATTCCCTCTAAAATAATCACAGGCAAATAGTGATCATTCCTACCAGTGTACTGTGTATTTATATGTTAAGATATATACAGAGAGAGAGAGCGAGAGAGAGAGAGAGATCCCCTGTGTAAATTCTGTGAGTGTAAGGGCAGAATTAATTAATTAATTAATTAATTTACTCAACTCATAATTAAGCAGGCATTATGATGTGTCGGGCACTTCCTATAGAGATTCAGGCACTTTTCTAGATGCAGAGATAAAATAGTGCCAAGCCTTCTGTTGCTGCCATAGTCTGGTGGGGCAGGGGGGACAGAATTGATGAAATAACCACATCAATAAATGTAAACTTCAGAGGAGTGTAAGTGCATTTTCAGTGAGGTATCTGGTACAGTGAGCGTGGAATGCGGGAACTAGCTAAATGAGGCAGGCAGGGTAAAGTTTGCTGAAGGAATGATCATTAGCTGACACATGATATTAGAGTAGGGTTTCACTTGAGAAAAGTAATTAGCTAGGCAAAGAGAAGGGCGGGGCTGAAGATGCGAGAATAATCCAGGCAGAGGGAAAAGTGCTTCTGCAGCTAAAATGACACAGAATTTAAAATTTGGAGGAGGTGAGTATGGCTAAGGGTAAAAATCAAGAGCAAGTAAGATGAGACGTGAAGCTGGAGGGAAAGGTGAGGACAAACAAATGCAGAGGCTTAGAGTAGAAAGACATACGCCCCAGGAAGTTTAAAACAGTCTCAGTTGATGCCTGTTGTCCATGTAATTAATAATAACATACCCTTTCACTCCTAAATGCATTCCCGTGTATTGAAGAAATTATGTGATCACCCTACTCAAAGGCCTTATTAGGGATTTTGGTTTTTATCCTAACTCCTAAAATAGGAAATATTTAAAATGTTTAAGCAAGTGAGAGACATGATCACATTTTAGGTTTGGAAAAAATCACTGCATAAGGTGTACAAGAGGTTGAGGGGGCCAAGAGCACATGCAGGGAGTCCAGGTAAGACACTGTTGCAGGAGTTGGGGAAGGGACAGCAGTGATATGAAGAAGGTGATGCAAGAGGAAATAGAGTGAATGAATGTGATGGCTTCTTTACTTTCATTGTGCCAGATTTGGTCCCAAATGGAATTTCTGTACAGACCCTGGCATTGATTTATTGGTGCTTCATAGATCTCGGGATGTATTATGCAATTCACTAACAAATGCACAACAGTCCAGTGCTTGGGGGTTGGTGACACTCATGTGATTATTTCACTAGTGGCAAGCGTTACGTAAGGAAAAGAACTCAGTGGGCACCCATCTTCCTTCTCTCATTATAGACATAGACCATGAAGAACACTGGCACTATTAAGTCTTAAGCTGCTGGATTTGCTCCCAAAAACATTTTCTAATTGCTTGGCTTCGAGGTGCAATAGAAGAAACTTTGATAAACACAATGCAGTTAAGAAAAACCACACTGTACCTAACAGCATCTGAATATCTCTCTCATTGCAGCAGGAAATAGAGAAGAAAGGTTTTCTAAAGGAAATCCTGGATGTCCTTAGAGGTCACAACAATTCACTGTGGGAGTGACAACAAAAAAATAAAATAAAATAAAATAAAAAATTAAGGTCCTTCATCCAGTCAGTCACTCAACTATCAACTATTAAATATCTACTTTGCCATGAAGTATTCTGGACTATGGAATTATAGCTGTAGATATGAAAAATATGGCCCTTGTCCTCCTGACATTTACCCTCAACTAAGACATATGCAAAACCAACGGAAGACAAAAAACAAATAAATATACATACATATATATTTTAAAATTATTCCTGAGAATTATGACTAATGTTAATAAAATAAGATAGGGTAAGCTGATTTGAAGGAAGATAATATGGTAAGCAAAAGCTCTTACTAGTGGTGATGTTTGACCTAAACCCTGGATGAAAAAGGAAGTCATTTGGAACTAGGAAGAAGAGTCCAGAGCAAGTGCAAAATCCCTGCTGGAAGCATCAGACAAAAGAAAAGCTAAGATGTCTGAGGGTAGTGAGAGATGGGGAAGTTCTATGCAATGAGGTTGTAAGGGTAGGAAGCAGGAACCAGGTGTTGTAAGGCTTTATGGGCTGTAGGAATTTGGGATTTGCTCCAAATGCAATGGAAGCCATTGGAGAGTTTCAGGCAGAAGAACTCCATGATATAAATTTAAAAAAAAAAAAAAATCTCTGGCTTCTGTTTTAAAAGGCCACTGTCAAGTGTCAATGATCATGAGTCCAGTTTGTGATTTGTTATGGTAGACCATTTGAGAAATGATTACGTCTGGATTTAGGATGATGGAAGTGGATAGATTTGTGACATATTTGAGTTAGAAATAAAAGGCTTTCCTGAGAGACTCAACGTATGGGTTAAGAGAAAGGATAAGTCAACTCTTCCCTTTAAGAAGGGGATGGATGATGGTGCAATTTGTTGATATAGGGAAAAATGGAAGAGAAAAACATTTGGGATGACAGGAATCAAGGGTTACATTTTTGGCATGTTAATAAGAGATAACATCCAAGTTGGTAGTTGGATATGAGTCTGTAGTGGTTATCAGATGCTGTAGATACTTGTTGAATATGGTAATTTGGTGGTCATTAGCATATATATGTTATATAATGTTATATAAGGTCATGGGATTGGAGGAAATCACTAGGAAAAACTATTCAATTGGAGTTCAGTTGGAGGGAACTAAGACCAGATTGCTTTATGGGATAATGAGTGGGCCACAGTAGGTGAGGGGTAAAAAGAGATAAGAACCAAGATGAAGGAAAGAAAGAGTAGTTTAAAGAAGGGTGTTGAAGGAGAATTACAAAAGATTGGGGCAGCTGCCCTGTGGGGTTTTTGACTTTGGGAAGAAAGAGAGAAATTATTGTTTTCTGTCTAACCTCCTCCAAAGTGCTTTCAAGAGACTCTCAGAGAATACATTCATAATTTTCAAAGATTTCATGTGGATTCATATTTATTTTCCTTTTGAATGTATGACAAAGTGGAGACCAGTCTCAAGGTAACTAAGTTCTATCTTAGTTACTCATCTGTTATTTCATTTAATTCATGTAACAGTCTCATGTAGGAGATCCTACTATTATTGCCATTTCACATTTGGATATAAAATTAAATTGTTTGTTGGATTTAAATTTCCAATACCCATTATTTTTTTTTACTTCAAAACTATCCAGGAACTAAAAATAAAAAGCACAGGTTTAGTTTTAAAAGATTATTTTTCCCATTTTTATTTATGCGGAGGAAACAAAAAGAGAAATGGAGGGAAAATGTGCCTGGCTTTTTCTGTTGATCCTTGGCTTGAAGGACAGAGACCCTCATAGACTATATATCCAATGAAAACAATGTGAACAGCTATCCAAGATTCCTAGGCAGATCTGTAAAGTCAGAATGCTTCCCATGGCATTTCCAGGAGCAGAGCCTCTTAGAAGCTAGTATCTTTCTAGTTGGTTGTTCAAGGTTTCCATTTGCTACAATGAGTGTAATATATCTTGCACTCTTCTATCAGTGGGATCCTGGGCTCAATGGCCTGTCCGTCCATCATCTATTAGCAGAGCCTCCAAATCCCCCACTTAGTGCTTAAAATTTCCTACCTTGAGAATTGGTTCTTACTTAGTATTCCAAATATCTTTTCCTTCTCAGGACCATCTTAGTCCACAGTGTATACTCATCATGTTAGCTAATGACCTTTTCTGCCATCAACTTAGATAATTTATAAGATAAGCTTAATATATATTCTGATTATTATAAATGACATTTTACTTAATAATTTTCATTATAATCCAGATTCATAAATATTTTATAGCACCCTTGCTCCAGAAATGGAATCACAGAAAGTATTTAAGTAGAAATGTTTCACCTTCAGAAAATTGAAGCTTTCCTCACAAACTTCTGTCACCCAAATGTCATATAAACTGTCCAAAGTCACAGCTAAGAAATTGCAGTTAGGATTAAAATTCAGGCATTTCTGATTCCAGAATCCTTGCTTTCAAACTTCCTAGCATAGTAAATACTCAATACATATTGGTCCATTTCTAGGATGCACTAAGTAAATATTTGTGAATAAAATCAGTATTCAGAGAGTCTGGATGATAGTTATATATGTATAGTATACATACTGATCTTTGAGGAAAAATGAAAGTTTATGAATATTATTGGTTTCATCACCTACACTATGGAAATAAATATACTCTATTACCGAGAATATGCCATCAATAAATAAAAACAACTACATAATAATACAGAAGTTTTTGGACCGCTAAATCATACCACATTATTTGAAACACATGTTACTTTTGTGCAAAGCTTGTTGCCAAGAGAAGCAAAATTAATCATTAGGACTTACTCATCTCGTCCAATACTCCCACACACATACCCTTTTTGTCAAATACCATCGCTGAAAGTGACTTGCCCACAGTCACATTTAATGACAAAACTAGAACTAAAGCTTAAATGTTCTGGCTTGAATTTGTGTACTCTAGTATATAGCACATTTCAGTCATTGTTACTGTCCACGTTTCCCTTCTCATTTTGATATCTGGGATATCTGAAGACAGAAGTTAAGTATATGGGTTGTTTATCATTCATATTCTATCTCTGTAGAGCTCCACTGTGCCCACCCCTGCACTAGGTATAAGCCATTTAATATGCTTCAGAATTTTTTCTTCAAGAATATATGCAAATTAGGTGCCAGAATTTCTATCTTTGAGGTTGTTAGGTTAACTGGTTCCACAAATGTGCTAAACAAGAAGAAAAAACAGACAAAAGATTTCCATTGGCAATGCAGAATGTTCTGAATATTATTGTTAAATCAACCAACAACTTAAATCTGGCATTGGGTAAAGCATTACAATTCTGGTATACACTTGGGTGGGTCAGGGGAAATCATATCAAAAATTTTCCTGACTTAGGCTGGTATGTTTTCTGCAGTCCACAGGACAATGCTCACTGGAAAGTTTTCTTTTGCCTTTTCATATTGAATTGATATATTATGTGTTTCCATATATTGTTGTTATGACTATGACAGATTTCTGAACAATTTTCATTACCTATTACTGCCAACCTCAAGTGATCTGAGGAAATCATTTTATCATAGGCTAAGACATTTCTTCAGTGTGAAAGTAAAAAGGAATTACTTTGACACAGTAGAATGCAATAAAGCAATTTGTGATCAGTTTGAATAAGATGAGTGAGAAAGAAAACAAAGTCTTTGGCACTGGGAGTGTCTGCCTCTTGCTTTGATATCTTTTCTAATGCTGCAGAAGCAAGTTGGGTCATTTCTCCTCCTCCCAGGCTGTTCACTTACCATCTGTCAATGTTGAAAAAATACAAAGAACACTGTATAATTATTTTCCTTATGAAAAACATGAATGCAAACTTTCTTAGAGCTAAAACTTTCCTATAGCAGCATAATCAGCTGCAAACTCTGCTTCTAAAATATCTAATACTCTCTGAATATCTTAGTACTTATTTATCCCAATAGCACTGTATCAAGAACAAAATAGCATATATCCATATAGTGAAATATCATGCCGGTGTTGAAAAAATGAGAGATGTCCAATATATTTTGTTAAATGAGAAAAATGAGTCCTAGAAGAAAATGTTATACCATTCAGTATATACTTACAATCCCATTTCTGTAAACAGGTGTACACACACATACACACACACACACACACACACACAATAAATCATTTGGGGAGTAGGAATGGATTTGTTTCACAACAGTGGAGGCAAAGAAACATCCTATATCTTTATTTCTCTGTCTCTCCTGGCTGGCAGAAAATTTAACGTCAAAAATATTTTGAGTGTTTCTCTTTTTTCCTAAGATTATACAAGAGTTCTGGGAGCTTAAAAGTCATGAAACTTCGGGAATAACCTCTGTCCTTGCTTCCATCATGACTACCAATGAGATGAAACTTGCCCAAACTTGGATGGTATTTTGGAGAGTGGGTAGCTTTGTTGCTCATAGAATCCACTCCTTCCAAGTCTACTTGGCCATCAGAAATGTGTTAGGCTCTCAACACCTGGGCCCTTATAGCTCCTTTCCATTCCTTCCACAAGTCTATCCTACATGGTTTCTGCCATCTCTGAAGCGCTGTGTGGAATTGGCCACAGGACTGTACCAACTACTTAATCTAGCATCTTTTCCCTTCTTCAGTTTCATGGGACCCAACCTTTTTCTTTGGGGCCTTAGCATTCACTTCTTACTCAATCCCACTGAGCCTTTCCTCTCTCTTCACCCCCTTAAGAGAGCTTTATTATCCCCTAGGACACAATGAACTCTAGGTCTTCAGGATAAGAATATCCCTCTTAAATATAAGGCAACACATGCACACAGACACACATATGATTAATCACTGCAGAAATATGTGTAAGAGCAAAACATTGCAAATACCCTAAATGCCTAATAGAAGACAGATTAAATAAACTGTAGGAAAACACAATGGAATAAGCTGTACGAAATTATAACTCGATCTTGTGAACTGACAGGAAGTGATTTCAAGGTTACACTATCAAGTGAAGAAAGATGCATATGAGTATACATAGAAAGATGAAGAAATAGGAATATATATTGCAAATGAGTAGACATTGCTAATTTTTACAAACAAACTAAAACTACACTATACAACAATGATAATTTTACTCTAGGAGTAGTTAAGAAGGTGGTAGATGGTATGAAACAGGAATGAGATATCTCTGATTATATTTTTAAATAAAGTTTTCACATTTGAGCCATATATTTTTAATTAAAATTATTAAATCAAATAGGATGTAAAAATTAGCCCTAAAATTAAATACAAACGGAAACAAACCAAAATTTTAATCAAATTGGTAGCACACGCACACAGAAAAAAGTAATTTATAAACATAGCACCTTTACTATAAAATCTTAGTAGATATAGTCCAAAAAATAAAGAACTGCAAGGAAATTTAAGTCTTACATAGTGGGTTTGCTGAAGGTAGTGGTAGTATTGTTAAAGTAATAACCTACATTTTTTTCAATACTATAGAACACATGAGTAAATAGGATGATATAGTTTGGAATCAGGGTTCTCACTATGGGGGAGAAATGATATAAATGGAGTGGGGAGAAGAGGAAGAGCTCTGTGGTGATAAATTTAAATTGGAGGCACCTATGTGAACCTCATGATGTTTTTAAAGATATATATGCCAGCTATCCATCGAAATAATCTAGAAGAAATGACATCCCGGTAGCAATAAGGACACCTAGTACCAAAATCTTGGTTTCTAAATTACTATCTCTCTAAAGGAAAACAAAACTCCTTGGAGACATGGTTGATTCCAAGTATAGGCAGAGAAAATACAAGGTAAGCCTGGAAAATTCTGCCCCGAAGTACTCAAAGGATGAGAGAGATATGTCTAAAAGACAAAAGCCAGCTTGATGGGCTTGACTGGTCAAACTACTTACAATTTGAGGATCAAAAATGAATAATGATGTGATAGATTATAACACACTGAGTAAAAAAAATCCATAAGACCATAATAATATTTAAAGAAAAGGGGTGAGAGAGAACGTAAATAAGAATAATAACTAATAAACATGGAAGGAATGAAAAAATTAGAAAATAATCCTTTTGCTCACACACCAAGATTGGGACATTATTTAATGATAGGTTATTCATATAATTTCAAAGTATTATACCACAGAGTACTTCTTGGTTTCAAAGAGAGAGGTGGGAGCTATGCCTTAACTTAATAATCTAAGTTAACATCACCAATAGTGAGACAGACAGACAGACATCATGCCTCTGATGTGATGGAACGCAAAGTCCAAGAAAGCACCTATGTAGTATTCTTGCCAAAGTATTTAATTTGATCTAGTAGTGAGGAAGCTATTTGGCTAATCCAGATTTGAAGACATTCTACACATCAATTAATCTATAGTCTTCAAAAAATAGTGTGTCATAAAAAACAAAAGGCAAAGGGGCCTTATTGTATTAAAAAAGACTAAAGACACATGACAAGCAAATGCCAAGTGTGATCCTTAATTGGATTCTGATTTCGGGCTGGGGAGTGGAGGAGCGTCAGCTGAAAGATGTCTGGGGACAGTTGTATATTAAATGATATTATTCTATCACTGTTAATTTGGAAGTGTGACGGTGGTTTTGTGTTCATGTCAAAGAACGTCCTTGCTCTAAGAGGATTTATGTTGAGGTATAAAGAAGTCAAGAGCCACAGTATCTGCCTGTCTGCAAATTCCTTTCAAATATTTCAGCAAAGCAATTGTGTTTGAAAGAGATAAAGCAAAGGTGGCAAAATACTAACAGTTGGTGAATTCAGATGAATATTATACAGGTATGCATTGTACTTTGCTGTGGGTTTGAAATTTTTGAAAATAAAAACTTCGAAAAACAGTTTTAAAGAGAAGGTAAACGTAAGAGAAAAACTAAAGATAAAATTTTAAATTTTGAAAACAAAGCTAGGAAGTCTCCGTTGTGTTGGGGGTGGAGGCAATAGTGGGTCAGAGGAGTCAGATAGAGAAAATTGCCTCCCATACTATTATTATTATCCTACAGGTGAATGTTATAAATTCTCTGTGAGGTTATTCTGCTGTTTAATAAATATAGGAAAAAGAAAAAAACTCCTCAAGCATATAAACCAAATCACAAAAAATAATGGATGAGAGAGAGTTTGTATATGGGGTGGGGTGAATATAGGATTCTTCCACGAGCTAAATCACAGGTTGGCAACTACAGCTAAGCCAAATCTGGCCTCTGATCTAAGTCATACATGTGTATATTTGAAGTTTTTTTTAAATCAAATATATTTTAGTTTTTCAGTCAGAAGAATAAAAATGAGAAAGAACTAACTAGTATAGTATACTCAATGATTAACTTTTCCAGATTTTGCTTCCAAATGAAAGCTATATAGGTTGACTTCCAAAAAAGAGGGAAGAAATAAATAAAATAAGCACATAAATAAAGAAAAACTGGAGTATTCACTTAAAACAGTACATTAGGATAGTTGGGCACAATGTGTGATAAGACTTATTTGACATTACTCAGTACTTTTAAAAAAATATGAGCTTACTTTTCCAGGAATCGTAAAACACATTTGCTGAATCATTCACTAATTCTACTGGCGCCTCTGGAGAAATGTGTCAAATATTTTGGAGTTTTCTAAATTCAGGTTCAGAAAGGTTAAGTAGCTTGCCAAGCAGCACAGCACAGCGCAGCTCAGCAAATTACTGGAAAGAAAAAAAGAGAGAACTCTGTACTTGAGTCTTGGTTGAACCCGCCCAAAAGGGAATCAAAAATTTTCCCTGGAACCTTTCCGTGAACTAGAACTTTTTTCGTATTTAAGAAGGAAAGGGAAAAACACTAGCTAAACCTGGAAAATGTGTGTTACTGACAGGCTTTACAGGATGAACTCTGCCTACTTTAAGAAGATAACTCAACCTTATCGGTAACCCTGGATTTAAAAAGATTTTAGGACTCAAATCAAGGAAGTCAAAGTCATTCTGTTCTTATAATTCGGTGTGTCATCATTTTGATAAAAAGCAGCCAACAGATTCTCTCCTTTTACTAATGGCGATTTATGTCTTAAAGAAACAAAGACCGAAGTGAGCAGACTTGAGTCTGTTTCCCTACTACTCTGGGGTGAACTGAAATGGAAGTATTGGCAATGCTCTCTGCCTAACTGCCTTCCTCCACACACACAGCTCCCACCCCTGGCAGGCATGGGAAAGAGGAAAAGCCAAGCACTGTGCTTTTTTTTTTTTTTTTTAAAGTCTAGCCTCAGCCTGATTTTATAAAGAGTTCTGGAACATGAATTGTACCCCACAGCTTGTCCTGCCCAGACACAAAGTAGCTGACCTATAGTACCCCCACATCAGCCGGTCACTAGCTACGGGCTGCCTCGGGTAGGGTGGCATCGCCTTCTAGAAATTCCAAGCAAGGTGGCTTCTACAGGGTGTGGTGGCTCCCATCAGCCAATGGCAGTCCTCTGCTATTATTAGCAGCTGAAGCAGAGTTGCACTGTGCTAGTGAAGAAGATCTGTCCAGGGCATCAATAGCATGTACACCAATAGCCAAATACCCTATAAACATAAAAGTATGTCTATGGTCATTAGTTACAAAGATGAAAATTAAAGCCCAGTAAGAGTACATTTTCCATAGGCACTTGAAACCCATGTATATTCTGCATTCATTAGGTGTAGGGTTCTATTAATCAATTAGAAAGTCCAGCTGATAGTTTTGTTCATGTCTATCTTTTCTGCTTTGCTGTTTACTTATTCTATCAATTACCAAGAGGGGATCATTAACATCATCAATTATGATTGGGTGCTTTTTCTATTTGGCTTTTTATTTCTGTCATTTTGGCTTCATGTACCTTGAAGTTCTGAGATACATACACATTTAGGACTATATGTTCTCAGTGAATAGACCTTTTTATCATTGTGACATGTTTCTCTTTATCTCTAACGATACTCCTTGTTTTAAAGTTTACTTTGGGTGATATCACTTGATTAATCATTTAATCATGTTTCCGTGCTTTTTATTAAAAGAGAGAAGGCCAAAAAGAAAAGGAATCCTTTAGAGTTTTCTCCATGTTGTTTGGCTACCTAGGGAAGAATATCTACACCACACTGACCCTGTGCAAATTGCTGCTCTTGATATTTCACCAGAAGAAACTCACAGAAGCATTAGATAATAACCTGTAAGAAGTCCACTTTCTAGAAACCAGAGTGCCTGTGTTTCCTTAGAATTTGAGTCTACTCTATTCTCAGTTCTTCTTATGTATACAGTATCCAGACTTGACTTATTCTTCATGGTTTAGACCGGATCCTGAAACATCATCTGAATACATAGTCTGAAAACTCATAATTCAAAATAAGACAATTGTAGGATTAGTATTTCTTTTTTTTCTTTCTTTTTTTTTTAGAAAACTGGGCTTTGGAGGGAAGAAAGTGAGGGTGGAAAGGCTGTGTCTCAGCCACGTCCTACACAATATAAACAAATGTATGTCTCGATGAGTTATTTCCACTTTGTTTAATATCGTTTTATAAAAAGCTTGATAATATTCAAACTTGTTATACTGGCCAGGCACGCATCCAGGTTTTCTAATGATGACAGGGCATGTGTCCTCCTTTTAAGTACTTTGTAGTTGTTATAAAACTGTATAAATAATAGATTTCTAAAAGCAAATTTATGTGGTACAATAATTCTGGGGTGTGTTGTTTTTAAAAAATAATGTTGCTTTGACAGCATTTTAATGCTGTTTTTGCTCTGACAACTTTATTTACAATAGATTTGACTTTGTACACTTATATTTTTGTCAAAATCAAACCCTAAATCAGAACCTAGGTTTATCCAGGTTCCTTCAAAACTACACTAGACGCATTCCTCATTAGGCATCTGTTTATTCCAAAACACACACATACACAGGGGATAGAATTAGATAACACTTTTTTGGCTTACTAAATGGGTTAGACTTAGTAAATATGGTACTCGCTTTTCAACTGATTCTGCCATCTGTCAGCAAACTTATTGTTTTTAGCAGGGGTTTTTCTTGTGATAATTTACAAGTTGTTTTTCTTCCTTTGTTCTTTTCATGAAGATACATGTCCTTAAAATTTAAGGGGAAATAACACATAAAATAAATGTATCCACAAAACAGAAACAGCTTAGACCAAATGGCCACTGGAGAGTTAAAAGGTGCATGAAATATAACCGCAGAATTTTTTTTTTTTTTTTAAAGGGGATAGAAGGTGAGTGAGACTCAGTATTCTGCAGGTGACGTCTCAGTCCCAGCTCCAGCTGGGATGCATCTGTACAAGAGAAACAGCACACAGTGGAAGGAATTCTTTTCTCAGGAAAAGATGTAGAACAGGGAATCCCAGGGGCAAGGGAGTTTCCAATAAAGCCATCTCGTTCTGAATTCTGCCCTCTGCCAGGATCATAGCAGCTACCTTTTGCATGGTGCTAGCCCAAAGCTTATACAAGGAGGCTTTATTGTATTTCGTGTCAGCCGCTGCCTAAACGCATGCCCTTGAGAGGTTACTTAGCCTCGTGAAGCCTCAGTTGTCCTGAGAAACAAGTCAATACCATTGTGTGTCTAGTATGGTGCCTGATATTTATTCTGTGTTCACTACTTCTTGGTCAGAGCTAGGTTTTACATATCTTCTTTTGAAGAGAGTGAGTGCCTCGGGAGAAGGACTATGTCTGCTTCACGTTTAGAAGTCTGGTGCTCTTCCCAGTGCCCAGAACATAATGGGCAGCTGGTAAATGTTGGTTGAATGAACTGGTGGATGAATGGGAGATTGAATCCATAATAAATCTATCACATTATTTGTATTTGATTCTCAAAGCAACCTTCTGAATTATTTCCCGCATATTACAGACGAGAAAACTGAGGCCCCCAAAAGGTCTGTGACTTGGCCAAGCATACAGAATTAGTCAGCAAACTGAGACTCAAAGCCAAGTCTGATCATTACTCTTGTTACGAAGGAGAAATTCCTGACACGGTATCAAGGGTGAATGAACATTTAATCCAATTTAATCCATTTTTCTGGTTTATATCCACAATTTTAAACATTTGCTTATGGGTCGATGCCTTTATAATTCACAAAATAACTAAGCTTTCATCTATATGGCTTGAGAAATGTGGGGTTTTGTTTCAGATGGCAGAGAGAAAAATGGGAATATTTTTGGATGTAGGTATTTTCTCCTTTTCATGACTCTAAACTTAAAATGTAGTCACACTACATCCGCTAAAATCCCCTCCCTGTTCGGTCTTTTAGGAAATCCACAACTAGAACCATTACTATTTATTGTCTGCTACAAGAATTGTACATTATTTCTATTCCCTACAACAACTTTAAAGGTTAGGTATTATTACTCACAGCTCATGAGTGAGTAAACAGAAATTCAAAGAGGTCAAGTCACTAACTCCAAATTTGCCTAGGGAGTGCTAAATTGAACTTGACCTGAATTTTAAGGATGCTTTACTCTATGCCAGTGCTTTCAAACTGTAATGTGCAAATATCTGTTAAAAATGCAGATTTGATTGTGTAGATATGAGATGGAACCAAAAATCCTGCATTTCTAACAAGCATCTAGTTGCTGTCAAGGGGGCTATTCCACAAACCACACTTTGAGTAGCAAAGCTCTTTACTACACCACCTTCCCAAATTCAGACACCTCGGCATTCACCTTTATTCCTTAATAATCTCATGGCCACAGTTCTTCTTACAAGGATAACATTTTGCTTTCTTAGCATATTGGTCTTTCATATATTACCTAAGTAACATTTTCTGTTTTCTATTCAGTGCTACCTCAGTGTAACAGAAATTTTAGAGTAGCTGCTGCTGAAAACCTCCTTGTCCTCCATCTCATCAGCTTCCTTAAATCCAAATATTGTATTAAGAATCAGCAATTATGCTCATTAGTGAGTGAAAGGAGAGAGGAGAATGAGAGAAGTGATAGTTAACATAGCAGAGGAAGAAGAAAAAATATTAAGCACTGAAATGGAAAGCCTATAGCCTAAGAAGGAAAAAAAAAAAGAGGCAGATCTTAGAAAGTCACTCCAGGGAAATTTCTGGGGAAATTCTAGGCAGGAGCAAAGAAGCATGACAAGGAAAAAAAGAGGAATGCAAAAGCTATAAAGGATATTTGACATCACAGTCTTAACTAAACGGTGATGTGCAAGTGAAAATCAATGGAGGCTAAATATTTAAGCATAACGACTGCCGAAAAGTGATTAGAGCAAATGGAAGAAGAAGCCATACATTTTATTGAAGCCCTTGAAGGAAATGAGACAGGAGATAGCAGAGAAATCACAAGTGGGGGCAAGGTATCACAGAATGAAATCAGACGGGATAAAGAAAGAAGACTCATGAATCAAATTTCAGCATAGACCATGAACTAAAGATCAAATCGAACAAAAAGGCAAGGAACTGATAATAAATCTAAATGGTTATGGGCAAAGTGAAGAGTGGGGTGGAACAGGAACAGAGAGAAAGGAGACCAGCAACAGAAGCAAAATTCTAAGGGGAGAATAGTGGCTAAATCAAATACAGATAATAAGGAATCCTATGTCTTTTCATTTTACCTATATATATATGAGAACGAGTGGCCAAAAAACAACCTTAAATATGGAGTTTTGTTTAGAAGAGAAGCACACATAGTCATGGGTGAGATTAAAATGATGAGGAAACTAAAGCAATCAAGGTGCACGCAAGGTGCCTAAGGTCCAGAGGAAATATCACAACAAGCCTGTCTTCCTCCCATCCTCCCTGCTCCCTTTCCCTCCTCAGCCACCCCCTTTCCCTTTCCCTATGGCTTTGTTTCCATGGAAATCTATGAAGGAAAGTAATGTTTTGATTGCAGGTGAGAAGTGCTTGGGGGGTCATTTGTTCACTGATATCAGAAACCATGAAAAGAGATGCAGTTTAGTAGATGAGGGGAAGGGAAGGCAGAGATTTACACAAACAGGGACAAAAGCAAATTCTACCAAACCAAATTAATTTTGTTATAAGAAAGTATGTAAAATTTGAGTTATATGTCTTATGCTTGATCCAAATTGTTCATATGTTTTTCAGATGCAGTTTAATAGTCAAGAGTAATAAACTCATCTTTTGAACCATTTTATTCTCTTTTTTTTTATTATTGACGTACAGGTGACACACAATGTTACGTTGGTTTTGGTGCACAACATAGTGATTTGACAAGTTTATACATCGTGCTCTGCTCACCACAAGTGTAGCTACCATCTGTCCCCATGCAATGCTGTTACAATATCATTGATTAAATTGCCTCGGCTGTACTTTTTATCCCCATGTCTTCATTTCATGACAGAAAGCAGGCATCACCCACTCCCCTTCACCCATTTTGCCCATGATCTCCCCCACCAGCAACCATTAGTTTGTTCTCTGTATTTATGGGTGTTTCCTCTTTGTTTGCTCTTTCATTCATTTGTTTTGGGTTCTTTTAGATTTATATATAAGTGAAATCATAGGTTATTTGTCCTTGTCTGACTTATTTCACTTAGCATAGTGCCCTCTAGGTCCATGTACGTTGTCACAAATGGCAAGATCTCATTTTTTATGCCTGAATAATGTCCCATAGTATATATACTATAGCTTTATCCATTCATCTATTGATGGATACTTCAGTTGTTTCCCTATCTTGGCTATTGTACATAATGCTGCAATAAACATAGGGATGCACATATCTTCTCAAATTACTGTTTTCATTTCCTTTGGGTAAAAACCTTGTAGTGGAATTACTGGGTCATATGGTATTTTTATTTTCCATTTTTTTGAGGAAATTCCTACTGTTTTCCACAGTGGCTGCACCAATGTGCATTCCCACCAACGGTGCCTGAAGGTTTCTTTTTCTCCACATCCTCACTGATACTTCTTATTTCTTGTTTTTTTGGTTCTAGTCATTTTGACAGGTGTGAGGTGATACCTTGTTGTGGTTTTGATTTGCATTTCCCTGATGATAAGTGATGTTGAGCATCTTTCCATGTGTCTGTTGGCCATCTACATGTCTTCTTCAGGATAATGTCTATTTATGTCTTCAGCCCATTTTTAATTGAATTATTTGGTTTTTTGGTGTTAAATTGTGTAAGCTCTTCATATAACTATGTATCTTCAGGAAAATGTCCATATAGATCTTCAGCCCATTTTTAATTGAATTATTTGGTTTTTTGGTGTTAAATTGTGTAAGTTCTTTATATATTTTGGATATTAACCCTCTAGTGGCTATATTATTTACAAATGATCTCCCTCTCACTAGGTTACCTTTTTGTTTTATTAATGGTTTCCTTTGCTGTGAAAAATTTTTTATTTTGGTGTAGTCCCATAAACTAATATTTTCTTGAGCACTTGCTATGTACTACTCAACACTGATTAAACTTTTCACACAACATCTCATTTGTTATAGATGAGGGACAGGAAGTTTAAGAACGAAAAATGCAGTTAAATTGAGTCCAGAGTACAAGTGTTTTGTCTCTTAAGGGAGAGTGTATAATACCCTTGTTCTTATAAAAGAGGTATCAACCACAAAAAGCCTTGGGTACTCAGAGCAAACCATGACCAATGGCCTCCTCGGGCAGGATCTACCTTTGCAATTCCATTCAGTCTTCCTTCCTCCCTCAGTGGCATTCTTTCCAGTCTTTTCAAGTACCCAATGCCTAAACTTTTCTTCCTCTATCTAAACAGAGACAGAGGTGATATTATCTTGAATGGTCAGAAAAACTAATTGCCCATTGACACTCCGTTTCACAGTGAAAATTCAGATATCCTGATTCCCAGGTAACTTTCTTTTCTATCATACTGCACACAGTTGATTACTATGAGCCACATTCGCCCAAACCCAACCCAGTTATGCAATTCTATAGATATTTTCTAAGTGCCTACTGTGTACTAGTCCATCTGCTAGTTGCTGGGGATGAGTAAATGTAAGTACGTCCTTAAGAAATGCAACCTCCCCTACCAGAGAAAAATGCAGACAATAATTACAATATTGAATGATAAGTTTAATGATGAGGTAGCCCAAGGGAAGCATAAGTTCTTGAGCCTTCGAAAAAGCAAATGCTTCAAGTTAGGAAATCCAGAAAGGCTTCAAGCAGCATTTGAGAATAGGTAGAGAATGGAACATTTGAGGTAACATTTTAAGTAGAGCATGTAAGTTAAGTATAAGCAAGATTTGGAAAGTTCCAGATATGTGTAGGAAGTGGTTCAATGTCACCGCAGGACAGGGTGTATGCAGAAGGATAATAGCAATGCTCAAGAAAAGAATTGAGAGCTACTTATGGCCTCCACACCAGGCTGAGGGATTTGTGTTTCATGCTATATGCTTGTGTTTTCTGAGTGTGAGGCCAGGATGATTAGTGCATAAAATATTATTTTGAAGAGTACACAGATGTGATTTTGTGTAACATTTAGCCATATGGAGAGAAAACAATTCCCATCCTTGGGATTACATTAAGAAGAAAGTTTCCATTAGGCATTAAGAGTTGAAACACCTCTTTGAGAATCATTAGCATCCCTCTGTAGCAAAAAAAAAAAAAAAAAAAAAAAAGTAAGGATTTTAGGATCAAAGTTTTTAGCAGAAATGTGTCTAGAATTTAAGAATCTGTTTTGATCAAATCCTATTTATCTTAATAGCCATCTTCTGTTTATGGCAATTGATACTGGTTTTTCTGCTATAGTATTAGCATTGGTTTTTCCCTAATTATTAAATAGATCTAGTTTAGTTTTTTAAAGGAAGCATTAAAGAAAATTCTTGATTAAATCACAATGAGGCAGAATGCAGAAATGGGGAAAAAAAAAAAAAAAGATGGAAAAAGTCCATAGGCCAATTGTGCCACATCAAGGAAGCCTACCTCAGAAACCATTTCAGGGAAGAAATGAACGATGATGTCAAGTGCGATACAAGGTCAAAAAGGACTTGGTTTTTCAAAGGGCACCATTGACCTCTGAGAGCCTTTCACAGTAGATGTGGATGGAAACAAGACTAAGCAAGGATTAAATTGGCAGTGAAGAGGTGGACATGATCTAGATAGCCATGAACCACATTTGGAAGGAAAATATGGCGTTATAGAATGGGAAGCCCTTCTCATATTATTTCTGGTTTGGCTGAATTAATACTCACTGTGTAAGTCTGTGAAGGCATTTATTTACCTGACATTCAATTTTATGTTGGTGGTATTTTTTAAAAATGTAATCTACTTCTTTTCTTGAGTGGAGCTCTTAAATACAGAGAAAACATTTGTGTTGACTTGAACACAGCTTCTACCAAATCCTATGTCTAAATATGCCATCAATACACTCACCAGTAAAAAAAAAAAAAAAAAATCCATGAGGTGAGTACTATTATTACTCTCATTTTGAAAGTTAGAAAAAATGAGAATTAGGAAAGTTAACTTAACTAGGTGACACTGACACAGTAGAGCCCATATTTCATTCCCAAGCAATATGCTGGAGCCCACACTCCTGATGCCAATGTGTGTAGTCCCTGTAAACTGTAAAAAGTAAGTAATAATAAGCATAGAATATGGTTTGTCCAAGATGAAAGAATCAGTTTCAAAAATATGTTATAACTTCAAAATTGTTCTCTCATTACATAACAGGTCTTATAAAGGAAAGTAACTTACTTTGGTTAGGTACCCTATACTTACCAAGTACTAGAGTATCTCTTTATCAAATATGTTTTTTTCTTAAACTTCCTCCCCGGCCCAGCTCAAGAACCACACCCTTCATGAAGCTGCTCCTGACTCTTTTCCTTTTCTAAATGTCTACAGTATTCATGGGCCTTGCCCCACCATAGCCCACTTGGTACGTATATTGCATTTTTGTGTATGTTATGCCCCCTGGAAATCATGTAAAATTTTATATGAGTACTTAATAAATTATTTAATGGAATACATCAAAGATCCAACACCAAATTAAAAAGTCCACACCCAAAGTAAAAACTCAAAGATCCTTTATCCAAGCCTTCATTTTATACTCGGCTTGATACTCATGCTCTTAACTCTCTTAGTGTTTCCACATCCAAAGCCAGGCTGCACTGAATTCTTTAAAACTGAAGCAAGCTTATTCAGTCAGCTATAAATATAAATGTTTACTGGAACACAAACCAGGAGGAGCCTATGAGAAAAGTAAAGGGAATAAAGCTTTTGCAATTCTTTTTCTTCTGCAAGGCTCCTTTCTCAGAACCAAATATTTAAATAGTATTTTAATTGGCATTTAAGCTAGCCAGGTTTAACAGTTCTAAAGATAGAAGAATACTATACTAGGCCTAATAAAATAAAGAGATCAGCATGGAATGCTCATTAAAATCCAAAGTCACCAGCATGAATTTTCTATTATCTACAGTTCTTTCTTTTAATGTTTATTGTGCCAATTATGACATCACCATGTATGGATATGCTTGTATGTCTGTCACCTCTGCAAGTAAGGAAGCACCTCGGGGCACCTGGGTGGCTCAGTTGGTTAAGCAACTGCCTTTGGCTCAGGTCATGATCCTGGAGTCCCTGGATCGAGTCCCGCATCAGGCTCCCTGCTCGGCAGGGAGTCTGCTTCTCCCTCTGACCCTCCCCCCTCTCATGTGCTTTCTCTCTCTCTCTTTCTCTCTGTCTCAAATAAATAATAAATAAAATCGTTAAAAAAAAAAGTAAGGAAGCACCTCACAAACATGCAAAGGACTGTATCCTTGCATGGCAAAAGGTTAGTCTTGAATGGCTGTGTCCAACACTGACATTGGCTCCCCATCAGACCCTTCCTGGATAGTAACAATGGCTAACATTCTCTTAGTGGTTACCACGAGTTGATCTCTATTCTAAGCCCTTTATAAGCACAAATTCACTTGCCCCTTCAAAGTCCAATTTTAAAAAGTGACTAATCATTCCCATTTTACAGATGATGCAACTGAAGCACGGAGAGGTAAAGAAAACTGTCAAGGCAGAACCAGCATTTGAAAATGGGCTGTCCTGCCCCAGTCTGCAAACTCTACATCACTACACAGCAATGCCTTAGTCACAATAGCGCCGGGGATCAGAAAAAGTGGGCAGAAATTTAGAAGTCTGAACTAAAACCTCTGTACTTTTAATCAGGGCCTCAGGTCATTCTGATGCAGATGGTCTGAGAATCAGATTGAAAAACACACTTTTAGGTAATAGTCATAGAAATATTTTTAAAAACTGGTTTTTGTTTACTGTTTATAGTTCACCAAACATTTCCATGTATATTATTTCATCCTTATAACCCTGCAAAGTAGCTATTACTGTTTCCTATGTTTGTGAATGAGAGAGAAAAGCACATCTCAGAAAGCTTACCCATGACCACACTGCTGTCAAACATAGATTTTCCAATTGTAAACCCTATGCTCTTCCCATGATACTGACCCCCTAACTGGCCTTCCCGCTTCTGCTTCTGCTTCTGTCTCCCTTGAGCTCATAATCCACACAATAAACAAAGGATCTTTTTAAAGCATAAATCTCATAAATGTCATTTCCAGTGGATTCTCATTACATGTGGGGAGAACCTAACTCCCTTACATGGCCTGCAAGGCCCCTCATGATATAGCCCCACCTGTCTCCCTGACCTAATCTCCTACCCCCTGCCCTCCTGCCTATACTCCAGCAACTATGCTGTTTCCTTTCTAACCCTCTCATGTCAACTTCTTGAACCTGTGCCTTTTACCAGTTACCTGGACTCCCTCCAAAGACCAGCACCCCACTTTTTGAAGCAAGCCCTCATCTCTGTGCCATCACTCTCACACACAGCCCCATGCCCACGCCCCCCATGCCCAGGGTTGAAATCATTCTAAACAGAGAATGCTTTGATGAAAACATGCGCTTTGCCCTCCTCCCCTTTTCCAGTCCCATCTCCAAAGAAACAAATTTAAATCGAAGCAACAAAACTAATTAGAAACTACAGAATGAGAATCCAGCATGCCCTTAAGATCAAAGTAATGTCAGAGAATGTAAAATTTAGAATCACTCTTTATTTGGTAGTAATGGTGGGGTGGGGAAGTGGAGGGAGTGAGGAAAGGGACCTTCAGAGTTGACTCCATATGATCTCAGAGGAAATGCTTCATAATGAGCATCCCAGACCAACAGAAGTAGAAGCCTATTAATCAAGATGAAGCAGCAAGTGGCCAAACAACCATTATTTCCCTTCCAGACATCTCACTGGTTTGGAGGTCAAATATCTATTCTTCATCTAGCATAAAAAGCTGCCATTTGGGGGAGGTTGGGTATTTTATTATTATTTTGTTTTGTTTTGCTTTAAGACATCTGCCATTTCTGTGAACAAAGATTTTTGTTCTGTGGTTCCTAATAAGCTTTGCAAGGTGGTTTTCCTGGCATATGAAGAAGTCATTTGAATAATAAAGGCTCATATTTATAATTACATTGAGTTAAATAGATTTGCTTAGCTTAGGGTTTGGGGTTATTCATAAACAGATGTGAGAGTCCAGAAAGCCTCTGTAATTTCAACAATCTCACTGCTCTGGGGGTGCTGAAGGGCTTAGAAGCCTGAATGTGAGTTAAAGAAGCTTTCCCCAACTCCCTGAAAAATCATCACCATACCTCGACCTGAATCTACTTCTCTCAACCCAATACTATTCATGCTTACTAGCCAGTTGCCAGTATGAGGGCAATGAATGAACCTGACTCTAAGCTGGGAACATTCACTCCCTAAGCATTCAGGGAGGAACCTTTTATGAAATGCTTTGCTGTTCTCAGAATGTAGTCTACAGTCTTATTTGAAGCTGCTGGTTTCAAAAGAGTGGTGAAAAGAGGTCCCCCATCCAAGTAGCACCTTACAGTCTAGACCTTCCCTGATAGCCATCTCTTTTCTTGAAACTTACCAGCCCATGAGCCATCCCTCAGATACTCGAGAGGTGCTGGAGTTAATTTGGGGCCACATTTAGAAAACTGCAATGTGCTTCCCTACTTGAAAACACACTTTTGGGGCAATGGAATTCTTGGCCACTGATTTTTCAGTTCTTGCTAAAGTGGATCCTCTTTTACAAATAAATTCCTACATGAAACCACAATATATAAAACAGGAAAAAGCCCAGCTGCTCTAGTTGAAATATCATTTATATAGAGGCTCCCTAACTGTCCTAACAGATGCCGCATCCAAAACCTAGAATCCCCTGGACACAGTCTGAAGACGTTGCTCTGACAATTTGGCCAAACCTCTTGAGCGTCAATCAGGACTTCCTTCATGTGATAGCTAACACATTAGACCTCTGTGGGACATTAAATAAACTCTGAACTGTGATCTCTAAAGCTCTGATAATTTCTCAAGCCAAGTCCAAATTAATCTGGGTAGTGGGTTTAATGGTGTTTCCCCAAAATTCATATACATCTCAAGCCTCAAGATATGACGTTACTTAGAGGAAGGGTCCTTGCAGATATAATTGAGACAAGGTTCAAGATGAAATCATACTGGATTACACTGGGCCCTAAACCCAATGAGAGTATCCTTTTAAGGCATGGAAAAAGAAGAACAAGGCCCTAAAGAAGAAAGCATTGTAAAGACAGAGGTGGAGACATCCATAAGCCAAGGATTGCCACCAACCACCAGCAGCGATGAGCAAGCGATGAGATGGTTTCATCCTCACGTCTTCCCAAAAGGACCCAACCTGCCAACACCTTGATTTTGGACTTCCGGCCTCCAGACCTGTGAGACAATATATTACTTTGTCTTCAGCTACCAAGCTTGTGATAATTTGCTACAGCAGCCCTAGGAAAGTAAAGTGCTCTGTCTTTCACTTAGTAGGCAAATATTTGCGGAAGGAATATTTGTTGAGTGAATATGATAATCAGTTCAATTTGATACAGCGGCTGATGAAGGAAAATGTTTAGCAGTAAGTGTTTGAGGAGGAGAGAGAAGCTTATGACGGGGGCCAGAAGAAACCCATTTTTCCTTCGACTCTCTTCCAAGACAAGACTCAGGCAGAGCCTCCAAAGGACCAAATGACGGTGTGGTTCATGGACAAATAACCATCCAGGGAAGATGAAACAATGACCACCATTTCTGACTATCTGAGGAATAAGAGTAGCTCACCGACGCTTGCTCAAAGATGCCCTGGCACAAAGAAGAGCCATTCTTTTGGTCCTGGCCGTTAAAAAGGTACAACTGGCATACATAAAACAAGTGGGTATTGGTAAAGTATTTTATATGATTTAGGAAAAGATTATTTTAAGGATATTATTTCTCAATAGACATCAGTGTTTGCTCCAAAGTTCTTACGGTTTCTCATATTGTGTACCATATTGCCACCTTGGCTTTTATTTCTTTTTAATCCATGATCATCAGGATATTTTGGGCTCTGCCTTGTGGGCACCCTTGTCACCTGTTCTGTGCCTCCATACTCTTCGCCTGACCATGGTGTGATTCCGGTGCAATATACCTAATGACTAAATTTCTACTCATTTAATGTCCCTGAAGAGTTCTTGAAATGTAATGAAGTAACTGCTTTCGCTGTAATTTATGCATACATTTATATACTGAACCGTAGTTTAATCAAACTCCTTTGCCTTGTGTAGTATAATAACAATATCTAATGAAAACATATGAAGTATGTGTTTCGTAATTACCCCAGACAGCTCATTTCAGTTTGCTTCCTACTTAATCCCGAAATTCCTATCTTCCTGCACTGTAAACACTTTCCTTCCCTTATCATCAATCTCAGTTATGTAAATGAAGCCGGGTGGGGGGAGGCGGTGGCACAATTCCTTTTTTTTTCTGGATGTTATCAAAGGCCCTATTCTTAGAGAAACAGCTGACAAGGGCACCGCTAAAAATGGTCCTTTTGTTTGCTGGAAAGGCTGAAGCAGACCTGAAGGCAGGAGAACTTTGCCCAAGCGCTGGAGGGGCGCTGCTGGGGCCCACCAATGCCGATGTGCGTACGAGCTGGAAATTCCCCTCCTGGTGCTGGCAAGCCCACGGCGGCCGTGAACCTCGCTCGCTACTTGCTACAGGGCATGCGTGGAGAAAAGCCATCCTAGTAAAATGACTTTCATGGACTGAAAGTAAATCTCTGGTTGAGTTCAGAGTGTCCACATAGGGAATGGTCCTCTGACTGCAGAAATAAGCACTCCGGCCATCAGAGAACCTTGAACATCCTGCTACTTATCTGTTTGTCCTCTGTGGAGATCGAGATTCACAGCTGGTTTCCGGACCACGGGGAAGGCAAGGGCAGCGCAGCACGTCTGCCGAAAAAGAGACGCCTCCCTTCAGATTTTCAGTACTCGTTTAAGTGTCTCCTCCCTTATTTCTTTTTATTCGAAGGATTCCTTTTCTGTCTATTCCTTCTAAGGAGGAAAAATAATATTTCCCATTCTTCACTTTCACTGCTCCAGAGGCTGTGGATGGAATACACAAATCATGGGACCAGGGAAGAGCATGCTAAGAGCTAAAGCCAGATATTCTCAATACTGCCTGACTGGGATCAGAAGCAAGTTAAACAATCTTGGAAGCTTCAGGCTTCTCATCTGCAAAATGGAGATGATGCTATCTACCATTTCAGGTCACTGTGAGAATAAAAAGCGTGGCATAGCCCTAGCACTCCAAAAAAAGTTTTTTCCCTTCTTTCTTTCTAAGCCATTTTCTTTCTACCGGGTGAGACATCCATTTGTTTGACAAACATTTATGTAACACTTATTTTCTAACAGGCACTGTGCTGGAATCTGAGATAGAACGTAGTCATGGGCCACATGAGTCTGACTGTCTAGCGGGCAGGGTGGACCGCTTAATGACATCTTATACAAACTATATTTGCAAACTCTATGTACTCAAAAAGAAAAGCACAGAATGTGCCGGGATCATTGATGAGATGAAGACAGGACAGAGAAGGTGAGAAAGCTCCTCACAGAGAGTGTGGTAGGCATTTATAAAGGTCTACAGGCTGAGAGAAGCAAAGAATTTGAAGAACGAAAGGCACTCCCTAAACTATCCAGGGCAGGAAGCTGTCAGGCTTATCACTGAGATCTCCAGGGAAGAATTTTACACACTTTCCCTTGACAGCCTAGTCTAGTGTCTTTTGGGGTTTTTAGTGGGGAGGGGGAATGGGAGGGGGGAGGGAGTGGGACAATATAAAATTACAGGAAACTTAAACTTGTAACTGTTCTTAGAGTATATCCCCAGGTAATATGTGGCAGTATGATTTGAATCATTAATTTGTGTTTTATTCTCATTGCATTTCCTCTTTTCCTATTGAATGAAGTAGTTAGGTCCTTATACTCTATTACTGCATTTAAGGTCTTTATCTCAAAGTATAATAAAAATTTACTGGTATATGAATTCTGGAAGACTGAACAATTTGAAGGGACTATGACTGTGGAAAAGAGATAGAGGTAAAGGTAGAAGAAAGGTCAGGAGGAGAAGTGAGAATGAAAAATCTTCTAATATCTAAGATGACATTCTCTGTCATCATGGAAGAAAGAAGATTTAGTTTGCTTCAAAGAAAATAGAGGAATGTGATTGTTTTTGCATCTTCAGATTTGTAGAGTAAGAGTCACACACTCTACTTACTACAATGGGGAAAGCATTGTTTAAGTTGAAGATCTTTTGACATATCCAATATCTAGAACTTTCTCTCTGATGTACAAAGGGGACTCTGTGTTGTGTTAAAGTCAGCACCATTGTAGGTCTGTGTTAGAATACTTCGAGAGCTATAACGTGGGCAATAGGCCCTGCCAGGTTTGCTGTCCTCAGTGCCCCCCCCCCCAATACCTCATACCCACGGACTGATCTTCATTACAGGGATGGCATGACTAGTCATTACATAATTTGTGGATAACTGAATAAGATGTAATTCTCATACAATCCAGGTACCTGAATGTCTATTCTTCTTGAGATACAAAACCAGTCTATTAATTCACTATTCTGTGTTTTCTTATGTGGTGGCCAGTCAAATGCAACCAGAGGAGAAGACACAGGAGAGGCTAAGGAAAATGTTAATTGTAGTCACAGGTCCTGGAGAGGGGTGCCTCCATGCCCGGCAAGCTCAAAGGAGAGACACCAGGTTTTGGTCAGGTGACAGAAGCAAGGGGAAAACTGCTGCTAGAGCCTTTATTGGGGTTTCTTAGGGAAAGGCAAGGTAGGGCAGAGAAACAGACGAAGACTGTCTGGTTTAAATAATTTCAGGAAGCTCTAAAATATAAGAGTGGTCCCTAGGTGCCTGGTACCTTGCCCTGGGATGATTAAGGTAGAGGACTATTCCCTCTTAGGGTGTATGGGACAGACAGATGAGGTGTGGCTCTAGATTGGTTAGTTGGCTAATCAAGGGCATGCCTTGCTTTTTCTAAGAATTGGCTGTTCCAGGGAGGGCCAGTCTCTCCCTAGTCAGAAAGGCTTTTTAAGATCTCAAAAAACACCATAATATACAGAATACAAATATATATATATATATATATAAAATACATTCACTGTGCATGTGTAAAATTCACCTTCTGTAAAAATTCATCTTACATATGTAAAACTCATTTTACTAGATTTTTTTAGCATTGTTTAATTAATGTTTACTGCATCACTATTCATCACTTCTGGAGTAACATTTTGAGAATTGCCCTAGTCGTCTCATTGTCAACTCTGAGAGCAGTATGTTCCATTTTGAACCTCCCAGAGTCCATTCACCCTTTTGCTTGGCTATTTCAACGTTCAGGCATCGGTTTCTCACCCTTCCAGCACGTGCACTGACCCCACCTCCACCTCCGTGTGCGGGTCCTGATTGGCTCAACCAATCAGCACTCAAGTTTCATCCTCCTGGCCGTGGTGATTGGTTCAGAGAATGTGACCAATTGGACCAATCAGACACTTGCTAAGGGTTTATATTAATAAGTTTACTTGATCCGCCAGGAGAACTTGTGCTAGACGCACTTTTCCTGCTGGACCTGAGTAAAAGGAACAAATAATTCCCCCTAGCTGTGGGCAGCCAGCTATGATTAGAGAAGACAGGAGAGAAGGGAAGAAATGTGTTCTTTGGGGGTCATTGTTGATCCATGGGATTAATCTTCACCTATTTCAGGACTTTTTGTTTTATAGGACACCCGCACCCCCGCCCTTGCCCTGCCTTTTTAAAAGTCAACTGGACTCAGATTTTCCATTATTTGCAATTAAAAGCTATCTGGTACAAGGTCCTTGTTTTCTTTCTAAATTCCCTTTATTTTGATTTTGGAGTTAAAGGAGAGAGGGCTTACTCAATTTCTTCTCTTTTGTGTTACAGTAAACAAAACAGGTGAATTAGAAAGGTGAATTGCAGCTTTACTAGGCAATGAATTTTGAATAACATAATAGCAGCCTTTAAGAGGAAAAGTTGGCAGCAATGTATAATTATTACATGTGAAGCAAAAATATCCAATTACACAATTTTATACACACACACATATTCTAACTTTGCCTCCTTCCGTTTGTCCTTCTGCAAAGACTCCCCTGGATTTCTGGGACGACTGTGCCAATGTCAGCCTCCTTGACGGGGCACAGCATTCTGATCCCCAGTAGAGCTGAAACCCTGGAGCCCTATCAGGTCATCTCAGCACTCAGGCCATGTTTTTTTTA
Source organism: Eumetopias jubatus (assembly GCF_037043125.1). Lineage (NCBI taxonomy): Eukaryota > Metazoa > Chordata > Mammalia > Carnivora > Otariidae > Eumetopias > Eumetopias jubatus. The sequence goes on along the minus strand of NW_028274810.1, from coordinate 150,221,034 downwards.
ATTTTTTAATTCCCTCCTCATAGAGGAGGGAAGCAGGGGAAGACAAGCCCCAGAGGATGAGAAAGGGGCCGGGCGGGGGGGGGGGGGGGGGGAGGCACAATAACTAAGTAAAAGAAGAAAATAAAAGGTCAGAGAAAATTATTTTTTAAATGTCATTCTTCACTATTTCTTTTGTCCTTTCACATCCTCAGTTTTTTATAAACTAAGGAGTGAAAATGAAAATTAGTTTCATTAGATACACCACTTTTGTCGGACTCAGTGTTGAGTTGATCAAATGAGGCAGCTGAACTGAGAATGAATCTTAGCTGTGATTAGCTCGTCCTCTTGAAGTAGCCAGGCACCTGTGAGGATAGGGGGTGGAGAGAAGATAATAATTGGGCTCTCATCTTTTATAATTATGTGTGTTTCAAGTGGCTGTGAACGGTGGGGTTTGAGAAGGCTACTTAAAGGGAAATTCTGTCATGAGCACTCCAGTCATTAGCTCTGGTATTCAAAAGCAGAGAGGAATAAAATTTTAAACAATAGAAGACTTGAGAAACAGAGACCCCAAAATAATAATGTTTACTGAAAATTAGGACAATTGTTTGTTTATTTCACATCTTACAGCATCTTTATCACACCAAATAATTACCGTAGTTACTGACAAGACACACTGCAAAGTGTTTTCTGTCCCTTGCATTCAAAAGCCTCTGAAGTTTCAGGAAAACTTAACATTTTTTTTTCTTTTTATATTTAATTTTTCAAGTAAATACGAACAGTAAACGAGAAGATTCCAATGTGCTATTTATGTATGTGTGGATCATGAAGGAACATTCCCAAAATATCAGGTGTTCTAGAAACTTTATCTTTTTTTTTAATGTAGAACGTTCCCTATGAGTCTGTTCCTATGTTTAGTCTTACCTGTTAGATTTGGGTTCCTAAGCAGAATATAAGTGAGTTTATTCATTTTCTCCTTGATATATTGTCTGTAATTAGAATATACTTCTAGCAAATGCATATTAAGAGGTGCGGCTTAATCAGGGCTTTGGGGACCAGACAGCTCTTCTACCCCTTATTAAATGGGAACAATTACTGTTTTCCCAACATAACCAGTAACTAGTAATAATTTCTATTTGAAAGATACAATGATAAAGCAAGATCTAAAAAACAAACAAACAAGTAGTTATAGTTCCAACACCCTGTATCTCCACGAGGGTGGATGATTTGGTTCATCAATGCATTTGCATCACCTAGGACAGGGTCTGCCCTATGTCACTAATACCTAATATGTCATCAAGTGTTTGTTGAATAAATATATAAATACATTTTTTCAACATGTCATTCTCTCTAAATTGCAACCAGGGCCAACCACTGTTTAATCTTTCTCTACCCATGGCTTTCCCCCAGGCTTGGGTAGGATGGTTATATCATCTCACCATGAATACCTGTGTCTAGACAAGAGCCCTTTTGAAGTGTAAATACTGCTAGAACTAGAGCTACATTTGGCACAAAACAAAAAACATTTGGTCTTTTTTCTTCTACAGATTGCTACTTCCTAGAAAAAAAGCTCTCACTGCCTGCTTACAGCCAGCCAGTTGGAGGAAAGGCCCTAATTATCATTCCAAGTTTTGGCACTCAGACTCTATTTCCTCTTTTGGCTTAAGATCAGACAAAATGTGAAAGGAATTAAAAAAGAAAAATCAACAGGGCAATAGTACTCTTCTGTGTGGAACATAATCAGAAAATTTCTTCCTACCAAATACTCATGTAAACTCTATTCCATTTGACCAGAAGTTTGAGATGTCATACACTGCTTAGATTTACAATTAAAACCCTACTAGCACACACTAAATTTCCTTATTATAGCTAAGAATCTTTCAAAGGGAACATAGCACCTTCAGTTGCAAAGTGATCTCTATTACCAGAGCTTAATCTCCATTACCAGTATGCTGAATAGATATAAAACATTAACTCTGTATTTCTTCATGTTCTTTATCAGGGACTACTTCTCTGTTTTGAAATCAGAAGTCTATTGTCTTTTTTTCCCTTTTTATAGCCTGCTTTGTTTCTCCCTCTGCTATCCACCTCCCCCACACACCATTCCTTGAACTTAGCATTTGTCTACCCCTCCTATTTCTCTTCCTCTGTGCATTAATGTACACAAATTCCCACTTCCCTCCCCAAACTGACCTCTCCATTTTTACATCATTCACCTTTTGAAGAACAGAGAAGCTGTGGAGAGGATGGTATGCAACTTTCTATTTTTCCATTTCTCCTGACCAGTAGTCTCACTAAAGAGACCTCTATCAGTAAGACAGACCTATGCTATTAGAGAAGAATGGTATAAATATAATATATATATTTATATATATTATATATTTATTTATATAATATATATATAATAAAATATATAAATATAATACTTAAATTTAAAGAAAATTAAAAACACTTCCATCTTCTCCATTGAATTAAACACATGAAGTAACTCAAAACCAAAGTTCACAGCTAACAACATATTTTCTTACATTTTATTATATTTTATGAAAATGATTACCAACTAGCAGGTGAAAAGGTATGTAACTCATGTATCAAATCCACTCAAATATCTTAGAGGAAGAAGCCCCATAAAATATATCTAGCACTGAGCTTGTAATATGAAAAATCCCCAATAAATGGTTGGTGAACACATAAATCAGTGAACTCAAGAGTTGTGGTGAATCACTCTGGTTGAAGTGTGGAAGATGAAGTTGGAGACCGGGCCGGCTGGAACTGGTAAGAACAGGTAGACTTTTTAAGGATATTGAGGAAGTAAGTGAGGAGGACCTAAAAAGGTAGCAGAGATGGAGAACAGGGCCTAGACATATTTTAAAGACAAAGAGGAGGTAAAAATCTTTAGGATTTGCTGCCTGGGTTTGGAGCTACCATCCAGAAGATGAAAAAGACAAGTAATCCAGATGTGAAATGTTGTTCGGGGTCCACGAGCAAAAAAATCAAGAAAGAATTCTTGAGACATCTTTAGTGCAAAAGAGGTGGTTTATTAAAGCATGGGGACAGAACCTATGGGCGGAAAGAGGTGCATTGGTGTCAAGAGGAGTGGCTGATTATATACTTTTAAGTTGGGAGGGGGTTAGGGATAATGTAAGTCTCTAAGGAATTTGGAATTGAGGTTTCCAGGACCTTGAGGGGTCATTTACTACTGCCTAGTAAACCTTAGTCATGAGACCCATCAGATGTTTATCAGTGGGCCATACGTTTGGAGGATGATTGCTCACATATATCTTAGGGGTGGGGAGGGTAGAGATAAAGGAAGTTTCCAAAGAGATTTTTATATGTTAAAGAAGATGTACAGGATCCTACGGGTGGGGCTAATGTCCAGCTAAAGTTACCTCTTGCCTTTAGCAAAGTATTAACACTCGGGCAGTTGAGTACCTGGAAGGTCACCCTGCCTGTCTCAAGTACTTGTCAATGGGCTGTAAGTTGTATAGTTTAATTTTTTGTATTTCTTTTGCCTTTGTTCTCTGCCTCAATCCTGGGTGCCAGCTGGTTTTCACCTGAAACTCTGAATATTTAAAAAAACTCCATGAATGTCCAGGGAACATGGATGTTTATGAGTTTATAAGACTTAGAGACTACAAGGACTGACCATTATGAAATGATCTCTCCCCCAAATGATCTCCCCCATGGTGACTTCCTCTGTCTCTCTACTTCTTGATCCTACTAAATTAATTAAACAAGGGGGCCAGTAGGCATAAGCAAACTAAAACCCAAGCCTGTAATTAAACCCTAAGGACAACCAATCACAAACAGCTAGCTAGACTATCCCAAATAATGCATCGCATTAAGCCATAACCAATCAAATCATCTCCTTGCTTTTTTTCCTCCTCTTGTCTATGAAAGTGTCTCCCTGAGCTCGCAGGGGAATGCTCCTAACCACTTTGGGTTTGGCACTGCCCTATTCCTGTGGACTTTGGCTCAAATATACACTTAAAAATTTTAATATTCCTTAGTTTATCTTTTAATGCTCCCATTTGATTGCCTGCACTTTACAGAAAAGATTTCTTTTGTTTGTTAAATTTAAAGTGCCTTTCACTTTAGTTCTTTTACCATTTTGTACTCCTACACTACTCATCTCTTGTAGCTGGCCCCAGTATCTTCACCTGACATCTTCTTTCTCACAACCCACCTCTTCCCCCTCCCTCGTGGAATGCTTGGACACACACCAGGGAGATCAAGGAAGAGCTCAAGAGGCTGTTTCTCCTTCACTTGCAGAGGTTTCCGTGGAATCAGTTTATTCTCGTGTATTTTCAGTGAAAGATAAGGCAATTCCAAGCCTCCTTTTCCTTTTCTTTTCTGTTGTTTTTCTTCTTCACTATCACTGACCTAGATTCCGCACACCAGATGTGTTCACCTGGAACTCAGACTAAATGGAAGAATGTTTACTCCCTGCTCCCGTTGTATCTCGGGTCACAATCTGGAGAATTCTTCTACAGAAAGAAAGGTTGGAAAACATATTTCTAATTCTTAGGAGGAGGTAATTAAATAATTTCCTTTTATGATACTGTCTTTGTTCTCCTCTTGAAAGCAAAGAGCGGCCCCTTTATCACTTTAAACAGGGCAAACTTGTATTTCTAACCCTCCTCCCAAAGTTAATTAACATGTAAATACTTGTCAGTAAAAGGTAACACTTAAGCAATTAGCATATAAATGGGCCAGGGACAATATTCTGCCATAAAGGAGACAGCTTGGAAGATTTTGCCAAATGTATTTGGAAAGGAAAAAAAATAAAATAAAATAAAGCCTTCATCATTTCCATGCAAACAGTTATGAAATAGAATGTCAGCAGGAGCCTGGGGTAAAGGGAGAACTACCCAGCTTGGGTAGAAAGAGGTGACGTTTGCATACACAACTCGGTTTTATGTACGTGTTTACTCAAGAAGCCATGACGGAAAGTGACTAATTGTTTATGTCCAGAAAACACATCATGTTTGTTTGATTTTAATGAATATCATCAGCTAAGGAAACAGAAAGCCATAGGTGGGGAAAGAATTTAAGGGCTAATTTTTCCATATTGGGTGTAATGATGAGTTCACTCACAAAATTGCCCTTACAGGGATTGCTTCCACTCAGCCCTGAATTTGTGTTTCAAATGAGGTAATTGTGCACCTAATGATCCGTTTGCACAAACAATTACCTGATTGGCATATGCCAGGTGAGCTTTTGAGAAATAATAGGACAAACACACTTTGGCTTGGCACCCATAGCACCCAAGTTTGAAAAAATAAAATAATAGTTATATTACATTTGTGACATTCTTATTAGAAATGTGTCTCCATGTGTGGATGGGATGTTCAAGCTAATAAAAGATAAGTCACTAGTCCAAGAGGAAAATAAATTCTCTGATCCCACTGACAAAGGTACCAGTTACTTTATATTATTAAAGCTCCAACGTATCCTATTTTATGGGGGAAAACCTAGGATTTGTCATCAGAAAATCTGGATTAAAATTTCTCTGTCAGGGCGCCTGGGTGGCTCAGTTGGTTAAGCGACTGCCTTCGGCTCAGGTCATGATCCTGGAGTCCCGGGATCCAGTCCCACAACGGGCGCCCTGCTCAGCAGGGAGTCTGCTTCTCCCTCTGACCCTCTTCCCTCTCGTGCTCTCTATTTCTCATTCTCTCTCTCTCTCAAATAAATAAATAAAATCTTTAAAAAAAAATTTCTGTCAATTCCAGATATATAAATTTAGGCAAGTCACTACAAAACACGAAATCACAGTTCCTCAAAATGGAGATAATAGTCTTGTTCATGTGGAAACTGAATTCGATCATTATTATTCATTGTGTCTAGTATTACTAGTACTAAAATGAAGTAAATCATGCTGATATTAAAGAAATCGTGCAGGTGTTGGTGCCCAGTCAAGGTGAACCCTGGCAGGATTATCTCACCTGTTAGTGTTGGTCTATTCAGTATCTTATCCCTACCACCATTTGGTGGGGCTGACAACCCGGACCCCACCTCTCTCACCACCAGGTAACTGGTGACGCAACTCAGTTGAAGTTATTCTGGACAGAATTGCCCTTGAAGCCCGTTTCCCTGACATTTTCTAAATCTAACAAATTCCCTTCTAGGCTAGGCCAAATTCCAATGGTTGGGTCAAAAATAGATTTGTCTTTCAAATTTGAGGAGGGGGTGTATTTTCAAGCCACTTAGCCTAGATAGTGTGACTACCATAGGACAGAGGAAAGGATCAGCTCGTTAGCCTCTACCTACTCAGAAACTAGCCTTTTTCTTCCTGTGCTCTAGAAAGTCACTGTCCAGGAGAACTTTCTGTGATGATAGAAATGTTCCATAATTCTCGCTGTCCAACATGGTAGCCATTAGCTACATATAACTATTAAACACTTAAGTATAGCTAGTGAGAACTCAGAAAGTAAATTTTTAAAATTTTATTTTAATTAATTTAATTGAAGTTTCAAGAGACACATGAAACTAATGGTATATTAGAGGCCGCTCTGTTAGGCAGGGAAAAAAAACAAACATTTTATCAAGTAATAACTGGACACCACAGGCTATGAACGTCGTTTACTGTCCGCAGTTGTTTGCTCTTACCCTTTACAAAGAGTCAGTGCCAATCCTCCCTTTCCAGGGCAGTCTTTTGAAACCTTTTAAGCCATTTTTTCTTCTCTTCCTTGTCCCCCAAATAAGCTAAGAAACAGCAGTTTCTTAACTACACTAAAGTCTGTAGTTAAGGTACTCTTTATAAGAATCCAACCTAAAAGCAAGATGAAACCAAAGAAGCAAAGAAGGAAATAGGCAGAACTTTTTAGAAGTCTTTAATATCTACAGTCTGAATGTTGGTTGGGCATTAGTTATGAGGGGAATCCTCTAATTGAGATGGACTGTCAAGGAATCAGAGTCTGTGACCTAAGCAAGTATCCAAAATCTTCTAACCTAGAAATTATTCCTAACGTGATTGGGCTTTGAAGACATAAACATAGTTTATTACTAAAACATAGTAAAAATAATATAGGAACTACAACAGTTAATCATTTATTATGTCTCAGGCACTCACCTAAGAATTTTGCATACTTTATGTATTTTATTGTTCGTGACAGCCTTATGAGATGCTTGTTCTTATTTTCCCCATCTGACCGACTGCAGAACTGAGACGACAAAAGGCCACATAATTTGTCCAAGGTCATAGCAAGAACATGTGGCAGAGCTGAAGTTCAAAGCCAGATCAGTGAGACTCCAGAGCCTGCCTCCATAACCACTATGTGCTGTGGTTTTGTACCACTTCAAGGTAAGGATATTCTAGGAAAATGATGGAATTTCTTCGGTTTCACAGAAGAGCAAAAGTTCTCATGCTAGACAACCGTTCTGCCAGTGGATTAGTATCAGTGAGTCTGCGAATAGGTGAACTGCTTCCTGGGCAATTTAAGGAGACAAATGAGTATAGGGACTGACCTTCCTCTAAGGCAAACAGTGGTATCACTTCTTCCTAAAGGTCTGGAATGGAATGAGCCACTTGCATCTAGTTTTGTGGGAAAGTTAATTCTCTGAAACAAACAGCTCAGGAAGAGCTCATTGACAGGAACACAGTCATGCCTTCACCAGTTTGGGGTGAGGCCCCACATCCCATCATGCTCCCTGTCAGCCTCCTGATTTTTCCCTTCTAGGAGGCTTGCAATGCTGCTTGGATCAGTCTGGGCTTTTGCAAATGATTTATAGTACCATTTGGGATTGCCATTCTTGCTGAAGTGTAAATAAAGTGGCGAGGCTGTCTCAGAATTGAAAAATGGTGATCTAGTCCCAAATAAAAATATTCATAATTCTGGTTTCCAGAAACCAGGGATGTGAAATGGAGGTCATGGGTGGGAGGTGGGGGAGTAGAAGGTGGCACTTTCCTTTGATGACACAAAAAGCTTCAGCATGTGTGCACGTTTGCACACATGCACGCGCCTATACTTAAGTCCTGTCAGTGTTCAGCGTGCTACCCTGTTCCTCCCCCTCTTCCTATAAAACTTGTGACCAAATGATCCTCAGATATATTCTCCCCTAAATCTGGTCATACTCTCACTATTAAAACATTAAGAATTTTTGCGGCCATTTACAAAAATGCTAATGAACCCTTCTGTAGATTTGGGGGAAAAAGTTAAATGTAACTAAAAATACGAACTTTCCTGGATTGATAATTCTACATACCAGGGCATGATCAGATCCAATTACGTTGAGCTCTATTCAGTAATCACTGTGTAATGGGATAGGCTCACAGAGTAATAGGATTTGTTTAAGGCAAGGATAGAGGAGCTTAATCCACATTAGATATCTTAAATGCATTAAGAGTGAAAAAGACTGATTGATACCAAACCTTTGGGAGGAAGTGGAGAAAATGACAGTATTTTTAAGGGTTAGATGTGTGGTGTCTCTGAAGGGTCTTGGGGGACATTTACAAACTTTGTCGCCTAACAATTTTCATCAGTAACATCTCTGAAAATAGAATTTAAAAGAGAAAGGGCTCAATATAAAGACACTCATCCTTAAACTTTTTTTTTTTTAATAAGATCACTGACCCTGGCTGATCAAAGTTTGGTTTGGAAAAGCCAGGACACGATCTCAGAAGGTCACGATGGCCCCGAACACATTGTTCAGCTTCTCAGATAGAGAACTTTTAAAAGGAACTGCGAATGCCTTGTCACGCTTGAACTAGATATTAGTTGGCTAAGCTGAGAATCAAATATGGGAAATTAGTTGCCATTAAAAGATCGCTTCAGGCAGTTCATTTCTCATCAGCCAAGCTGTGCGGGCCTCCTGCTGTGGACAGTGAACATTAGCTTACTAAATACTTCAGCTCATCAGACACTGCATGAGTCATGGATGGGCCTGAATTTGGGCGATGGGGGAGGGGAAGAGGAAAAAACAGATACGAAAACATAACTAGTGGCATCTATTTGGGTAGCTATGAATGCTCTATGCGGTTAGAAAAAAAACAATAAAAATTATCACTCATTGACATGTACAGATATTCACAATTTATGGTTAAGAGAGAAATAAACTGATTATGAAACCAGTTTTATATGATTTTATTTTTGGTTAAAAAGTGTGTGTGTTTGTGTGTGTGTGTTTAACCTGGAAGAATAAATAGCAAAGTCTTCCTAGAGATGAGTTTTTGCAATTCGTTTTATTCATCTGTATTTTTAATAATTTTACAATTCAATTATTATAATTTTATAATAAAAACCTATTACTTATGAAATAAATAATAGACATTAAGCAAAAGATAGCACCTACTTCTTTTTCTGCCTCATTTTGAAATGTTTTATTTCCTTCATAGGAACATTCATTTTGAGGGCCTTCCAAATACATGCAGGGGAAAATTCCAGAGTGAGTATAAATGAACTGTGAAGAGAAACTAACGTGCACCTTGGGCCTCTCCTGTTCTAGCACCTCTAGAATTTTACTACATAGAACAGCCCGAAGACTGGGCATCCAGAGTCACCTGACATTCTCATTGGCCTTTCTCCATCCCGAAAGTGTGCAAAGACTCTCCTTAGTTCTCCTCCTATGAAGCAAAGTGTATACTCCAAAATAGTGCAACTTACATACCTAGAAGTTGCATTATGTGTGGGGGAAAAAAGAATGGGCTTTGGAGTCAGAAGCTTTGGATTTGAATCATGTTACTGAAGAAAACTGCTAGGCGACAAAGTTTGCAAATGTCCCCCAAGACCCTCCATATATCCACTGGATAATAGCTGTGTGACCTTGAACAAGCCACTTAATAATCTCTGAGTTTCAGATTCTTTACCTGTAAAAAGAAATAGTAAAACCTAGGTTACACAACTGCCTTGACAATTAAGTTAGATAATGTATGTAGAGCCCCAAAGAGAGGTAATCCCTGAGTTTTGGTTACTCTTACTTTCATGCTTTTTCATGCAGTGAAGCTGCAGTGAAGACCAGGGATAGGAAAAGGGGTCACAGAGCTAGAGTTTACAACAATGGAGGGTATAGAAAACGTATGCAACTGCCAGACATAGCAAAGTAGAGGTGTCTGTGGGTGTCTCTTTAAGAGGGCGGTTTGGAACTGATGGGTTGCCCACGCATTGCAGAATCCATTCTGCAGGATGCTAAAACCCCTGTGCACTGTTGAAGGAGCCTTCCCAGAAGTACAAACCTCCCTTGATAGGAGACACAGGGCCCAGATTTGCTCCCTGACCCAATAGCTATAGGATCATAATAAATATTCCCAGGATTCCAAATCCATTCTCTCTACACTAAGATGGGGATGTCATCTACTTCATCTTAAAAAGTTTCAAAAATTCTTTATAAAGCAGAAAATACAACCTACTTGTTTTTCAGTAAGATCCTAGTGTGCAAGTAAGCAACAGAAACCCAAATCACAGAAGTGTAAACAAAGAGAGGAAATTCTCATAGAATCAAGTGCAGGAACAAAGCTGGGTTCCAGGAACTCCTAATAGCATGGCCCACTCATCTCAGTTTGCCTGGCACATTCCTGATTTTAGCTCTGGAAGTCCAATCAGTGCCTTGGGAAACCCCTCAGTACAGACGCACTGGGACAGCTGGCCACCATCCCTCCTTGCCACGCTCCTCTGAGTGTCCACTTCATCCTGCTCCCTGGGCTGAGCAGCTTTCTCCCTTTATACTCTGTCTGCATGGTTAGAACCACAGTCAGTGGCAGGTCTCAATCTCTAATTTTGTTACCACAGGTGCCATTTCATTTCGTGTTGCTCGTAATGTAACTCGAGTTTACAACAACCCCATTTTAAAAAGTCTCATACTTTGCTCTCAGAAAATAATCAGAAGTATGTGCCCAGCATCTGTAATTTTATAACAAAAGCCTGCTTCAGGAGCCATCTATGCTGATGAGTTCAATGCATTCCTGAGATTACTTATCTTCAGATGAAACCACTTAAGCATACTCCATTCTCTTTGAGAAATCGTGCAGGGAATGCAGGGAAGATCCTTGTTTTGAAGGAACTTTTGATTAAAATCTGCCCAATGGTAAATTCTGTGAAATTAGCAGCCATGGCTATTTGGAGTGCCATGTTACCCCTACAGTGCTAAGACCCAGTTGGCCAAGCGGATGAACAAATGAGGTAAATGGCAATGAAAACATGAGAAAGCTCGGTGTTGAGATGTGTGCTATCTGCTCTGTGGGATAGAAACTCAGAGAAGGAGATACACTGAAATGTATTGGACTTGGCAAAGATTTGGAATAGAGAATAGATACATAATGAGAGGTTCTTTATTGTCTTCCTCTTTCAGCTCCTGACCCAGGGGTAGATTACAAAGCCTAGGACTAGAAGACAAAGCACAAAGCCAGCTTGTGTGGATAAGGGGAATGGCTTTCCCCTACTAGAAGATCACACAGCATTTTCCCCTTTGGAACCTAATGCTCTCCAAGGATGTAGATGCTGAATATAATGGGAGAAAGTCAGACCTACAGCTGCCAGTTCCCCTCTTGATCATTCCTAAATTCCTTCCATTTGAATGGATCCTTTATAAAAGCATACAGATTATGTGAATGTTTCCCTGTCATATGATTAAGCATAATGGAAAGCACAAGTAGCCTAGACCTCCTTTTGGTTCATTTTGTCACCCTTCTTTCCATTTCTGCACAGCCTCATATGGTGTAGCTGTCCAGCTCTGGCTCATTCATGTACGTAGATTTCTACTGATGCTTCCACTCTAGCAGTCAGCAATAGGACTTAATGGACACATCACTGAAATACACTCAGACACCATCTGAACTGGAATAAGAATAAATTGCAGGCCAAGGGCTCAAGCCAGCCTTCCAGATTTCTGTGTGGAGGAGGCAAAGTCATGTTTTCCAGAGCCTCTCTCCAGCATTGCAGTGATTCTAAACCAGCCAATTGGAGTAACATCTCCAGAGAGCTGCTTCACTGCTTGTGTTTTCATAGTGGCGGCAGCCTAATCGCTTACACTGAACTATTTAACACTTGCCCATTTGTTCTGACTGCTCTTTTATTATGGATGACCAGCCGTGGTGTTGAGAGGTTCACTTGGTCCAATACTGGCTTCATTTGGGTATGATCGTTTTGATCAGTGTTGTTTACTGAGCAGGCCGCCGCTAACCTTCGCCAACTTCCCCCCACCCCCCGCATTGATTGCCTAGCAAGAGAAGTGGACCAGCTCTGTTTCCTGGTTCTGAGAACCAGAATTCAGCAAGATGGGGGCCAAATTATCCCAAACTCCGGATCACCCCTATAAACACTTGTGCCCAGGAAAGAGACGCTTTCCTGTTTGTCTTGCTTTTTTTTTTTTTTTTTTTTTTTTGGAGCTAAGAAGACAATTGCTTCCTTGCAAACATGGACAGATTAAATACACTACATTCTGTCCTTTTGCCATCTGCTTCTTGCTTATTTTATTTTAAGCTGCATGACTAAACTTTATTATCTGGCGGGTGAAGGTGGGCTATGCTGTTGCTGTGATCACCTCCTTGAGGCTGGGAATGAATGCAAAGTCGCAGGGCTGATCTGCAAGGGGCGAGTCAGAAATCAATTGGCCACTGTGCAATTATCGCTCTCTGTGTCAAATACCAAGACATTAGCATTCGAAGATTTCTCCTGGCAAGATTCACAGCAGGAGGGAGGGAGCGATGGAAGGGGGAGCAACAACAACCAAAACCTTGTTTTGTTTTATTCCTCTAAATATCCATGTTTGCATAAGATCTCTTTCTCTTTGTGCTCGCCTGGAAGGGCTGTGAGGAAGATTCTCTTTCCAATCTCTGTGCCTTTCAACTTTTCCTGAACTGTGCATAGTTTCTAGTTTTCTCCACTATCTCTCTTTCTTGCCTTATTTTCCCTAAGATTTTAAAGCATCCTATCACAATACGCGAGCGCGTACTCCATAGGAACTTCGGACTGGTCCTTGTTACTCCCGTTCATCCCACTTTCCCCCTCAGGGGCTCTCACTTTTCAGAGCTGCCCCCGGAATGTGGCAAGAAAGGCACTCCTCTCAGATGCAAAGTTTAAGGAGACACCAAAAAACTCCGTGACCAAGATAAATAATATTTCAATGCCAGATATTTTTAAAAAATTGGTTTTGATTATTTTTTTCAATGTTGAGATCAGTTGTAAGCAATAATATAGAGAAAGGTCCCCACCACTGCCCCTTACCCAGCTTCCTCCAGTGGTTATCATCTTGCAGAACTATTGTACAAGATCCCAGCCAAGACATTGCCATTGATCCAGTTAAGATACAGATCATTTCCATCAGGACAAGGGTCCCTCATGTTGGCCCTTTATAGTCACCCTCACTTCTTTCCCATTCTTGGGGAAAAGAAGTGCAATTACTAGGCAATTACTCATCTCTTCTCCACTGCAATCGTTTTGCCATTTTGAAAATGTTTTATCAATAGAATCGCACCTTTATGTAACTGTAGAGGCTGCTTTTGGACAACAGCCTTGAGCAATGGAAACTTGACCAAGGCAGAAGGGCCCACAGTGGCCCCAACACCCTGGCTGAAGACAGGCCCAGCAGGTGACCCACCTCAAAATAGTCATAAGCCCTAACTGACCAGTGGGCTACTTATAACCAGGCACAGTTACCAAAAAGGGGAAAATTCCACAGGTCCCCATACCCCCTCATGTTCCTCCTTTAAAATCAGCCCCCACCCACCACTTCATGGCAGACAGCCTCACCTCTGCTGTCCTGCCCACGGCTCCCTTGTGGTGGGTTCAATAAACTTCTAGCTCCTTTGTTCTGCCTCACATGAAACCTTTCACCACCTGCTTCCATCCAATAGTCACACCGCATTTGGGAGCCCCCATTCAATCGGAAGAGACACCACAATAACCTTTTGTTTTGTTTCTTTTTTTCCACTGAGTGTTGTTCTCTGGAGATGCATCCAGGTTGTTGCATACATAAACATCACTGCTGAGCAGTATTGCATGGGATGGATGTGCCACAGGTTATCAAACCATTCACTCATTGAAGGACCCCTGGCTGGTTTCCCGTTGGGGCTATTATAAAGTAAACTCCTTTAAAACACTTATGTACAGGTTTTTGTGTGAACATAGTTTTCATCTTGGAGGGATAAATGCCCAGGGATGCGATGACTAGATCATATGCTAGTTGCATGTTTAGGTCTTTGAGAAACAGCCAAACTGTTTTCCGAGTGGCTGTAGCATTAAAGATTCCCACCAGCAGTGTATGAGTGATCCATTTTCTCCATCTTCACCAGCATTTGGTTTTGTCACTGTTTTTCATTTTAGCCTTTCTGATAGGTGTGCAGTAATATGATAATTTGGGGTTTTAATTTGCATTTCCCTAATGGCTAATGATATTTAACACCTTTTCATTGCTAATTTACCATCCGTATATCCCCTCCGTATATCCTCTTCAGAAAAATGTCTTGTCGTGTCTTTTGCCCATTTCCTACTAGGATTGGGTTCTTTTTTTTAACTGTTGAGTTTGAGAATTCTTGGTATATTCTAGATACTAGTACTTTGTTGAGTGTGTGTTTTGCACCTATTTCCCCCCAGTCTGTAACTTATCTTTTTAGTCTCTCCACAGGGTCCTAAAAGAGCAAAAGTTGTAAATTGTGATAAAGTCCAATTTATCATTTTTTTTTCATTTTTGGATCGTGCTTTTGGTGTCAAGTCTAAGAATCCTGTCTAACCCCAGACTCCAGAGATTTCTCCTGATTTTTTCTAAAAAGTTTTGTAGTTTTACATTTTATATTTAATTCCATTTTGAATTAATTTTTGCAATAGATATAATACTTAAGTTGAGGCTCATTTATTTTTGCCTGGGTTGTTTAATTGCTCTAACATTATTTATTGAAAAGGCTGTCCTTCCTCCCTTGAATTGCTCTTACACCTTTGTCAAAAATCAATTGAAGATATTTATGTGTGTCTATTTCTGGGCTCGCTACTCTGTTTCATTGACCTATTGTCTATGCTTCCATCAATGCTACATAGTCAAAATAAATTTTAAAATAATCCATGACAAACAAAATATCAAAATTGCAAATGACATAGGATCTGCAACAGGGGCTGCAGTAAGCCATACCGGAGCCTGAGGCAAAAGGAAAAATCAGTAATAGTGATCCTCTGGTGACCTCCAATTATCAATATGAACAACTACCTGCTTGGACATTTGCTAATCAGGCAACACACCACAAACATTTGATAATCGACAATTATTTGCCAACAGAGGATGGAAATTAATTTATTATTCAAGACATTCCCAAAACACATACAAAGAAGAATACCAGTAAACAAAGGTAGAAATATAAAACATGTTTCCAAGCATCTGAATAATTTTTATTTAATATCTTTTAAATTTTCATCTAGATGTTTAGGACCATGTAGATGTAACCAACAAGAACATTTAAGATACAGAAAGTTTCATGGGATGGGAATATTTACCACAACTACAGATGTTCTGTGTAAGTTTATTATGCATGTTGTTTAAGAAATGGGACAAAATAGCAGCACAGATCTTCCCCATGAGGTAATTAAATAACAAATAATAGTGAATCTCTTTAATGATGAAGCATGGTGAGATTGAATTAGATATCAACCACTTTTGCAATTTTGAAAACATCTTTATATAACTATAAATAGGGGTAAGATTAAAAATATTTATCACCTATGGCATGAACATCAGCCAGTCATAATGGATGTTGGCCTTAAATGACAGATAGGCTTGTTCTGGGGTATATCAGCACAAAATCTGCCCTATCACAATGGGCGTGTAATCCAGATATAATGCTAAGCAGAGCTTTTGTTTCCATATTATCCACATAAAAACTTCAGAGCCACTTGGTGAAATTTTTATCTCAATATTCATCAGTGTCATCTTATAATCTGTTAGCAAATATTTGTTGATTGCCATGTTCAAGATGCTCACATATATGTATGTAATTTATTGATAAGCTAAATCCTTTATTTCACTGACAGCCATTCCTGAACGACAGACAAATGTGAGGAAACCACTTGTTTTTTGCTCCAAAATTAGTATACTTTATTATTGTAGTAACAATTATTTTTATACAATTTAGGTACTCGAGGTGTTAATTCCTTATGGTCATATGCATCTCAATGGACAAATGTTTTAGGCAAACTTGGTGAATTCGCTCAATAATTCTGAGTAGTATCAGCATTCCCTTTTTACAGGTGGGAAAACTGATGACCTTGAAAGTGGCAAAGTCTAAACCAAAACCTATGTCCTCTGACTGTTGATCCTGTCCCCTTCATAATGTATGTAAGGAAACTCTTCACAAATGACAAAGCTTTATATGAATTATAGACCTTTTTAATCCTGTTAGAAAAAAATCCTTCTATATGAAAATGACTGAGGAAAGTGGCTCATCAACTATGTCTTTGAGTAGAGCCTCAATTCTAAAAGATATGTCATCAGTTGATTGGTAGCTACTTTATTGTTCATAATGTCCAAATCCTCTTTAGACCCCAGGCAGAGCCATGTACTTCATCTTTCTCATGGTGGGTCTTTAAATGATTTTTTCTAGAGTGGGTTACCTAAATCATGCAGTTCTGTTGATTTGTTAGTTTTGTAAAACAACCAATATCTTACTCAGATAGGCCATTTTATTAGTCCAATATCATTAAGATCCTCTCGTGCTACATGTGAGACCTTGGATGAAGGTCATGACTTGCATTATAGTTATTTTTGAACCATGAGAACCAGACACATAATGGGTGCTATGGAAAGGATTTGCCCTTCAGTAGCTGAACATCTTATTTTCTATAGTACTGTTAAGGCTGCACAATTTATTTTATTTAGAAAAATGTTCCAGGGGCACCTGGGTGGCTCAGTCAGTTAAGCATCTGACTTTGGCTCAGATCATGATCTCAGGGTTCCGGGATGGAGCCCAGTATTGGGGTCCCTGCTCAGTGGGGAGCCTGCTTCTCCCTCCCCTCTGTCCCTCCCCCTACTCGTGCATGTGGTCTCTCAAACAAATAAGTAAAATCCTTTAAAAAAAATGTTCCAGGACTCCTATGTTGATTAATTAGAAAACTTCCCCACAACCTTCCTTCTCTGAGTCTCCACCACCTCCAACATTGCACTTCCTTCTGTTGTTCTACTGTTACGGTCCCCGGTGGCTGCCTGCTTCACAAAATGACAGGAGCAGGTCAACAGGTATCACTGTGAAAAATAAAGAAAACAGAAAAACAGAAAGCTTACTATTTCTCCATGTTTATTGAAGTGACAACCTAATAATACACTTTTTGGGGCTGGGCAGGGGGAGAATTTTGTGAGTCAGCCCAGGAAACTTGCCAAATGATTCAATTATATTGGAAATATTAATTAAGTTGAGTGGACATCTGTCAACCTTACTCAGTTCAGTGCAATGCTAATTTTATATCAATTCCAATTTTATGAATCCATCTTTGGTATAAGACTACAGTCTTGCCAATATTCTCATAAGTGTACCACATTACCAGCATATACTCCTTTCAATCCTATGCAATTATGCTGAATCTAGATAATAGAGACTGAACTGCTTTAGTGATTTATGGGCAGGGGTTGTTTTAGGAGGGACAAAATATTCCTGTAAAATGAGCGACACTAACCGTTTGCATAAATGAGCTAAAAGGTAAAACATGTAGAAAAGAGTAAAAAGAGAAGTCACAGAACTGACATTCAAAGCAAAGGGTAGAGAAGAGAAAGCCAAGCAAGTAAATGCATATAGTATATTTTAAAAAGAATGTTAAGAATGATGCATGATCAACAGATGGTCAAACAATTTTTTGGAAGGATATGGAAAGAAATAACAGCCTTTGAATTCACCCTGGAGAAAGTTATTGGTGATTCTAGGGAGAACACTTGTGTTTGTCAGTGAGAAGACCTGAGGCATTGCACGTAATATTGGAGGAGAGAGAGGCAGCTGGTGGAGCTCTAAGAAGTAATCAGTTATCTGCATTTGAAGGTGTCCGTGAAGAGGTAAGTTCCCAGGGGAAAATGGTAGGACATAAACCATTTGATCATCATATGCTTCCAGGGATGCTGCCAATGTCCCTTCCTCCTCTGAGCTCCTGTAGTTTATCCATCTGTGACCCTCATTTGGCACTTAGGACCTGCTGGCTTGTATTGTTCTTTATTTCTTTAGGAGCTGGTCTATTTCCAAAACAGCCTGTGAGCTCTTTAACAACTGCCTCATGTTGTCTGCCACAAGGCCTCGCACATCGTGTTAGTGATAGTAATAGTTGTCAAGGTAGTGATGGTAAAAGTCCTAATAGAAATAGCTGGTCCTAGGACTGTGCTCGATACTTTATATGTTTTATCCCATTTAATCCTCTTCTCGAGGTGTCTAATATTATCATCTGTCATTATTTCCAATTTGAAAGCGAGGATGCTGAGACTCAGAGTTCAATAGCTGGCTTCTATTCACACAGCTTGTAGGTGGCAGACTTGGGACTCAAATCCAAGGCTTTACGATCTCAGCGGCCAAGCTTTAGTGAGGAGGATTTGGTACACATGATCTTTCTTTTTCTTTCTCTGGTATCTAAAGTTCTAAACAATGAGAATTTTATCAAGATATCAGTGCAACAAGTTCTTTTATGTTTATCGTTGGAATCCTACACTCTCCTGTTTGTTTTGTTTTGATTTTTTAAAAGATTTTATTTATTCATTTGAGAGAGAGTGAGCACAAGTCGGGGGCAGAGGCAGAGGGAGAGGGAGAGAGAAAAGCAGACTCCCCACTGAGCAGGGAACCTGATGCGGGGCTTGATTTCCAGGACCCAGAGATTAAGATCTGAGCCGAAGGTAGATGCTTTAACCAACTGAGCCACACCCAGGTGCCCCTCCCCTTGTTTTTATGATTTGTCCCCAGAAGCAAAATGGTTTGTGTCTGAGAGAAGCCGGAGGTCACAGGAACTTGGATGGGGGTAAAGGTCTGACAAGCACTAGCTCTCTGACCATCTCTCTGAGATAAGCAGCACAGAAAACATTGTCTGTCTAATCAGACACTCACAGGAACAAAATACAACAGGCAGAGGCCAGGCAGAATTGCCAGATAAAACACCCAATGACATTTGAATTTCAGATACACACACAAAAATTTAGTGTAAGTATGTCCCAAATATTGCATGGGACATACTTATACTAAAACTTATGCATTTTTAAATATAAAATCTAAATTTAACTGAGCATTCTGTATTTTTATTTACTAAATCTGACAACCCTCAGGCTGTAACACATCTCTTCCATCTTTTGAAGTACTGAGGAAGTACAGATCTGAACCCTGAACCAGGAAGGGAGGAAAGAAAGGAATGTTTCTGTTATTCTTTTGAAAATCAGAACTGCTGCTCAAGTAAACTTGACAAACTTAAAAGTTAAAAATTTTATTTATTTTTATTTATCTATTTATTTATTTTCATTTTTATTTTATTTATTTATTTATTTATTTATTTATTTATTTTGAGAGATAGAGACAGAGTGAGGAGGGGAAGGCGCAGAGGGAGAGGGAGAGAGAAAGTCCCAAATAGGCTCCACATCCAGTGCAGATCCTGATGCAGGGCAAAATCTCATGACCCTGAGATCATGATCTGATCCAAAATCAAAAGTCAGCAGCTTGACTGACTGAGCCACTCAGGTGCACCAAGAAGTTTTATTTTAAGTCTGAATCATAGTCATTCAAAATATGGAAAATAACTAAAAAATAATTTTAAGTTCTTTATACTTTTCTCTCCTATACACATAAAACAAGAATTTAGAAAAGAATGCTTTAAACCCTCTTCTCTATGCAGTAACTTATTTTGTTGACTTCATGGATTCCACAAGGCAAACAAGGAGTTAGGTTCTAGTTATGATGCATATAATGTGTCCACTCAAAATCTTGATAACAACAACAAAATCCTGATAACCATTTATCATCCTGTGGTATTCCCATCTGTCTAGTCTTCAGCAGGAAGCCACAGGGTCTTTGAACTGGAAAGGAACTTTATTTTTTTTTTAAGATTTTTATTTATTTATTAGAGAAAGAGAGAGAGCAAGAGAGGGAATACAAGTAGGGGGAGTGGGAGAGGGAGAAGCAGACTCCCCGCCGAGCAGGGAGCCCGATGCGGGGCTCGATCCCAGGACTCTGGGATCATGACCTGAGCTGAAGGCAGACGCTTAACGACTGAGCCACCCAGGCGCCCCTGGAAAGGAATTTTAGAGAACCAAACCGACTTCCCTGCCTCTAAGAATGGCTGCGCTTTGCCATGGGCAGATTTGTCTGTACATCTGTGGTTCAAGCAAAACTCCCTGCACCTGAATTACTCAGCTAATTATATTTCTGGTGTTCCATCTGAATGAACTGCCTTTAAACAGGAATCTTAGGAACAAAATACTAGTCCCTGAACCAGTCTCAGCTGACTGCAGTCATCACCCTGGTACCCTGGAAGGATTTGGGGAGCTTAGACATGTTGAACAGGGTTGAAAAAGAATCAGCTCCTCATTTCCAGGGGCTCCAGTACGTGCAGGTTGAGAACTGGGACTCATTTTTTTTTTCTTTCCTCTCCCTGCCCCCCACCCCTATCGTCCCCAGTGGTCCTCCTTCGTTCTCAGCATTCAGAGTTTTCAATGGGGACATTGTAACCCTGTTCTGGGAGTCACAGTGACAAATTCCTCTTGGAATGGAAGGAGATTCTAGACCCAGTGTTCTTCAGACACATTTAAGAGGGACAAGGGAGCAGATCTGGCAACCCATATTTCTTTAATTCGTCAGAAGGTGTCTTCCTTTCTTTCTACTTTTTTTTCTAAGTTAAAAGCACATTATTTACTTAATTCCTAAAGATGACCAATTATTTGGTATGAGCATTACAAAGGGCATGATTTCATTCCGAAGTTTTCCACTTTGTCTCCTAAATAGCTCATGGTGGTTTATTTTCCCAATCATAATGTCTATCCCCTGAACCATATCCATCGTCCCTGTAAATTAATCCCATTGAAAATGAAGCAACTTTCATTTCATGAAACCATGTTCTAGAAGGAACACTCCATGAGACAAATCTCTTGGAGACTGGATGACTCCACCATAGTTGCGGTATCACCAAGAGATGGGAAATCCAATGTCATTCCTGTTGGTTAATTATTTTAGAAGAAAGAAAAAGTAAGAAAAATCTGGCCTTAGGAAATTGGCGAAAAACAAAAAACAAAACAAAACCTTGAAATTCTGAAAAGAAATACCCACTTAGGTAGAAAAATAATGCTGGACTGAATTTTAGAAAAGGCTTTCCAACTGTTTGTGACGAATGATAATGATTCTAAAAATGTATGTATGCAAATACAAACATTTGCCTCTAGGATTTGTTTTGTCCTCATACACTTTTACTGTTTCAAAACGAAAGTTTGCTGCTGTCTAGGTTATAAAGTTGAGAAAATGATATATTTTGAAACAATCCAAGTTTTTACTTTGGAAATAGAGTAGTGTGTGTGATTACTTCGTTAGTATTTCAATTTTCTGACGGCCAGCAATCTATTCAAATGTTTCCTTGGAGCTCTTGTGGCACCAAAAATGTAAAGACAAATCAAAGAGGTGTGGTAACTGGTGCCAAGGCCCATGTGTCTGACAGTAGCTTCTGCCTTAAAGTGGTTAAAATAGTCAAGATTCCAGAAATTTCATAGGAATATCTGAGCAAAATACCAGGAATGTCATGGATTCTGAGCATGAAATTTGTCTTCGACATACATGTGGTTTTTATCATACACTGAATAAATCTGGTGTTATTTTCTCCTACAAATTGGCTGTGGCTTGCATTTCACTTCAGATTCCTTTTAGAGGAGGAAAAACTGTGTGGGACATTGCAGGACTCGAGTATTCACTCAGGAGAGGACTTACTCCCCAGGGCCCAGTAGCTGATGACTCAGCTTGTGAATGATTTTGGACTCTTGCCTTGCTGCATCAGCACCTGCTCTGAAGCTAGAAGTTTCTCATTAACACTTCTACTAGATGAAATAAGGGGAGGTGTGCCAAAACTGAAAAAACAAACAAACAAACAAAAAACAAAAAACAGTGAATTCTCCTATCTTTCTTTCAAAAAGAAAAGAATTGGGCACAGTAGAAACTACTATAAAATGACATTATTAAACTGGGTGGTTTTTTTCCAGATATTTTTATTTAAAAAAAACCCACAGCTGAACAACTGCTCTGAAAACAGTATGCTAGGTGCAGTGGAGAATACCACAGTGGAAGCAATACAAACAGGAAGCCAAAACAGAGCACTGCATTATCATTTGGGTTTTACCAGCCTGTCCTTACAGATGATCAGGAGTGGCGTCCTTTGGCCTGGTGTAATGAGGTCCCTGATGCTCTCTGTGTCTACGAGCTTGTGCATGTTGTGTGTCCATTGAGGGTGGGTCTGTATATGTCTGTAGGTTGTGTCTGTGTTCCAGCTGGGCCTGAAATCAATTGTTCTAGTTTCATGCCTCCAGATTAGATTATGTGAAGGAAGGAGCCCATAGCAGGTGCTATTTCTATCCCTTACCCCAAGTACTGTTTGCAGAGAAGTAGGTAGAAGTGATGAGTTGTATTTTCCACACCCTCATAGGGCTAGTGCTGTCACAGAAATTACGCGGATAAAAATGCAAGTTGCTGAATTATTTATGTATCATTTCTATTAACTTAGTGAGATATATTTGTAAGTTACAAATAGTTTCCAAAAGCCTAAAATCATTCGAGCTAATTGGTACATTATACAACCTAACTGTGTAATTGATTTTTTAAATGAATTGGTCCCTAAGTGAGTTTTGAGTATTCTATAATAATTGGTTTCTAATAAACGGTATAAATAAATGAGTGATTAATGCATCAGTATAGAAAGCAATTGATAGGTCTTTAGTGCAACTGAAAGACCCAGTATGTGGGTGCACCAAATTCAGCAGACTGCTAAGCATAATTTAAGTCAGAAGGTCATCACTCCAGGCTGAAAATTTTAGACCATAATGAAAAGTGCACATTTTTACTCTTTGAGCATGAATGCAGGTGATTATTTAGTTTAATAAATAAAATATATCATTTACTTTAGACATAAGGTTAACTTAATTGTGAACTGTGAGGACTGAGATGTTCCAAATATTTAGGTTCCTAGGCATGATCTTAGCGATGAACGAAGGAGTAGCAGTTTCCCTTACAACAGAAGAGCATTCTGTCAGCAGAAGATATTTACAAAAGCACATTAAATAATGGGTGTGTTGGGGTTGTTTTTCAATTTGATTGGGAAGGACACTCTCTCTTTTAAGAGGAGATATATGACTTCAGATAGGAGACCTCATGGTCACTGGCCAAATATTAATGCTCAGCACTTAGTATCTCTGGCTCAGACCCAGTTTTAGCATCTCAGAATCTGTTAAGTCGTTCCTTCTTCTGAAAGGCAATTGGCACTTGAGAACAATTCTGACATCCTTTGTGCAAATGGAATCTGCAAGCCAGAAAGCACAGAAACACGTGGAACTGTTATCTAGTTATTAGAGGTACCTCTGCTGTTTATTTGCTAATGTCAAAATGGCATACAGCTTACAGGGAATGTGGGTTGCTGGTTGGCTTTGTGACTCCAGTTCCTTCTTGTTTGGATACTGGAACTGGCTTCTTTTGGGGGGCATTCCCTCCATACCATTGAATATAGCTCAGTGATACTGTCAGTCAGGGAAATTCATTCTTCTCCTATCCAAGTGGCAAGTGTGTGACCCAAGTTCTCTCTTTAAAGTACAAATCATGAGCCGAATGACAGAATGAATATGTTTGGATGTGATTCATTCCTGCCATAGTGCCTAGAAAAGACTCATGTAATTCCTTCCACTGGTGATGATCCTGAGTCCCTTGAAGCTGCCTGGCTCCCACCCTCTCCCTGCCTTATTTTCAGCCTTGTCTTCAGTCCTGAAATTTTCCCATAATCTTGCAGTAAATTGCCTTTTCTGTTTTAGTTAGCCAAATTCTGCTTCCTGCTGCTGGCAACCAAAAACTCCAGCTGACAAAAATTTCTTCCTTTTTGGTTAATTTGGGGTTGAAGAATGTATAGGAAAAAAACCTAATGTTTAGTAGCTCCCCTGTGGTACCATAACTGATCATTGACCTAGGAAGTGAAAGAGAGTTATATCTAGATTAACACAATTAAAGACATCATCATCCTTTTCAAATACTGCATCCTTTGTCCTAATCTATCTATGGAGTGTTGGTCCAGGTAGTGAGCTCAGCAAATTCCAGGTCTATTTTCAACAACAGTTGTTTATTTTTGTGGTATTGGTTGTTATAATCCCCTCAAGGGTTTCTGTGCTTTATAAAAGTAAGTTTTCAGTTTCATTTCCCACTAAATCTTCCCTCTCACAGCTGCCATATTTAATCATTCTATAATACTGCTTTCAGGAGGTAGAGGAACTAGGCTGAGAGGTCTCCTTTCTCAGGGATCAACCATATATCCTCACTTTTTGTTTCACCTTTATATTCTGCTACCCACCCCGCACACACCCACACTACCAATCTGGGATAACTGGATGCCAGTCTTGGAAGTTGGGGAGAAGGGTGCATGGTAAATCTTGCTTTTCCCCATCATACATTCACCCACAATTACATTTAAGTATACAAATCCTTCCTATTTGCTCGAGACTTAAGATTCTGAACCTCAAAAGCCAAGGGGTCCTGGTGAACTCTAAACATAAACATTAATTAACATTCCAAAGTCCTACTTGGCCATACTACAAAGACTCTTCATTGTTTAGCAGGTCAAAATCCGTCATGTGGAAAGTTGCATTTTGGTTCAATCTTATCCTTATTTCTAGTCAAATACCCAAAACTAAAATTTATTGGGTTGTGTTGGTGGGAGGCAAGGGAGTCTCTACTAGGCTCTGTCTGTTCAGCAGACCTATGTACCTAAGACCATAAAGACTCCATCACGGAAGGAGTACAGAATTTTAGGAGTACTCTTCCTAGCCATCTTCCCCATGAAAAAGTCTTTATTAACTTATGCTTGAATCATTGTGAATAGGGAGTAAAAGATATCCCATGAGATAGATTTCATAAGTTTTTAAGGGGGAGCAGAAACCAATAAAAGTATGATCAATCCTGTCAATATAGCCAAAGCTCTGGACAAGGACCTCTGTGGCACAGGTTTTTACATTTCTTCACAGCAAATTTCTCTTCCTAACTATATTTGGCTTATTCTTATTACTTGGTGTTTGAACACTGATCATTTGGGAGCAAAGAGAGATGAGCCAGAGTGTCCAGGGGAAATCATGCTGGGATTACAACTTTGACCAAAAATTATGAGTTTGCACACATATAATGGGAACACAAGCCGTTATTCCCTTGACAACTCCCCAGACTGTTGGTATATATAACTTTCCCTATACACTGGGTTCTTGACTAAGATGATGCGGGAACCGTTAAGTTACTCCCTGCCTCTGAGATGCTATTTTTCAATAATATTGACTCTTAGAAAAGAGAAGTATGAAAGTCAGAGAATGCAGAACTGAGTTTTCATCTCAGCTTCAACACTTACTCTCTAATGGATTTAAAGTCAGAAGCTCTCCATCTATTTCTCTCAAATGATTGGTTTGAGGATCAGATACCATATCGAATTTGAAACAGCTTTATAAATCATAATGAACTGAACTAAAGTGAAGAATAATTTTCATATTTTCTAAATAAATTTAAAACTTGAAGTTAGAGAAATTTCAGGAAGAAGCAGTTTCTTATAATGCCTAATAATTGCAATCAAAATGATGATAGTTAGTCAAGATCAGTAAAAGTAATATAGAAACCATGCCTATAAAATTCTTCACTGGTGGAAAGAATACAATTTAAATAGAATTTCTATTAATTAATACAATGTTAAGGGATGGAGATGTTCCATTAACAAGTTTGTGAACACAGGACATTATCCTCAGCCAACAGTTATGAGGAAAACCTGGTTTCCAAGTAAAGCAGACTATTTCCATTCCATGCTCATTTTCACTTTCATTCTACTTTTTACAGTTTACGGGAACAAATAATTCGAATAAAATATTTTTCACCATTTTATAATACCCCACAGCATCATAAAATTGTTAAAAAATAAATCAAAATGACTTTAATAAACCTAATAAAATATTATAAAATAAGTTAATACAAGTTAGCAATGTTGGGGCAAAAAGTTCTGAGAGAGAGAAGCGGACTTGAGCTCAAGCAACTTCACACACACGAACAAAGCATGTGGGTTACTAGTTTTCTAGTAGCATACTACAGTTTCTCTAGGCATAAACTACTTTAGGAGAATCTCACATTCTGACTGATCGTAACTGGAAAAGAAGATAATGAAGACTGACTATTGCAGGCTGAGAATTGTGGGAAATTATGTGTGCAACATGCTCCTCACATTTAGCACAACTTCTTCTAGTTGAGAAAAAAAATACTTTCTTTCTTGTTGGGCAAATTGATCATTATTAGTTCACTGACTCAGTAAGCATGTGAAGAAGGCACCCAGTTCTTTCCAACACTGTTCCAGACAGAGCCACTGCACTCAGCACAGAAACGAGGAGAACACAAGGGCATCACACCTTCTGCCCACAGGGAGGGATACTCTTAAAATACATCAATGACACTGAAAGAATAGCTCTAAATCGTTAGTGAGTTATTTACCCGGCAAAGAGGGGACCCAGGTCATCACATCCACTGTGAGCAGAGTCCTCACAAAAAGCACAAGACCAAGATGAGCCCAGCCACCAGGATGAGAAAAGAAACCCGACTTCCAGGGGTGCAGAGATACAGGAGTCAGGAGCTGCTGTTGGCGCTCACACTGGGAGGTTGATCTGGGCACCCGGACGTGGTGGTCATACTGCTGAGGTGAATCATATCAGTTGCTTGCAGGTTTTTTTCCTTTTTTACATTTTTTTCATATTGAGTTTTTTTTATAGGTTACCTTAAGTCTGAACACAAATTCTTTGAATTATCTCAGAAAAATTGAGTTTTGCATATCTACTAAAAGAAAACAGCTCTTGTTTTTAAGAGGAAAAAACAAAAAGTCATTTCAGTTTAGTGAGCTTTGAATTATCTTCTCATTTAGAAATTGTCTCATTAGCTAAGTTAATAAGGAGTGGCAATAGAATTTTGTCTTATTCAGATAATGTAAAAGCCATTGATGGTTATTGTTAAATGAAGTGACTCTTAAATAAAAATGTGATAATAAATGCTGAGAGCTTTGTGGAGTCATGGAATCCATGCAGATTAGATGGAGGCCATCCCAAAGTTGATGACATCTGTGTCAGAGGCTCTATTCATCCACAGCTACACCAAGAAAACAAATTCAAAAACTACATACAGTAAATGCTAAACAAGTAATCTCTACAGTCTATACTGAGCATTTGGGCTTCCTGTACTTATAAAGTGAAAAGTGTAAAAATTCACATGTAGAAAATATTTCTGACATATGCATTCTCAGGAGAGATAACTAATTTTCTTTTCTGAAAGTTACCTTTTATTTTTCTAATCATACTTAAGCTCCTAGATGGAGAAGACCAGCCATTTCCATCTTTGGAAGGCAGTCTGGTAGAGAGCATGGACTTTGGAGCCTTAGAAACATGGGTTCAAGTTCAGACACTACTGGTCACAGCTGTTTGGCTTTGAGCAAGCCTCAATTTCTCTGACCCTCAGGCTTTTCATTTATAGATGAGCAAATCATTCCTAGTACTACTAGGTACTCAACTAATGCTCCCCTATTATTTCCTTCATAGTCAGGACCTACACAGTGTGTTGTACAAGTTAGAACTCAGTTCACATTTATTGAATTTCTTTTTTTTTTTTTTTGAGAGCTCAAGAAAGTGGGGGAGCAAGGTGGGGAACAGCAGAGAGAGAGGGAGAGAGAGAGAATCCTTAAGCAGGCTCCATGTGGGGCTTGATCTCACAACCCTGAGATCATGACCTGAGCCAAAATCAAGAGTCTGAGGCTTAACCAACTGAGCCACCCAGGTGCCCTGAATTTACTCTTAAACAGTTGCCACAAATCCAAATCCTTTCTTGTTTCTGTTTTTGTTTGGTTTACTTGTTTGCCGCAAGACCATGAACCATCCCCTTTTATTTGCTTTCTACACTGAGCTGATTAATCCACTTCCATACCCTATTCTATTCCCCCTTCTCCAAAGAACAGCTTTAATTCCAAATTCATCAAGGTAGTGCTTGCCCAGGCCTTGCACAGAAATGTCCAGTGACTGTACAGGGATGAAAGTAGCTCAAGAATCATCCACAGTTTGGCAAGTAATCTATGAGGTGACCTGGAGCAAAATACTCAACCCAGTAGGGGTGATGGTTTTCATGTGGCCAGTCAGGTAAGTTCTGTCCTCCTCTGTCCTGCAGAAGACACACCACCTGACCGGTCGGCAATGGGTGGAGAATGGGCGGGGCACACAGAAAGACTGTTGATCAACCTTCTCTAAGACCAAGATATGAGCTGTCCCTAAATAACACACCCTTAGTGTTTCCTGGGCTCTGGATGGTCTTTCACTTCCAATTCTCATCACATTTATTCTTAAAATAAGTCTCCTTTGCGCAAGAGTAGCTTACGTGAGTCTCAGATCCAGCCGACCCAAAGAATCAAATTAATTCACGTTTTTGGTACAATTTTCATCCCAAGTACATCCTAGTGCTTGGTTACGTTGCCGGGGCTGCAACAGAAAGACACGTGGAAGGGACGTGCGCCAAACCTGACATTATTGAGACTGAGTTCCCCCTGACCGCTGCCCAGTGGCGCTATTCTGTGCACATGTGTGTCCCCCTCGGTCCCGCTGCGGCCGCCGCCCCAGGACACTCTCTGTGCCACATTCCAGCTCCCAGCTTGGACAATCTTAGGTAAGTAAAAGCGTCCCTCTGCCCTTACGCTATTCTAAAAATCATGCTGTCACAGGGAAGAAACAAATTCAGCAGGCAGAACCTTGCATGGCACACACCCTGTGCAAACAGAGTTACTTGTGTACATAATGTTCTCAGCTCCCACCAGGAAGTGTCTATGCTCCATGAAACTTCTGAATCCTGCCGAAGTTGGGGGAGATCACTCTGCGGGATTTACACTGCTTTCAGCTCCCAGGATGTCCTTGTTTCACTTGGCTAATTTTTTGAGCTCTACTGAATCCCCCTGTGGGGCAGAGAGCAGAATCTTGTGTCTGGCAAGGAAAGGAAGGATAAATACACACACACACACACACACACACACGAATGCGTGCGCGTGCACACACCCCACGTTCTTATTGACTAAATGCTACCTGCACTATTAAAGGAAGAGAGTAAGTGTTGAAATGTATTACTTATATGCCAGGCAGCAATCAACTACATTTTGCTTTATAGCATTGATCAGAGCTTTGCTAGACTACACTTAGGGAAATTATCATCTGTGTTTATTTGCAGGGAGTGTAGGTAGAATGGAGTGTGTTTTATCAGCACTCTAAGCCAAAGGTTGGTAGTAGAAAGCACAGAGGTGGCCATGGATCCTAAAATAGTCCCCAGCCACTGAACCAGGCAGAGGCCTCCTTAGTCACCAGGAATAAATGATAGAGTGCGGTGGGAAATATGGAGCCCCAGGCGTCCTGGGAATATATTTATGCAATTGATAGAGAAAAGCCCATTCAAATAGCATCACATAAGGGAGCTCCTGTATCGGCCATGTGCTAGTGCAGTTCGCTCACGGGCCAAAGGAGGAGACTCACCAGTTCCAACCTCTTCCCGTTTCCAGACATGGGGGTACTGCCTCCGGTCAGCATGCTTACAACTGTGTGCCAAGCTATCGTCCATGCAAATCTGCTAATCTACATCCCCCAAACAACAGTGCTAACCAGATCTGAGTGGTTATTTCCAGTTCTCTCTTACCTTTGGAAATTCAAGGGAAGCCACACTGCAGGGAACAGCAGAGTGAGCAATAGGACTGTGGCTGTGGTCCCATAGGTGGAAATGGTGGACAGCCAAGCAGACCCAGAATCTCCCAGTCCCACCAGGCTACAAATGACTGATAGCTCTTCAGTCTTAGAATTCAATATCATTTTCCAAATACAGATAATTCTTTTTTTTTTTAAATAGTATCTCTTTTTTTATTTTTAAAGATTTTATTTTTATTTATTTATTTGAGAGAGAGAGAATGAGAGACAGAGAGCACGAGAGGGAAGAGGGTCAGAGGGAGAAGCAGGCTCCCATGGAGCAGGGAGCCTGATGCGGGACTCGATCCCGGGACTCCAGGATCATGACCTGAGCCGAAGGCAGTTGCTCAACCAACTGAGCCACCCAGGCGCCCCAAATACAGATAATTCTAAAATCCCAGGTTGAATAAATCTAGCATATGGCACAACAACTCCACTGCTAGGAATCTACTCAAAAGAAATGAAAAAGTATGTTCAAATGTCCACCAATTGGTGACCAGAGAAACATGATGTGATATCTATGCAACAGAAGGCTATTCAGCCATGAATATATATGTAATGTTGATATAGACTACAACATAGGTAAACATCACGAATACTGTGCTAAATAAAAGAAGCCAGACAATAAAGACTGCATATTGTATGATTCCATTTACATGAAAGGTCCAGAAAAAGCAAATCTGTAGAGATAGACAGAGACC
This sequence comes from Eumetopias jubatus, assembly GCF_037043125.1. Lineage (NCBI taxonomy): Eukaryota > Metazoa > Chordata > Mammalia > Carnivora > Otariidae > Eumetopias > Eumetopias jubatus. Next base: position 150,190,498 of record NW_028274810.1, on the reverse strand, counting down.
AGATGAATGGTTACCTAAAGCTGAGAGTGGGAACAGGGATTGACCACAAATGGGTACATGGAATCTTTTGAAGTCGATAGAAATGCTCTAAAATTGAACTGTGGCAATGGTTGCACAACACTGTAAATATACTAAGGATCACTGAATTGTAGAGTTAAAATGGGTGAATTTTACAGCATTTAAATTATATCTCAATGAAGCTGTTAAAGAAAGAAATCCAAGGTTGATCATTCAGCCTAAGTAAGATAGGGAGAGGGAGAAAAGACCGTGTGCTAAAGGTTTCTCGTGTTCATAGGAATCACATAGCCCCTTCTTTCCAGCGCACATTTTTATCAGTCATCCCCAAACGAGTGGCCAGCTTGCCCTTATTTGCCTAAATTACCTTCTCTTGGGTCTCTTTCTTTGCTTACCAAATGTGAGAGAACTTCAGACAGAAAGAACAGGAAGGAGAAATGATCAGTCTGATATTCCCATTTTTAAAAAAAATTATGACAGTGAAAAACTGGACAAAATGTGAACACGATATAATAAAATAGCTCTTTTTTTTAAATTTTATATTTTCTGTATAAAAGCTATTTGTGCAGCCATTTCCATAAACCAGGCTGGTGTCCCAGAAAAGCATAATATACGGTTAGCAGATCACCACATGTCTGACTGTTAATAGGATGGGGGACATTATATTCAGCAGGTCCCGGAAAGTCCACTGGGGAGAAAATTCTTCCTCTTGCCTGCAGGGGAAGAATTTTGACCCACAGCAGCCATGGTGTGTAGCTTGACTAGCACATGTTTACAGATTGGTGAACATCAGAAACATTCGTTTTATTAGGTAGTTACATAATAGCCTTTTATTTTTGATTATTTATGCATTAGTGGCAAGCAATGGAGATGTGCGATGTAGGAAAGTTATTATTTGCTAATTTGCTGCTTTTAAAATACACGGGCACACTATCTATTATGTATCATGCATTACAATTACAACAACAGTTTAATTAATCACCAGCACCCTGTTTTGTACCAATCTACAGTGGAATTCTGGGTAATGGTGTTGTTTACCATTTAGCAAGTAGCAACATTTCATTCTGTTTCACTACATTAAACTGCTCAAATAAAGCAAACGGATATTGAAAAGAGTTGGCCATCTGCCTTTATTTTCTTTTACTTTTGTTTAAAAAAAAACACCAACTCTCAAAAGAGAAAGAACACAGCCATGAAACTGATAGTGACAAAAAGCACTCTTTTTTTTTCTTTATCAGGTCAGAATCTCATCTAAATGCGGTTCTGATGAATAGTTTAAAAAATAAAAAAGAAGCCCGCTTTGTGGATTTGGAGTGGGTCTCAAGACCAGCCGTGAAGCCTAATGATTATTTAACGGTGCTGCACTTGAGGCTGGCTTCTGTGAGCCTCCTTTCCCCCTTAAGAGTTTGATGAATAGGTCTTGTGACAGCCATTTAGGAATAAACAAGAATTCATCAGTCTGCATAAGAAGAAGCCAGTTTATAGATTAAGTTTCCTGAGGTAATTCATGAGGTCAGTCCCATTTAGATGGAGACTATTAGGGCCTGGCTCTCGAGAGTGGCCATACAGGGGAGTCACTCCAAATGGACCCCGCTCACACAAAGCCCCCTTTCAGGGAGAAGCCTGCCATTTTTATGACCCTGCTGCTAGGACGCACATCAACTTGTCACTGTGCAGATCTGCTAGGGCAAGACCTCATCACTCTATTAAAGAGCTCTGTGACCCTATTGATTTGAAGTATTTAAAGCAGGGGTGAAGTTCAAAGCAATTTCTTTTCTATACTATTACTCAGTCTCTCTGTGTCTTGGCTCTAAAACATCTGCTGTCAGTTCCTTTCTGTTGTCTGATTCTGGAATCTGTCAGTGGAGAACAGAGTAGTTTTATTTAAAATAAATTGGATTCCTTTTCAGTTTTCAGCATTGCGCATTGTGATCAATGGTTTATGCTCCTTCATCTGCCGGGAGACTTAACTGCAAGTGTATCCTTTTATGTCTCTTTAGGGCAAGACTGAAGCAGCATTAGCCTCTGAGGTTTCATAATAGAATCAAGTCTTAGAAGTAGGTAACAGCCACCAGCTCCTCTAATTGGCCAATCAACAAAAATAACAACCTTTCATTAAAAAAAAAAAAATACATTCAAGAAGGAAAGAAAAAAAAATCATCTCCAACTGTGGCTCCAGGACCCAAATGCTAACAGTATCTTTTTTTACTTTTATTTGCTCCAAGAAATGAAAACAGAGTAAACAACTCTGTTATTTTTAAATGTCAGCAGGTAAGGCAAAACTGGGAGCCAGTTTTGAAAGCTGTTTTGCAAAACAATGCAGGTTGCCATACTTGTTCTGTGGAACCGGCAGGAACCAGGGAACACTTTGAATAGTTAATAATACATTACGCATTGTGCGTGCATTACCCAAGTGATAGTGGGAAACTGGTAGCCTTTAACTGGCTTGGCTGGGGTACTGCTCCAGCTTTTTAGATGAGTCTGTCCTCAGCAGTGTTATCAGGAAGTCTGTTTGGAAGGCCAAACCTGAGTTAAACAATGTATTAAAAAAAAAAAACTCAAGAAAATTATTTTTTAAATAATTATCTTAAAAGCATGGGCAGAGGAAACAATACAAAGTTCAGGATTGGTGTTCAGTTTAACATTGTTACCAATAAATCCAAAAAAGTCACTTATCCTCCTGATACTTCTTATAGACCAGAGGTATCCCATGACAATCGAAACACAAACCACTTCCTGTCTCCTCAGAGGCTCTTTTAAATGTATCTTCTTTTATTCCACACCCCTCACTGTGGGCAGTATTTCTCTGGCAGGAAACATTCTCACTGAGTCAGCTATCGCTTCTCTTCAGAGGATTCTGGATTCTGCTAGTCCCTCCTTGACAGCATTCTGTCAGAGCTGTGTGTGGTCAGGTGTCTAAGCCGGGGTGGAGTCTCCTCTCCCCTCCGACACAACCTGTTTAAACATGAAGCCTTAATCCACATCCATCCTACCATCTTTTTTTCAAGCGCAGCGCTCTTTGCTTTCAATGGTCCTTAATGTTTTCCTAGTCACATGGCTCTTTCCCCCATATCCTGTCTACAGAAGCTACCCCTGGAATGTGTCCAACCCCACACCTTCTCCAGATCTCCACTCACATCTTCAGTCCCTTGCCTCAACTGGTGCTTCCAAGTTGGGTCATCTCACGTTAGCCTATTTTCACTCCCCATTAATCCTCTGAAACCAAGGTTTGACCAAGCCACTGAACCACATAAAAACCTCCAGTTGTTCCACAGAACCTAGAAGACAAAACCCAGTTCCTTCAGCCTGGCATTTGAAGACCTTCTGACACCAGCCCCTCATTCTGCTCTCCTTGCTCACACTAGGCTCCAGTCTAACAATCTGGGCCAGCCCAGTCTTCACGTCTCTCCTCTCCCCCTCAATCTCCCTAAGGCAGCCCATCGCTCGAAGGCTTCAGCTATGGCCATGGCCTGTTTGCTAAAGGCTTCTAGCTCCCGCGCCATGTCTCATGAGCTCCAGACCTGTGGATCCAACTGCCTAGTGGAATCTCCTCTCAGATGTGTCCTAGGCAATTAGAACTCAACAAAGCTCATCATCTGCTATCTCAGACAGTTGCCTTTCAACAAATAGAAACACCACTCACCAGGTTGCTGGTACCAGAAGTCTCTCTCTCCCCTACCCCTAACAGCAAATCAATGATTGACTCCTTATTTCTTCTACCCTCTTCACACCTCTTGTCTCCAATGCTTCCAGTCTAGCCAGGCATCCTTTCCAGCTCAATTCTGAAACACCCTGATCCAGGACTCAGTTCAAGAGTCATCTCTTGCTTCTTCAGAGCGAATTACACATACCTATGTTATTTCACAGATCAGGGCTTTGCATTTATTTGTAGGACCCTCTTCATAGAGAGGCACTGAAAAAAATGCTTATTGAATGAGTATGTGAATAAATGGACAATCAGTCCTACGAGGAGGAAACAACTAAGTTTTCCCTTTCCCAGTATAGGATGATGCAGAATTAGTGCTCAGTTAACTAATACAAGCTTAAAAACAAAGATTGGTATTTACCACAAGATTGAACCCATCTTTAGTCTTAATTTCCTATGGATGCTAATATGTTTATGCCTATAGGAAAACAGCTTATTTTTAGTCTAATTTTTCTTCTTTGAAAATGTTCTTATGTCATGCCATAGGTTTAGTGACTTAAATATGAAATTACATCATTTATTAAGTGTTTTTTTAAAATATATTGGTACAATATGTTGAATTCTTGTTATTCAGAACATAGCGTAGGCTTTTTCTCTTTTGTAATATTGAATGTGTATCTTTCTAGTTCTTTTATTTTTTATATTTTTCTAGCACAAAAATTGTGCTACCATAGCTCTGAGGTCAACAGTAAGTACACTGGTTCAGTTCTCCCTGAAAATTTTCAATAAAGATAGCACAAAAGATTTGAAGGAGATAATAGTTTCTGTTCAGATCTTCTGAGGAAATAAGTAATAAATGATACTTGACACTATTTCTTAGACCTTTAATTTGGAAGAGGAAAAGGGGAGAAGAAACTTGTGGATGTCAGTAGAAACAGAATACCATACCAAGTTGGTATCATCTTGACTACAATGCTGAATATGTTGGAGTATTATGGCAGGTGTTCACAAAGAGCATTTCAGAAAGGAACCAGAGTTTGATGGATCAACTGTGCTCCATTCAAAGAAAAGATGAAAAAAGAAAACCTTTCTTTCTACAAAGAATTGATTTCATATTCAAGTACCCTTCCTAAGAAAATCTAAATGCTAAGTCTGACCAACTTCTAACCCAGTCACCCAGTCTCTTTGCTAAGCTACTAAGACTTTCTAAACTAGGGAAAATAATCTTGTTTATTTTTTCAAAAAATGATTTGGCTCTTTGAGTAGACACAGAGGAAACTTCAAGTGAAAATATGGATATATCTTACAGATATATTTTCTGTGTTTGTATATATGTAATAAGACTTTGATGCAAAATCAAAGATTAGAGACTTTCTAAAAAAAAGATAAAAGATACAATGAATTAAGTGAAAGGAAGTTATATTTCTTGGTCAATCTCCTTTATCAGATTCCAAATTCTGCCACTGTGTATGCTGCTTTTTCAATAAGGTCCTACATTTTTTCTGTAGAAAATCATATCCAGGGGCTCCTGGGTAGCTCAGTCAGTTAAGCATCTGCCTCCGGCTCAGGTCACGATCCCAGGGTCCTGGGATCGGGCTCCTTACTCCGCGGAGAGCCTGCTTCTCCCTCTCCCTCTGCCTGCCGGTCTGCCAATCTGTACTCTCTATCTTTCTGTCAAATAAATAAAATCTTAAAAAAAAAAAAGAAAACGATATCCAGGATACTCATTTTATGCAAATATATGTGACTTATAATTTTTTTAAAGATTTTATTTATTTACTTATTTGAGAGAGAGAGAATGAGAGAGAGAGAGAGCACATGAGAGGGGGGAGGGTCAGAGAGAGAAGCAGACTCCCTGCGGAGCAGGGAGCCCGACGCAGGACCCGATCCAGGGACTCCAGGATCATGACCTGAGCCGAAGGCAGTCGCTTAACCAGCTGAGCCACCCAGGCACCCGTGACTTATAATTCTAAATACTAAGGGCCTCTTTATCACCAAAAAGACAATAGCTAAGATATTTAATAGAATCCTAAATAATGGAAATAACTCAGATTACAGAAGTTAATTTTTTTTATTCAAATTTTAACACTTCTCTATCTTTGTGTCATTGATGTGATTATATTTCAGATTATGTGGAAAGCACTGGGGAAAATAATAAATAAAACTCAGCCTCTACATTCAAGGAGCTTAAAATCTAGTGGACAAAAAGATAATTCATAAATTTAATTCATAAATTTGATTATTTCCCCATTATTGGTATAAGCTAACAAGCAACACACAAACACACACATTTGTTGAAGAGTAGGGATTATATAAAATCAATTGATTGCATTTTATTAGTAGTTGCTTTGGACTCATTTATTAGACCTGCTTATAATGGCTTAGCAAATAAGGGTTTATGTTAACGTAAGAAGGCTGGTGAATGTCATCGACGTTCCAGGATTCTTTCATGTTTCTGCTATGTCAGCTTTACCATGTGACTTTCATCTTTGACTTCATTGCATGATTATAAAGATGCCATTCCACCTTCAAGTTCGTATATGTGTTCCAAACAAGAAAAAGAAAACACCAAGAAGGGAAGGGCAGAGACTATCTCAAAGAGAACAAAACTCTCACAGAAATCCCCAGAAAAAAATTTGCTTAGCTTCATGGCTGGAGCCATAGTGCATGATCATTCCTAATTGCAAGAACTTCTTGGAGATATAGCTTCTTAGCTAGGGATATTGCTGCCTAAACAAAATTGGGGTTCTATTTATAGGAAAGAAGGGTGTGCGGATATTGGTCAGATGGCTAGACGTGCCTGCCATTGAAACCACTCTGTGAATTGCTTAACTTCTCAACTTCTACCTTTTCCCATATACTTATAATCCCAATGTCTTAGGCCCAGCCAAGAGGGGCCTTGGCCCTGGGACTTTAGAGAGCCTGCTTTGACTGTCTAGTTCCATGCCTCTCTCTCTCTCTCTCTCTCTCAGGGAAAAGCCTGTACTGGACTGAGAGGAGAGGTGTACATGGAAGCTGTAGTCCCACCCCGGCCAGATCATGTCCCTGATGCTTAAGTCTCAATTCATCACTGGTGTAAATGCCTTTATGCCAGAGGGGTGACCAAGGGACAGGTGTTTGTATAGAGTGTGGCCAGAGCTTAGACGTGTAGGCGGGTGTTTACAAGTGTGTATCCAACAATCCCCATAGGGCAGGACAGAGCCACAGGTGGGGGAAAAAAAGCAGGGACAGGCTGTGGGATGGGAATACACTGACCCACTATCTTGGTCTATAAACACTGAGGAGTCTAAATTCAAACCTGGTTTTCCAGTCCTTATATAAATATACCCATCAAGGTAGCAGGACAGGACATATTTTATTGAACTGCTTAGTAACTGACTTAAAACTCTCATTTGGGGCACCTGGGTGGCTCAGTCCATTAAGCATCTGCCTTCTGCTCAGGTCATGATCTCAGGGTCCTGGGATCGAGCCCCGCATCGGGCTCCCTGCTCCGCGGTGAGCCTGCTTCTCCCTCTCCCTCTGCTGTTCTGCCCACTTGTGTGCTCTCTCTCTCTTTCCCTCTCAAATAAATAAATAAAATCTTTAAAAAATTAAATAAATAAAATTTAAAAAAATAAAACTCTCATTTGGACCTGTGCTACCATTTGTACTCTTAGCCTCAGCTACACAAATGTTAGGGGTGAGACAGGGCCAAAAATTCATGGGCTCTGAGAGAATGCGTCCTTATCTCTACACTAGCATTAATTCAGTGCACTTCCACAGTTTGAGAAGGTTGACATTGATAGAGCTGACTGTAGTTTAGACATTCCCCTAAATATTTAGTTAAATGATAAAATTAATAGCTCCACTGAACCTGACTGATATTTTACTAAGTCCTCCTAAATATGCTTATGGTCTGGATATTATCCTTTCTCAATTTCTAATATCTCATGGAGAAGGAGCATGGCTCTCTAAGTTAGTTAACTCAGCCTAGCGTATGGATTGGTTCAGTGTGATTCATTTAATTAAAATAGCAACTAATATTCAAAAGAGAGTGTATAATAATCGTACTTACAATCATCATCATCATCATAGAAGATTCCATCTTGAACACCTATCATTCACTTAATCAACAAATATTTCGTGGTGCCCCCCACTCATGCACCAGGAACTATTCTAGGTCCTTAGGATATGGTTGTGAAAATGACACATACAAGGTGGGTACACGAACAGCCGATGCCTTATTCACATCAAGGCACCTCCTGGTTAACAGTAGTCATTTCTGAAATTCAGACCTTGTGCGTGATTTGGCTAAGGAAACTATTTCCCAATATTTTAAGTAGGAAAATTATAATGCATTTTATTTTGGTCCCAAACCCCAAACCAGTTCCCCATGTTCATTAAAAATAGTAAAGCACTTATAAAGAAGTAAAAACTATACTGTTAGAATGCAAAATACCAAACCCCAAACCAGTTCCCCATGTTCATTAAAAATAGTAAAGCACCTATAAAGAAGTAAAAACTATACTGTTAGAATGCAAAATACTAAAAACAGTGCTTCATTATCACAAAGTTAAGAGGGCCGCTAATAAACAGTTCCCTTATAACAGCAACAGCCCTTCTCAGAAGCATCAACAACTAGAGAAACACATAGCACACATCCCTTTGGTCAACACAGTGTACATCGGAAAAGTCGACAAGTGATTGTGCTTCCGGCTAATACCAAACCCGTTTTCTCACTACAAACCAGGATACTGAATAAAACACATGAAACAACAGTTCTCCACATCAGGTAGCAGGCAGTGCGGCACTGTGATCGCTGAGAGAGGAGGGACAGAGGAGGTGAGTCCGCTCTGCGTGCAGGCTCTTTCTGAATTGTGGTGCAGAGCGGGGGCGCCCGGATGCAGGACAGAAGTCCCACGGAGGGGTGGGAGCCAGGGTACGAGCACGAGCAGGCTAAGATGGCACCAGTATGGCGGACAGAGAAGCAAAGAAGAGCGGGCTTCACAAAGGAAAGGTTCCGGAGATCTGCACAGGAGTCCCTTTGAGCCTTTGGCTGAACATCCATCTGCACAATCTTACGGTCAGACTCCAAGAGGCCAGGTGGTGAACAGCTGTGGGGAAACAGCAAACCCCGGGGAAACAGCAAGGGGAGTCATGGCCAGAGCGGCCCCCAAGAATGCGAAGAGTTAGCGTTCTGGGCGGCCAGAGCGGAAAGGTCACGTTGAATACCAAGCGCGCGCAGTAGTATTTCTATATACTATCAATGGGCAATTAAAAATAATTATTATAGCTTATATCAAGTATGGACAGCAGGTCCATCTCTTCCATCAGGAATGAAAATTCTTCCAGAAATGTACCAGATTTCTCTTAGGATTTCAGAACTGAGTCTCAAATACTCTCTCGGCCCAACAGCTGGACCCACCTTCTCTGAGATCAAAGAATCTTTTCCAAATAAATAATTTACTTTTTCTCATATGTGTAATATATTCGCATTACAAACAATTTTTAAAATAGTGAGAAAACAGAATCCCAAATAACAAAATTTGGGTCATGTTTGTTAAAAAAAAAAAAAAAAGATGAGGGAGCAGGAGTTTTAGCAAAGGGAGCAGTTTCTGCCTGAATGTCATCCTTTGGGATGTCCGAGTTACACATACCAAAGGCTGCGAGGTGTGCTGCGGGATAAAAATATGCTTCACTTTGTTTAATTCACTGCTTCCGACATGTTTTGATGCACAACTTTCTTTTTCATGTAACAGGTATGCTCTGACCAGTGCTATGCAGTAGACCTTTCTGTGATGCTGGAAACGTTTTCTGTATCTCCTCTGTCCGATATAGTCGCCACTAACCACATAGAGAACTCTTGACACGTAACTAACTGAGAAAATGAATTTTTTACTGTACTTAATTTTAAGACATTTAAATTTAAATAGTCACATGTGGTTTGCGGTTGCCACATTGGATAGCAAAGCTCTAGAACAATGTCTATTGCAAAGATCATACATTTTCATAAACCACTGTGTAACAATCATGTTGCTTTGCTTCAGCAGATGAAGAAAATCACATTCAAAGTGGTTAAACAACCACCAAGTGAGCACAGAGCCAGGATTTAAACCCAAATAAACCCAAACAGCTAGTTCCAAACTCCATGTCCCTTCCGGTGTTCTCCTCTACCTCCAAGATGCTACAGAAATGAGTATTTAATGATAATCTCTGTATTTTTTATTTTGATAATATATTTGCCATTTCTCTTTGTACAAATTTGAATTTTGTTGCATTTGTTTTGCTTCTTAAGGAAATCTTATAATTCCAAATGCTTTATAGATCATTCTTTTCAACTGTAATTTTCATACAGGTATTAAGCACATGTTTCCATTTTATTGACGGAGAAGCTGAAACATAAAGAAAAAGCCTTTGCAGTGAATTCTGTATCTGCTTTATGTCCAAGACATTGTAAAGCTATACAAGCAAGACAAAAGTGGGAATAATTTTGGCCATTTATCTTAACTGAGTTATCTTAAAGGACAAGAGTAAGTATTCGCTTACATGCACACAAATAGTATTTTTAATTTTTAACATCATTGATTCCTGTACAAAATATCAAAGCCACTTTACAGAAGTCTAGGCTTAGTTTGTAGTATGGTTTAGTAGTATATTTTTAAACATTATATAAAGAGTGACAGTAATGCTCATAGATTCAAGTCTAAGAATTATATTTCTCAAGTTGCACTGATGTGTACTAAACACGACCTCTATTGACAGGTTATTTACTGACGTTGTGAAGGTTCCAGTTCACCCAGACAAGACTCCATTACACCTAACCAATGATGATGGTTATACATGGCTTACAGGTAATAAATAAATTTAGTATGCCAAATAGGAAGAGACAAATTAAGTCATGTTTGATGTAACTTCAACTTTCTAAGATTGCTTTTTAGAATATTATTGGTAAAAAAGTTTTGTTACACTTTTAAATATTATTTTTTTATATTTCTGTTACATAATAGGGAAATACGTGTATACACTATGATGGTTATCCATAATTTTCAATGAAAACTAATGCAAACATTTAAAAATATTTTATTTAAGTGTTTTAAATTCTACCCATCCTATACTCTAATTTTAACCATGTGACAGTTAGTTATAAGTAGAGGAAAAAATGAATGGAAAAATGTCAAATTGCTACAAATGGTTATGTCCAAGGCATAAGATCATATATTTTTTGCCAATTCTCCAAACTGTTTATAATGTAATCTTACTACTTTTATGAAGGAAAAAATAAATTATCACATCAATACTACATTTAATCTTCAAAATATAACTCGGAAGAGATACATTCTTTATATAAATATATAAATTGGTTGACCAAGTTTAGATTTGAAGTATTTATAAAATAGTTAAATTAGAATGGGTTTTACTTTTCAGAAAGGATTTGCATGGCAAAGTGAAGTGAAAACCGTGAGCTAATTATGTGGTAAATTCAATTAGGGTAGTCACCTAATCTAAATTATTCAGGCTCATTGTAGCTCTAAAAAAGCAAGGCCACCCTGCCCAGGACCCAGCCATGTGCAAATAGACGGTTAGTAAATCCTGCCAATGGTAATAAACAAAATTGATGATTTTCTTCCTATCTTAGCTGCTTTCTTTTTATGTGTGGGAATATGAAGCATCATATAATTTCCTCAAGGTTTCTTTTCAAGAAAAACAGACTGAGAAAGCATTCCTATATCTATTGATTTTGATACCTGTAACCCACCCACAACTGAATATTCTCAAAATCATATGCCATGCGTGGTTGAAACCAAAGGTCAAGGGAATTTGGAAAAAAAAGGAGACTTTACTTCCTGTTTGAGGTTTGAACTTTTGAGGCAGGAAAATGTATAGGCCAGGACCTATTTACCCTTTGCTTCCAGAATATGTGCCTTATGTAAACTTGAAATCAATTCTATACCATACTCATAGAACAATCTGGGATTGAAAAGAGAAGGGGCCCCACTATCTAGGACCTCTGCACAAATATCCAGGCTGCTAATCTTAACTTCCTCCTTCCCCTGGTAGAGAACAATGTCAGTGTCACTTGGGAAATAGAAACTCTATCTCCCTTGTGATTAGACTGGAAGCCCTGGATAATCCAGGATAACCTCCCCATCTCAAGATCATGGATCACATCTTCCAAGTGCCTTTTGCCATATAAAGTAATATTTACGGGTTCCAGGGATCAAAACCTGGATATCTTTGGGGGCCATTATGGAGTTCACCACACATGCATTAATGGTTCTGGGTGGAGCTGGTAACGAGGATGCCAATGATGTTATTGTGGGTGGTAGCCACAGCGTTGACATGTTTCATGGTATTCGTGCAAATGGTGCTGGTGGAAGTGACGTTGATGTTGGCAAAGTCAATATAGTAGGGCTACGTAAGCAGAATAACAAGACTGGGGACATTAGTGAAGCAGATGCCGTTCATCACACACACAGCACATCACAGGGCAGAGAGCACCCTGACAGTGACCCCAAAGACCCTCACTGGACTAACTACAGCGTGGCCTTCAACAAGTCATGCCAGCCAGTGGAGCAGCCCAGAGGAGTAGCTGACATAGTAAGAAAGTTCCATCCTTGCAGGTGAAGATCTTTCATGCAAGAGAATTTGTCAGCATGACTGCCTCTACTTCGGTGTCTGGAGGCACTTGAGCGTTCTTCTGAACATAAATGCTTCCCGTCTGCCTGTAAGACAGTAGGCATCCGGTAGCCAGGCCCGAGATCTGACAATTAGCTTCCACAGTTCCCTGGCAAGATGACAGTTCGGGCACCAGGCTGAAAGAGACTGGTTCTGGATACTACAGATCATTGTTTTGAAACCCACGCCATCTCGGTGTATTAGCCCCTTATAAACGCCCCCTAGCTCTACCTCCCAAGGACTAAAATTTTACAGAGAAAAGTTTCATCAGTTACCTCCAAACAAAAATGTTTGGAGGTAGAGGCTCTCATCCCTCCCTTGTTTCAGCATGCTCAGCAGCCTGTCCTGAGAAGTCTGAGTTTATGAGACATCTATTATAACTGACATATTGTTGCAGTGGGGGTGAATAGATGCATTAGACAGATGATCTTAATTGGCTTTCTTCCAAAAGAATTTTTTTAAGAGACAGCTGAAATTCATTCACATTTACAATTAGTAAAACTTTCTTTCATTATTGAAATGCTTGCTGAAACAGCAACCACATCAGGGTGACAAATCCCGTTATCATGCTTTCCGAGATTGTCTCCCCCAAAGACGCCTATTGAGAGCATTGTCTGGGTTTGTGTATGAGACTGACAATCAAGCTCCGGGCAGAGGGTGGGGGTGGGGGGGGGTGCTATGCAGCCTGCTCCAAAGTGCTTTTGTGTGGGTTTGTGGGTTGTTCAGTAGAGAGATCTAAGGTTCTGGAAAAATCTGAGGACGCAGTATGCGTGCTAACAAGATCAGTCATCGAGCGTTAGTGGGATTCTCATGCTTCGCGCCTTTAGTTTTCCATTTTCTTGTATTTGTCTCTGTGAGCAATGGCAGGTGCTGTTTGCTTGTCAGGCTGTTACTGGGAAAAATGAGGGTGGGGAGAGATCATTTTTTTTAAGTGAGCAGTTAACAGCTGAACTCACATGGCTGACAATAGAATCATGATGAAGGGCACACAGAAAAGAGTACAAAGATTATCCCTTAAGAGTCTCATGGAATGAATTGCTCCCCGAAGGGATTGAGAAGGAGCCACTTGCTCTGGGCCTAGTATCCCTTTTTGGCTGGGTGAAGGAGACTGGACAGGTCATGCTGGTCTGGCTTGGAAAGACCGAAGAGTTGGTCAGACTTACAAGTATTTCTTTCTATGGGACAAAGAAGAAACAGGTAGTATCTTCAAATGTTGAGTGGAAGGAGAGAAGGGAAAGAAAAGTGGAGAGGGGAGAAGAATCAATGGAGCAGTGCTGATTAATTGCTGTTTCAGTTCTCATGGAACTTGGGGCTCATGTTCCTTCACCAAATGAACTGCCTGAGGGGTGCTGTTTAAATACCTCTGTTTATTTTTTGAATTGTCCAACATGCACCATGTTGTTTTCTCCCATATTCATCCTAAGCGCTGACAATTCCTTCCTCTTTTGCCAGTTCACCTAGAAGCATGTTGACTAATGTGATCTGGGGCCATTCTGTTCTCTGGAGCGCTCCCCTGAATTCTAGAACCATGATTCCAGCCCAGTGATGCCTGCCATCCTCACAGTTAGCCTTTACCTGAATGGAAAAGGGCCATGTGCCCAGTGTCATGGTTGCTGGGGCATATCATGACAGATACACAAGATGAGTTTGAGACGGGAGGCAATATATAATGTTGCTTGAAAGAGACTAATGGAATTGTGAAATCGGGAGATCCCCTGCCCCCAGCCTCCTGCCCAGTGCCTCCAGTGAGGTCTGAACTCACATGGCATTGTCACTGATACCTTTTCAAGGTTTTCATGCTTCCCCTTCGTACATGCTGTAGTTGACTCAAATTAAGAAATTAAGAATGTTCCTAAATCCCAAGCACTATGAGGGCGCAAGCAAGTTCTGTCACGATCACCTCTGTAGCTCCAAGCCAGCATGTTCCTAGCCCATGTATTAACTTGAGAAAATTCCAGCAACCATATGGAGTAGTGATAACGAAACTGGCCCCCAGCCTCATCCGGGCCCTTATTATCACCTGACATGCCTTTATTTGTTCTTGGTCCCTGGTCCAACCTATTGATACCCCTTGTAATAGTTGATGCTATCAACTTGTCAGCTTGGCTAGTCAATGGTCAAACACCAGACTAGGATGTAGTTGTAAAGGTATTCTTTTAGATGTAATTAACTGTTTAATCAGTAGGCTTTGAGTAAAGCAGATTATCCTCCATAATGTGGGTGGGCCTCATCTAATCAGTTGGAAACCTTAAGACTGAGGTCTCCCAAGGAAGAAGGAACACTGCCTCCAGACTGCCTTCAGACTTAAGACTGCAACATCAACTCTCCCACCCATCTCCAGGCTGCCGGTCTGTCCTGGAGATTTCAGACATGTCATTCTCCACATTTGCCTGAGCCAGTCTCTTAAAGTAAAACTCACTCTATCTCCTTTCCATATATATCCTATTGGTTCTGTTCCTCTATAGCACACTGACTAATATATCCCTCAGCAACTATTAAAAATATCTGTTATTCTCCTCAACTACTTACTCAGTCACCATCTCTCTCACTTTCAAGATATCTTGCTTGGTGCTTTCAGAAAGTTTTGGCAATCCAGCCTGACCTGATTCAACGATCCTACATCCTGTTTCTGATTACCTCGTACCCAGGTGTCCACTGCCCAGGTAAGATCTTTCTTTGACATTTAAAGAAAAATATCTTAACCCCAATTATACATCTGTGATGAATACCAAATTGGTTTACCAAGGTGGCGATGGCTTATGTATCCCTTGAAACTGTTCACACGGAAACTCTCTTCCTACTGCAAAAACCTATTCTCACTCCCAAGGTTACCATTCTTTGCTGTAAAACAAACATGTACTCATGAGTTTAGGAACCAGAACAATAGGACCTAGTCTTAAAATTGAATGTTAGACATTACTAACCTAACCGCTCACTGGCCATTCCTTCTGACCTGGAATTTCCTACTGGCCACAAGCCCCCTAACCACCCAGCTCGATGCCATTTTCTCAGGGTTTTCTCCCAAATACTTCCTCAGATCCTGAGCACCAGCCCTCCTTGGTATATTTTTCTAACTCTCTTCTCCAAAAATGCCTCTTTCAGAAACTCCACATTCCTCTTTCTCTCTATGTATGATGCAGAGTAATTCCACTCTAACTTGGTTTAACCAGGGAATGTCAGTTCTCAAAGTGTGGTCTGGGGACATGTAGGATCACTCTGACCTTTTTAAGGGGTCTGTAAGGGAAAAACTATTTTCATAATGTAATTAAGAAATTATTTGCCATTCTCACTGTCATCTTTTCGATGGTATATATTGAGTTTTCTAGAAGCTGCATGACAGGGGATATTGCAATAAACTAATGCAGAGTTAGGTATAGGAATCCAGCTGTCTTCCATTAGGAGAGACTCTAGAGAGATTTGCAAAAATGTAAAACACTTCTCACTAATGTTTTTGAAAATATAATTATTTTTCATAAAAATATGCCATTGTGTTAGCATTTGGTTTATTGTTATTTTTAAATAAATTTTTAAAATACATATTTCTTAAATTTTGGTTTCAATTCCTAATTTGCCAAACACATATACTTATAACCCACATAAACCAAAACTCTTTGGAGTCTTCAGCAATTTTTTAAGTATATAAAGGGATCCTGGGACCACAAAGTTTGAGAACCACCCAGGCCATGCTGTGGTAGATGTCTATCTTTTTCATACCAAGAGGCCATCAAGGCATTTTCTTATTGAGAATTTAATTCTTCTGATATGAATTATGAAACTTTTCTAGAATTAATAGCAAATTTATTTATTTCTCTCTTTTTTGTTCAGCTAAAGGCCAAATCGTCTGTATCTATACTATCTTTTATTCCTTCCCTCCAGCCTCACACTAGTAGGGACCTTCACTTCTGTCAACTCTTGTAGCTACTATTTACTTTCATGATTATCTTCAAATACTTTATTTTCTCTTCTTAATCTGTTCCTCATTTGAACCCATTTCCTTCAGTCTATAAATGGGCACGAGTTCATCTAATTTAAAAACATGTGCATATTTATATATTTATATTTGATTTACACACATATCATTTAATTTCTGTAAAATACACACAACTTAATTACAAATATAAGTATACATCAGACATCTATGTATATCTCGATTTGAGTACCACACTATCTCTCTACTTCTCTTTTTAGCCAAGCTCCTGTGAAAAGAATTAAAGCTTTTTCCTGTGTCTCTATTTCCACACTCTTTGGCTCTTTTGAACTAACATCTGACTGGACACTTCCGCAGCAACAATTTCGGTAATGGTCACTCATGACATCTATAATACAAAATTCAATAGACACCATGTAGCCCTCATCAAAAATGAATTTCTTGCAGTGTTTTACACTGCTAACCACTCTCTCTACCTTTGCCTTGCATGGCCTGTTCTTGCTGGGCTCACTTCCTCTCTGACCATTCTTTCCCACTCTCCATTTTAGGTTCCTCTTCATACCTAAAGTCCTGAAATGTTATTTGCCAGATATGTGTCAAGATTTTCCAGAGTTCTGTCCATATACTGGTTAGGTATGAGAACCAAACAAGAGGACCTGAAGGAGCCTGCCAAATTTCTGACTTGATCAATGGCTGGTACCACCACCTGAACCAGAGAACATGGTTCAAGAAATATATGTTTGGGAGCGGAAGCAGGCAGAGGAGACAGAGAAGGATGATCCTGGTAGTAAAAAGATTGAAATATGCAGATACACATCATCTCTAAGGTTTCTTTCTCTTCTAAAAGCCAAGGATGTGGAACCATTCTTGAATGAGATGCAGATTGTGGATCGATATAGTGGAGAATATAATTATGGGAGTATATGAGGCAAGCTGCCTGGCCATTTTCCAGAAATGCTTTAGAAAAAAATGTCTTAAACTAAGTGGACTAAGTGACCTCAAAAATCCCTTCAATACTTAGATTTTATGGTTCTCTGAATATTATTATAGCATTAATCACAGGACCAAAGCCAAACAAACTAAGGCAGACCTGCTGAAAATCAGGGGAGGAATCACAAAAATAATACATTTCCTCCTTGTTCTGAGGAACTAGGAACTAGTCCAAATCATATAAAACACTTTGGAAGGGCATCCCATCCACAACCCAAAGAATTTCTTCTTGACTGACATTTTAGGAAGCAGAGAACAGTCTTCTAAATTTTTCTCCTTCCCACCTGATGATGAGTATATTCATTTATTCATCTCAGTGCCTTCCATTGTTTCCACCTGAGTAGGATATGCTTCAAGGTTAAACTTGACATCAATACTCGACCAGGGACTGGTGACGGCTGACACGAGATAAATGGATGGAATGATCCCTGGTGTTGTCAAGCAGCTTTCTCATAATCTGCTATTAACATTGTCACCCTTCTCAAGGACCCTGGGCATAGAAAGAGAAGTGTTCTCTGACACATCACTCAAACTGCCCTTTGAAGGAGGGATCTCGACCTTTGAGGGCAGTATTCATTGTTGCTTTCTTCTAAGAATAAGTGCAGGGTCTCCCTGACCCTTCAGCTAGGGGACACCTAGGTCATAAGTCAGAGTATCCTAGAGTATTTCTGATTTTCAGATATGACAGATTTAAATATCAGGCTTAAAATAAATGAGCAAATACAGGGTGAGGAGTGAGTATGCGGAAGACCAATCTTAATGAAGGGGAAAAAATGAGAAAGAGGAGGGCACAAAGTGGGAGGAAGAAGAAATAGAAGAAACATTTATTAAATGCCTAGGACCAAGATAACCCTTTCATTTATAGCATATAACCCTGTGAGGTGCATATTTATTGTCTTGCGGTTACAGGTGAGGGTACTGAAAGTTAAGGAGCCTCCTAGTCTGGCCAGGTATACACAGATACTGCCCATCCGATACCACACGCTTTGGGGCTGAGAAAATCAGCAGGGCAAGAGGGTGATGGCTGATGAGTTTACAGAAGTTCAGAAAAAATACTGAAGGGACTTGCATCCTTGGTGTTTGAACCTTGTGCAACTGTTCACGTCCATTTCTAAAACCCCCACAGCCCCCAAATATTAGGAAACTATCCTTCAAATCCCCTGCTTCTGCATCAGATTCTAGCAAGTAGAAGAGTATTTGCATGCACCAAGATAAATTAGTTAAGCATATACTGAAATTATAACTCCTCCAGAAGGTTCTTACTGGTTAGGGGGAAAAAATAGACACAGGTACTGTTTTTACCAGATATACTTTGGAAATAACAAGACATAAAATGCTAGAAAATGCTACAAATAATTCCAATTTTTAAAGATACCTCTTTTCATTGTGATTTTATAAATCTGCAGTGTTGTCTCTGTTCAGATAGAATGAATGGATCTAACAATACTGGAGCTTCTACCTGAAGAATGTAAGTAAGTTAAAATCAGGAGCTGCCTATCTTCTGTCCCCATTGTCACTTTGACCTCGATTATGACGATGGTTACTGTGCTCCTGAAACTTTCCAACCACGTCACACTTGACAGTTCACGAAGTGTCTTGTTATATACCATCTCATTTAATTCTAACAATTATTCCGTGTTGCTGTTGTCCCTTTACAGATGAAACTCTGGAGATGGATGTAACCCAAGTCACATCAGTAATAGGTGTCAGAGCTGGAATTCCAACCTAGGTCTTCTGCTTCTACTCTAGTATATTTGTAACCATGTTTGTGGCAGTTCATAAGGGGGGGGGGCGAGAGGAAGGAGGGGGAGAAAGAAGGAGAAGAAGAAAAGGAAGGAGGAAAGGAAATATTTATTCCCTCATGATGAAACTATTTACGTAAGTATCTTCACCTGATGTCACTGAAGTAAAACTTAATCTCATCTTCATGGTGATGGCAAAAAGTTTAACTTGAAACTAGATTTTCTTACCTTTTTGATGACTTGACATTTTAGAGTTTGCCAGAAACTCTTGGCCATAACAGAAAATACTTTTTTTTATATACATGTAAAGGAAAATACTAATAGCTCTTCTAATTTGCCTGCTGAATGTCTAGGTTAGGTAAAGAATGTCAGATTGCAGAGCATCTGTAATCTGTTATTGTGCATCTTTAGGCATCTATCTATGCCATCTATCTATGCCCAATCCAGAAAGTTCATCTTGAATTGCACTCTGGCCTGTGTCACATCTCTCCATGTATCCGTGTATGTGTATGCAAATAAGAAGTATGTAGATGCACGTATATTTATATCTATACACATATGTATTTGTATATGCATAGTAATATGTAAATATAGATGCCACTTCCTAAATCCCAAAACATGCAGTCTGCATGAGTTCTGTTACTATGTAGAGTGTGAGAAGCATGACAGATCGCCCCGTGAAATATCATACATGCCATACACAAGACAAAATTACCACCACTCCCTCACTGGGCCTATTAAAAAGTGGGAGAATGAACTGAACTGAAACTACCCATTGCAAATCAAACATCATATCGGTTGGCTTATTTCTGAAAGTTTTCATTGTTCTGACAGAGCATGAAACCATGTTAAGCACTCCGATCACTACCTGTGGCATTTATAGACATGACTGTGTTTAGGTGTCTATGCCTAGGAAAAATGAGTGCCCAGTACCCGCTTTCTCAGCCGGGCCTTCCCTCTCGTTGCGTTTGACCTTCACTGGTTTTCAAGCTACAGGCTCATCACCAGCCTCTCGTTGGGAGAATGACTGGGGCCAACCCTGTGTAGTAGCCCCTCTTGTGTTCCATCTGAGTCCCTCAGAGCCAAGTCAACCTTGCTGTGCTTCCTCTTTGGGTATGCCTTCTCAGGGCCCCACCTAGGACTGGAGAGTCTGGAGAATTATCTTGGGCCACTGGAACCTTCGGCTTGCACGGAGGGCTTTACACAATGCCTGAGGTCATATGTCGCAGAAGCGTGCCAGTTGAGGACTGACAGGTAGAGGAGTATGAAAGCTCTTGCCTGAGCTGGGACAAACTCCAAAGTGGCATTTAGACTCCACAGCTCCCCTGCGGGGTCAGGCGCACACTGGGCTTTGGCTGGACTCACACCTTCACTCAGCTTCCTGCCCTATCTTATCCTGCTTCCTCCCTCTTCTTTCCAGGGTCTCCTGGGAGCACATTCTTAAGTTTCTGGCACAGGGTCAGCTGCTGGGAAACCCAAGCACCTCTGAAATCCTGGAATGTGCTGGACTTCCCACCTCCCCTCCTTCTTTCCTTTCCTCCTTCCTTTTCTTCTTCTCCTTCTATCTTCCCCTCCTTCCTCTCCCCCCCCCCCGCACTTTGTAGTTTCTCATTCTAATTCCTTTGACAAATAAACTTCTGACATAGAAATTGATAAATTTATGAGAGCTAAGATTCATGGAACACTCCCTTATCAAGTATTGTTCTAAGTGCTTTGCATGTATTAACTCATTCAATCCTCCCAACAACCTTAGATATAGGTTCTATTACTATCTTCATTTATAAGGAAAGGAAATAGAGGCAGAGAAGTGAAGTGACTTGTTTAAAGTCACACAGCTAGGGTTTGAAGGCAGGAATTTTGGTGTCAAAGTCTGCTTATCATTTTTGAGAACGACTTGGCTTTCTGAGTCCCAGATCAGATTCTTTCACAGATGATGAGTTTGGAAAAGCTTCCTTTCTGCGTAAGAAGTTTTCTTACTTTCTCTCCCTTTTACACTTTCTCTGTGAAATGGGGCTTCCTTGTTGTCTGTTTTCACAAACTAACAAAAGAATTTTGTAAATGAATTCTACATGTGCTATTTTACTAAACTCTTACTTGGAGAAAATTTAAACATAGCCACAACTCTTGTCAGATATTAAGCTATTCCTTTACTAAGGCAAATCTGATGATTTGGCAAACATCCATTATTACTGCTTTTTAAATTGTTGCCAAAATATTACACAGGATTCAATTTCCAAATTGTTCAAAGAGAGTTCCTAAGTGTTGAAATAATTAGTACATTGCCTCAATTGCTGCTTTTTGCCTTATGTTTGCACTTCTGGCTTTGGTAATGGAGCAAAAAGTAGGATAATTTTATAATCAAATTTCTTTGTCCCAGACTTTGTTACAAACTTTACAAACAGTAATTGTAATGTTTACTGTTTGGCTATATCTTGGGAAAGTCAATCTAAATACAATGTGCCACCTTCCTTGTACTAACATTGAAGTGCAGTAAAATGAAGACTCTCTGGAAAGTATTTCATCATCTAAGGATTTTCGCTTTTTTGGTAACATGTATGTGGCACTTAGTATGTGCCAGGCATTGTTCTAAATGTTTTATGTTCATTAAGTCAATTAGTCCTTGTAAATCCTATGAGTAAGTATTATTATCCTTATTTTATAAATATGAAAACTGACACAGAGAAAGATTAAGGACCTTTCCTAAGATCACAAAGCGAGTGAATGCTGACAATCAAAAGTGGATAGGGCCCTGAGATGTGACCCAGGGCACCTGTTCCCGCCATCCTGCTTCTTAGCTAGTCAGACGGAAATGGAGGATGTCTTGACATCATTTATAAAGATGAATTCTGTAGAGCTATTTTTGCTTATGAATGTGAAGGAAATCCCACACAAGGTCACTATGAGGAAGGATTTTATTTACAAACCTCAGGAAAAACATGATGTTACTAGAGTTCTATAGAAATTTCTATAGCGTTCTATAGAAATTTCTTTCAGGTCTCATGAGTCTATATTAATGAAACCCAAAGTCAAAGTATTTGATACAGTTAACATGACATAAATATTGGGGGGGGGTGTAGATTGGGGAATAAAAGTTCAGGGGCATAGAATTCCAATGGGAACATATTCTGGTGGAAGCCAGTCATTAGACGGGGACCATGGTGTCCGGCGATTCGTATGTGATCCAACACGTAGGGGGCAGTCTGGGCTGGTGTGTGACTCTGGGCAAGTTTCATAACTTTCCTACCTTAGACTCCTTATCTACACATAGAATGATTTAGACAAAAAGCTACCTGATCTTATTCTGCTCTGCAAACCTTTGGTTGTTAAAGACTGGGGTTGTTTTGGTTCTGGCTTTGAGTGGAAAGAAGCACCAGGACTTCGTTTCATTAATTAAATGATGTTGGCTTGAGGTTTGAGGACAGCCATCCTTGTGAATTCTGATGTTGCCTCCCCAATATCTACGCTCGCAGTCCTTGAGATCCATCAATCTATAAATCAGTAGACATGTTCTACTGGTACATTAAATTACAGGGTGTCCTGGGGCAAAATACCTGTGGTTTGTCAGCCCCAGCCACCTGCCACTGGTGTCTGTGGGCTTATAACTTCCAAACGAGCTGCGTTGGGGGCAGGAGCACCAGAGGAAAGAAAGGAAGCCATAGTAACAGAACCGCCCCCTGGACAAGGAAACATGGTTGCACTTGGCTAATGACTTGCAAACGAGTCATGAGTTTTTTCTCTGCGTTGGAAGTTGGCCGTCTGTTGGTTATCTACCTGTTAGCTTTAATCCATGCAGTGACAAGGAAAAGGGAAAACAAAATGGTCTTTCATCCTACCTGATGTTAACCCATTTTTTTCCAGGGATAGGACAGAGATTCACACTAAGCATTGCAAAAAGGTTTCTGTCCTACAAAAGAGAAAGTTTGGCTGTAGGTGTGTAAAGAGGCGCTTTTTGCTTATACCTGCCACGAGTTATCAGTGCTACCACTATGTGCCAGGCATTCTTCAAGATGCAGGGGTTCCAACTGGAAAAGAGATGACACCCCTGTCCTCATGGAGTTTACATTCCACTGAGAGAAGAAGACAAGTAAACAAGTAAAAAAGATGAACTGAGCTAGTGACGGTGCTATGAGCAACTAAACAGAGAACGATAGGAGAGGGCGTGCCACCGCTTTCCCTAGGGCGGCCTGGGAAGTCTTTTCGGAAGCGGCATTGGAGCAAAGATGTGAGTGCTGCTAGCTGTGCAAAGGCCCGGGGGCAGAGTCTTCCAGGAAGAGGGACCCGCAGAGGAGACATGAGGGCAGCTCATCCCCCCAAAAGGAAGTCGAACATCGACGGGAGGGTCCTAAGCCCTGCAAAAGTGGTAGGAAACAAGAGCAGAGATATAGGCAGGACGAATTTGTGCAGGACCCTGTGTGTCCGAGGAAGGATTTCGAGTTTTATTCAAAATGAAATGAGAAGCAGTGAGTTTTGAGCAGGAAGATGACATGATCTGAGATGCATTTTTAGAGTCACTCAGCTGTGTGTCAAACAGGCTACGTGAGCAAGAATGGAAGCTGGGCGACCAGCAGGGGGAGGGGGTGTGTGTGCCGTGGTCCAGGTCAGAGATGCTGGTGGCTCCCACCTGAACGGTAGGAAAGCAATGAGAATATATTTTTCCAAATTTTTTTTTAGGGCAATCCACTTGCTGCTGGATTGGTTGGGAGAGTGGGAGAAAAAGAAGAAGGAAGAATGACTCCTGGATTTGGGCTTTAGAGAATGGTCTGATGATAGTGTGACTAATTTAGTTTGGTTTTTGTTTTTTTTTTTAATTGGGGAAAAATCAAGATGAAAGGATCAAGAGTTCCATTATGGACTTGTTTAGTTTGAGATACTTATGAGACCTTAAAGTAAGGATCTTAAGCAGGCAATTGGATACATGAGTCTGGTGCCCCCAAGGAAAGGTCAGGGTAGAAGCATAAACTGGGATTGCTTAGTGTTAATGTTTAAAACCAGGGGATTCAATGAAATACATTCTCTACAAAGAGAAGGCAGACAGAACAGTGGGTAGGACTATGAATCGAGCCCTGGAGATATCCACCATTTCATGTCGGGAGGAAGAGGAAGAATGAGGAGATGGGTGATGTCTCAGGATTCCAGAGAAGAATATATTCCAAAAAAGAAAGGGCAGTCCCTGCAGTCAAAAACAAGCTGCTGATTTGCCAAGTAACACCCCGGAGGGAACAGACTGCTGGATTTGGTAAGATGAGGGTCCTAAGTGAAGCAGAGCAGTGGGAACAAAATCTGGTTAGGCTAGAGAGGACAGGAGGGAAGACAGGACACAGACAAATCTTCTCAGATGTTTGCTTTAAAGGGCACCAAAAAAACCGGGGCATTAATCCAAGGTAAACATGGACTCTAGCACAGTGATTTTTTTAGTTACTTATACACCGATCTGAGGAAGGGGCAAGAACACTTCTGTCGTTCTGTTTCAGGAAATGGAAAAGCAGTCTACATGTATACAGACAGATGCCCAATGGACTGAGCTACCCAGGTGCCCCAAAGCTACAAGTCTTCTAATACAGGAGATGGTGACCGCGAACACACCAGTCCTTGTTTTCACTCAGTATTCTCATTTGTTAGTGGTACAAAATTCCCTCTACTCAGTTAGACTTTTCTTCTTTACTCTTCTAGATCCTCACCATGTTTTATGTTTTAGATTTTTTTTTTTTTTTGGCCTATGATGATAAATTTAGTCTTTTCCTTAAAACTTTTATCACTAAGACACTTAAAATTCCTCATTTCTGCCTAAGTCTAAATTCTAAGTCCGTACAACCAGAGACAAGAAACTGTATTTATTCCAACACTCTCCTCCAATGCCTGCAGATAGGTAGTTAATATCCCAGGAATGGTTTCCCCTATGACTCCGTTTTGGGGTTCTGGCTTCTCTTAGGGTCAAAGTTGTCTTGCTCAACTATCAAAGAGAAAGGGCGTACAAAGCCAATGCCATTTGTCAGGCAAAAAAGCAACTTCCAGAGTAGTTGGAGATGAACAAAGTAAGAACTCTTGTGAATGCTTCCTGCATAATTCCATTGATTTCACTTCTCTCCTTCAGAGACCGGCAGCCCAAATTCCACCTTCTAACCATTCCATACTTATTATCATGAGGGCCACAGCAGCATATAAGCAGAGGATAAAAGATTTTGTAATCTGGTTTCTGGATCATTGTGATAGCCACTGACTTTTCTTTTTCTTTCAAAAACAAGTTCATAGTTGACAGCTATTAGAGAAATACATTGCCCACCCTACTCGGAGTCCCCAAAAGAGGCATATTCACCTCGAAGTTGGGGCCAAAAATCAATCAGTCTGTAAACCAGCCAGCCAGCCAAGTATCTTCGGTTTTATTTAGAACCTCTAGCTTTTCTCCCAGATTGTTTCCAGAAGCCGGCTGGCTCCCAATGCTTTGGCTTTGTTTCCCTTTTCTGGGAATGTACTCAAGCTGAGCTTAGTCAGTTTGCCTCATTTTGAGTCTCATCAGTACTTGGCTTGCGCACACCTTCTGGACTTTTCCTGTTTCTGAGTGCTTTCCTAAAGACTGCTCTCAACCTAAATCAGAGAACAAAACTACATAGTCCACATAGCCTTCAGGATTTGATAATTTTCTTCAAGAATAGGGAACTTTGAGTTTGATCTATGAGTGCTACTGCAATACATAAATTCAGAGAAAGGGAATTTGTTGAAGATTGGAGTGTCTGGAAAGGACAATTAAGCTGGCAGTTATTTTTTTTAAAGGTTTTAAAATTTATTTTTGGAGAGAGAGAGCGGGGGGGTGGCTGTAGGGGGAGAGGGAGAGAGAAAATCCTCAAGCAGACTCCCCACTGAGCATGGAGCCCAATCCCAGGACCCTGAGATCATGTCCTGAGCCAAAATCAAGAGTCGGTGGTCCAGCCGAATGAGCCATGCAGGTGCTAAGCTGGCAGATTTTTTTATGACCTGACCTATCTATGACAATTGACTACCAGACAAAGGTTGGAAATTTGTATTTAGTTTATGTAACAATAGTTAACCTATTAAGGTCACACTAAGTTCTTTATGTTCTTTAGTCAAATGTTCACAACAATTCTGCAACATAGGTGTTCCCATTATCTCCATTTTACAAGTAAGATAACTGAAGCTTAGAAACTAGAAGTGCCTTGCCCAGAGTGGCACAGCTGGAAAGGGGCTGAATAAGACTCAAGGTGTTCTGAAGCAAGGTCTCCCGTCCACTGCATCCTGCCGTCACAAAAGTCTTCCACCATCCCAGCCCTTCCACATTTTAAGCTGAGGGCCCAATGGATCTCCTCACGAACCCCAGCCCCACATGTTGACATCAGCAATGCAAGAGGACTGAATGTAAAATCTCCATGCAAAATACTGGGTTAGAGTTCCTGTAAGATTGTGTTTCATTTAATATTTTAAAATATTTAAAAATAGTCTTTCATAAATTTATTTTTGTGACCAGGTACCTACCAGAGAATTAAACCATTAGAAGACTTGCAGCTTTGGGGCACCTGGGTGGTTCAATCCATTGGGCATCTGCCTTCAGCTTGGGTCATGATCTCGGGGTACTGGGATCGCGCCCCATGTCAGGCTCCCTGCTTCTCCCTCTCTCTGCTGCTCCCCCTGCTTGTGCTCTCTCTCTCTCTCAATCTCTCTCTGTTAAATGGATAAATAAAATCTTTTTTTTTTTTAAAGAAGACTTGTAACTTTGATTGATAGAGGGAAAGCTCTGTGTAGATTCGGTGCAGTTGCATCCATCCTACACTTAATTTAAATCACAACCAACAACAGATTTATCAATTACCTTGTTTATTAGACCATTTCCTTCTTTTTCCAATGCAGTCTTTGGCCAGGGCACGGAATCATTTAGCAGACATTAGAAAGTGTTGGGAAATGAATGGTTTCAGGGAATTAGGGTACCAATGAATCTCCTTTCCCCAAAGTCATTGCCTTGATTTGACACCGGAATTGTAGCTTCTATAAGGGCATCCCAATTAAGTCTTCTTCTTTCCCTTCAAGAACCATTACCATCTTCACCAAAAGCATTTGTCCAAGACTTTTCTTCAGGTTCTATTCAGCACATTCAGTTAAAACATTTTCATAAGATTTTTACTCATTTTCAAAAATATAGCTCATTACAAACACTTGAAAGATGCAGGAAATTGGAAGAGACTCATTTGACATGTTACTGGACTTCATATCCATATATCAGGGAATCACGACCAAAACCTGTGCAAGATAGAGTTTTATAATGTATTGTAAAGAAAATGATGATGTAGGAATAAATAAAATTTTGTGTGGCTTTTTTTTCACTCCTCATGACATCATGATTATCTTTCCGTTGCCCTATGCCATTAAACATTTTTTACAATCATGATTTTTAATACCTATGTTTTTTTAATGTTTTTTGATCTAGTATTCCTGGTTATAGGGGCACACATTGATTTTTATTTTTGGTTTATACATCTGTCATCATTGCTGGACTCTTATTGGTTTTAATAGTTTGCAGATCCTCTCAGTTTTACTGTGTAGGTCATCATATCATGTGTGAACAACTTTTATTTCTTATATTCTAGTTCATATATATTTCATTCCTTTTCCTTATTTTATCATGTTGGAAAAAACTTCTAGTACAATGTTGATCCATACACTAATGATAATAACAGGTGTCATATTTCATTTTCAACATGAATATAGTTGTTTTTCCATCTTTAGTCACTTCATGTTGTAGATTATATATGTGTGTGTGTACACACACACACACATCTTGATTTGATTCCCTTAAATTATGATCTTGGCATTAAAAGCCAAGTTCTGACAATGTATGCTTCAGTTTTCTCAGCTGGAAATTAGAGTCAAAAATAGCACCCACTACCCACTTCCTAAGGTTGTTGCTAGTATTAAAGAGACCATACACATAAAGTGCTCATACCATACTAAGTATTCAATTTAAATATAGGTTATTGCCCTTATTATTGTAGATGAGGTTAGTTTATAAATTTTCTTCCTTGTATTTTCTGGATTTTGTATCAAGGTTATACAACATCATAAAAAGAGTTCCCAGCTTTTTTTGTTTACAGAAACAATTTGTATAATATATAAGCTATTTATTCTTTTGAAGAAAACTCACCTGTAAAATCATCTGCCTCTGGTATTTTTTCATGGTAAGTTTTTTCTTTTTTAAAGATTTTATTTATTTATTTGAGAGAGAGAATGAGAGAGAGAGAGAGAGCACAAGAGGGGGTAGGGTCAGAGGGAGAAGCAGACTCTCTGCTGAGCAGGTAGTCCGATGTGGGACTCGATCCCGGGACTCCACGATCATGACCTGAGCCGAAAGCAGTCGCTTAACCAACTGAGGCACCCAGGCGCCCTCATGGTAGGATTTTGATTATTGATATAAACTCTTTATGTATTCACATTTTCCAGTATTTCCTGAGTTCACTTTGGCAATTGTTATAATTTTTTATGAAATCGTTTAATTGATTTCAAATTTATTGGCATAAATTGTGAATACTATTCTTTTGTGTTTTTCATCTCTATTTATTATTTTTCATTTTTAAATTTCTAACATTACTGTTTTCTACTTTCTTGCTATTTTCTACTTACTTCCTTGATTGATTTTACCAGGAGTTTCTTACTGTTATTAGTCTTTTCAAAGAAATCAGCTTTTGCTTTTGTCAATCTTTTCTATTGTTTTAAAAATTTTTTATTTCTTTAGTTTATGCTCATTTATATTTCCTTCCTTCTATTTTCTTTAGAGTGACTGTGACACCCTTCTTCTAATTTCTTGAGTTGAAAGCTTAGCTTGTAATTGTCAACTTTTCTGATTTTCTTCAATAGACATTTAAAACTATAAATAACCCTCAACCACTAATTTAGCTTCATCCCACAAGTCTTGATGTTGATAGTTTTATTATTTTCCTTCTAAATACTTTCTTTCTTTCCATAATGATTTCTTCTTTAAGCCATGCATTATTTAGAAGTGTGTTTTTTAGTTTCCAAATATATGGCCTTCTTTTGGCTGTATGTTTATTTCTTATTTTTAATTTCTAGTAAAATTCCATTATAGTAAAAAAAGTGGTCTTAATTATTCTGATTCTTGGGTATTTGTTAAAATTTACATTTTGGACTACTATATGGTAATTTTTTGGAATATCCCACATATGCTTGAAAAGAATGTGAATTTCTGAATTTGTACTTATTTTTTTAATTTTTAAAAGATTTTATTTATTTATTTGACAGAGAGAGACACAGCAAGAGAGGGAACACAAGCAGGAGGAGTGGGAGAGGGAGAAGCAGGCTTCCCGCTGAGCAGGGAGCCCGATGCGGGGCTCGATCCCAGGACCCTGGGATCATGACCTGAGCCGAAGGCAGACGCTTAAGGACTGAGCCACCCAGGTGCCCCTGAATTTGTACTTATTACATAAAGCTTATTAATTGTGTTATTCTAATAATCTATCTTAATTAAATTCAATGTGGCTACCGCTTTTACTAAATCTATGTTTCTGGTATTACACTGTACTCAACTTTCTTTTACCTCATATTTATCCAGTATACTTTTTTATGGCTTTACCTTCAACCTTTTCTTTAATCATTATTCTTTGATCTTGTCTTCTTTAGACAAAATAACATTTGGAGGGCCGTTTTGCCTCTGGAGGAGGCCTTGCTCTGATTCATCTAGAGTAATAAAGCATTTGAAAGTAGTTGAACTTACTTCAACAGTTATTAATCAACTCACACACCACTCTACCAAGAATACAAAATTAAATAAGACATGATTTCTTTTCCTAAAATACCTCCAAAACTAGTGTACAGACCACCAAAAGCAGGTAATTCCCGTATAAGGGGCAAATACTAAGATAACTATATGCACTTGATAAAAATCTCCTGCTGAGGTCACTCTCTAACGTGCGGCTCTACGAGACCTGGGGAAGAATGCCAGTGCTTTCTCCAAGAAGAACATCCACGTTCTATGCACGTTGATGATCATAGGAAGGCAATTAGCTACAGATGGTCCAATCTCCACTGTGCAGCCACTCTCTGGGCTCTCAACAGTTTCATTTGGATTAACTTAGACATCCTTTAAAAAATACCAGTGGACATAAGAAATAAAAATGCCCTTCAAGTCACACGTTAAAAAGCCATGTATGTGCTTTAATTCAGTTTGTCTAGAGCAAGATTCAACAAAAAGATACAATAAGATATGTCATATGACAGGTCATTAGGTATGCCTTAGGGAACTTACGAGGCACCAAGCCACGGAGAAGTGTTTATTAGTGGACCAACAACACATGCTTTGTCTTCTCCAATGGCTATTAGAATATGGCTGTTTTCAGTGAAAAAAAAATTAAAATATATTTTAAATCCTTGTCATTTTTGTGATTAGTGATCATTTTTTGGACATTCTGGAGTACTGATTCTTTCAAATCAGAGAATTATCATTTGGAGACTTCAGGAGCCACTAAGTCATGCCAGCAGATATTCATCAAGGGCCTGCTTTGTACAAGTATAGTTCCATCTTAGGTGTGTGGGCTGCAGGGTTTTGGATAGGGGTCAAGTCGGAAGGTTCCAAGGGGCCTTCAAGTACCAACAGGGTTAATTAAGGAGAGGAAGACAAGACACACAGCCAAGAGAATGATAACCAGGAAAAAAAAAACACAGTAAATAAGGACGTTGTTGCATTGAACTGTGTCCCCCAGAAAGATATGTTCAAGTCCTAATCCTCACTACTTGTAAATGGGACCTTATTTGCAAATAGGGTCTTTGCAGATATGATCAAGATGAGGTCCTATTGGATTAGAGAGGGCCCTAATACAATGACTGGTGTCATTAAAAGAATATCAATGAGGGACACCTGGGTGCTTTAGTCGGTTAAGCGGCCCACTCTTAATTTCAACTCAGGTCATGATCTCAGGGTCCTGGGATCCAGCCCAACCTCAAGCCCCATGTGGGGCTTGGTGTAGGGCTCCATGCTTAACAGGGAGTCCCTCTCCCTCTGCCCCTCTGCCTGCTCATGCTCTCTCTCTCTCTAATAAATAAATAAATCTTTTAAAAAGTAGTTTAAAAAAGAATATCAATGAATGGTATCCTTGTAAGAAGAGAAAAATTTGGACACAGAAACACAGACATACAGGCAAGAACACCATATGGCAGGGGCAGAGACCGGAGTGTTGTGTCTACAAGCTGAGGAACACCAAGGTTGGCCAGGAGCCATCGAAAGCTAAGAGAAGGGTGTGGAGGAGCCAATTCTGTTAACACCTTGATCTAGACTTCTGGCCACAACTATGAGGACTTTAATTCCTGATGTTTTAAGCCAGCTAGCTTGGAGGATTTGTTACAGCAGCCTGAGGAAACTAATAAAAGGAGGATCGATTTAGGAGGGAGGTGAGCTTGGAGGGATTCTCTGAAGACTTTGTGGTTCTTTGGTATTTTTTTAGATGGTGCTTTTGGCCAGTGTCTACATACATAAGCATTGGGCTCCGAAATAGTGATTCTCACTCTTCGGTGAACACAGACAGTTAGGTGGGCCGGGAGACACTATAGCCCATTTAGGTAGGACACATACCCTCCTTTCCCACCTCTTGCTAACTTTCAATGTACAGGAACCCAGTGACTGATGAAAGAAGATGACGAGCAAAATTCAGAAACTAATTATAAGCTTACTACAGTTTTATATTATAAAACAATGACATAAAGTTAAAAATAATCTAGTACTTCTGTTACATTTGATAGTGCATTTTATTTAAATAGAGCAAATGGATAGACAGCACATAACTAGTGAAAGCAACACAATTTGGCAGATGATGCATGTATCTGTCTGTTTTATCTCTAGATATATAGAAGATTCATTATTGAACTCACCGCAGGCAAGCCTTAAAATTTAGTTGTTGGAAAATTATAGACCAAAATAATGTTGATGCAAATGTGCAGAGCTACATATTGTAGGGTTAGCCAAACAACCCACATCATACTAAAATTAGTCATGATGAAGCCAAACTAACAGTAATTTATAATTCTGAAGCAAGATCAGCAGCAACTAAAAATCACAATGAACTGTGGATGTTCTAATAACAATGTATCCTTCCCCAAAATTGTGGGAAATAAAACTTGACACCTATGCACATGTGAGGGAAGAGCCCCAATCTCTTCAAATAGTTCAGTCCATACTCATTCGTCAAGCACCTACTAGGTGTGCTGAGCATCACTCTGGGTGCTAGGGATACAGCAATAAACAGAGCAAAGCCCTTCCTCTCCCAGAACTGACATATTGCCACGTAAGTGCAGCATGTATTCTACTTTTGAGTCCTTGGTAAACTCTGGTAAGTCTTAATTTTGTTCTTAATATTAAAACTTGATAGGTTGCTATCAAGTAGGTTTGGCCACATATAAAAGAGGAACTCTAAAGAACTGTGTTTCATTCACACTCAAAAAATGTCTTACATTTTGGATGAGTCTGTGGCCCATTAGGAGGGTAATTGCTGCTCTCCAGCAGGCCACATACCCTACTTGAGAAACACTTCTCTAAAATATATCACTTAGATCATTGCAGATAACTGCCGGAATAATTTGACCTTTGACTTCCCGAAACAACTTTGAGCATTTTATCCCTCTCCGTTGGCATGCATGTAGCACATCAGCCTCGCTCTGATCTATTCAGTCTTAGAGGATAAGAGATGACAGAAGTGTGCTCTGTTCTGCTTTCACGCACCTGGGAAAAAATTAGATATCAAGTCTGCGTCTTCTTCAATGGGGGCACATTAGATATATTGGCCCTTGCCAGCTTTCTCCAGGAAAGAGGCTAGGTCCTGCCCGAGCAGAGATGGAAGTTTGCTTAGTGTTGAGGTCTCAACTATATAGGCTTGAGGCGTTTCTAATGTACCTGATCTCCTATCTTATTTATCTGGGGTCTTCTGTACTGCACCTGTCGTTAAAATCCCATTTCAGATGTATCTCGCTCACCTACTCAGCTTTGTCAGACATCAGAGTTTAATTTTTGAACAAGTAAAAGTGCATGACTCTTATACAAATAGAAAGTCAGCATATGTCAAAAGTTCACTTGACTTACTAATGAGGGAAACAGCGGGGCGGGGGCGGGGAGGGTAAGTCTGGCTCAAAGGCAAATTTGAGGACCAGAGTTTCATCTCATCACTCAGCTAAGGCATGTTAAAATGGGTTTGCTCAAAGACAAACCTGGCCAAAGTCCTTCAGGACAACACAGTCGTAAGCTTTAGGGTTATCTACTCTGTGGACAGGATCATTTCTGTCTCTGCCGAATGAGAATCTCGAAGTTGACTTATGCTTTTCATAGAGTCTGGGCCCTAACGAAGAGTAAACAGGAGCTAAGCAAAGATTTAACCCTGAAAAGGGCCTGGTACAGAATGTTCCAGTGTGACATTGCAAGGACTTGCATTTGCCTCATTTCTAAAACTTAAATAATCTTTACCAACACAGGGTTTTGCTTTCTTAAAGACCAGAAGGGCCACAAAAAGTGTCTGTATTATTGTGTCTAATGCTTGATTATTGGTTATATTTTGAGTACTTATTTAACACCCACTGTGATAATTTTAAGGCCTTAGGCTAATCTATAAAGACTTCCCAGACTTAGAAAATATAATGATATGACCTATGTCTTTCTCTTTCTTCTGTGTGTATATGTGCGGGGGTGTGTGTGTGTGTGTGTGTGTGTGTGTACTTACCTCTATAGAAGGAACAATATATGAGATGATGCGATGGATTTTTCTTGTGCTAACATTATTGGTCCCAGCTCCCCTGTCTTCCAGATCAAATTGCATCCTCCAGGCAGAATAATCTCCTGGATAAGAATGTGAGCTTTGGAGTCAGACAGTTTTGAGTAATAATCCTGGCCCTTTTATTAACACTGTCCTCTAGCAAGTTAGTTAACCTTCCTGAATCTCAGTTTCTGTATCTCTAAATGGGGAAAACAACACCTATGTTGTAGGGCTGATGTGAAGATTACCGCTGAAGAGCTTAGAACAATTCTGGCACATAGGAAAAGAATATAATAAACATCAGCTGCTGTTCCTTTTCCTTAACTTTACAAATCCCCTCACCACATAGAAAATAATACACCACGGTCTCTGAGATTTAAAAAAAAATGTACATTTTATATGGATATTCAAGGTAATTCCAATAACATTGCTACTCTTTGTCTAATTTTAACAATTTTTAAATAAGATCTAGGTTTGTTCTGTTTTGTTTCATTTATTTTGCTGTTGATTTTCTTGGATTCTGTAGCCTCTCCGTGGATCTGGGTATGCAAAATGGGGATGCTTTGCTGACATTAAGCCTCTCTTCCAATTCACTAAAAGTTCCCGGTTATATGTGTTTATAACACTCATCCCTGATGTCACTGGATCCTTGGTCGTCTTCCTCAGAGGTAGGAATAGGGTGAGGGCATGGTACCCCAGAATCTGCTGATGAGCAAGCAAGGATGGTCTTCATGTTTTATTCTACTCTATCAAGTTCTCTTCTGTATGGATCTTGAGAGGCCACCCAAATTAGACTCATGGGCCATCTGCTCAGATCGAAGATTTATTTAATCACTTTAGGTAAAGAAATGTACAAACTGTAGCACGTAGGAGAGACTCTCACTCAACTTCAACTTGCTCACAATAGCGCTTATTTCCTTGGAAAGGTTTGTGCCAAAATCCAGCTTTAATTGCATAACTTTCAACTCAGTTTTCCGTAATAGGTATTAATATCTGTCTGTCGCCTGCTCCATGGATGATGACCCTAGAAGCTAACATGCTAGCGAGGTACAAAGTCAACCAAATCAGTTCCAGATGCATAAGGCTGCACTCTACCAAATGTTTCATGAGCAAGATTGAGGAACTGCAGGAAAGGTAGGGAATGGCTCCTTGCAGCCCGAGATGAGATTTACTCCACACACCTGACCTGGTTGGTGCCCTGCCTTCTGAGAAACTGTTAAAAAAGAGAAAAGGAAAAGAAAGAGTGAGAAATTCTATTACCCAGGTGCGCTGGGTGCTGAGTTACTTGGTTCCTCTATGAATTTTTTGTTACTGTTTAAATGAGATCAGAAGCTATCTAAAACACCCTGCGTGGGTGAGGGGTTGCCATCATGCCTGCGGATTAATACTTGGGCTGGAGATCGCGATGTGTGAGGCGCCTTCCCGCCCCCAGGCTGCCGCAGTCTCTGCGAGGCAGCGACGCCGGTGACGTCCGTGTCAGCCCGCATTGTCCGTAAACAAGGAAGGCCTGCCTCAGAGTGGGGTTGAGGGAATTGATGCCTCACTTGAGTGCTTTGAGAGGCCAAGATCAAAAGCCCTTTTA
Organism: Eumetopias jubatus; assembly: GCF_037043125.1. Lineage (NCBI taxonomy): Eukaryota > Metazoa > Chordata > Mammalia > Carnivora > Otariidae > Eumetopias > Eumetopias jubatus. The sequence continues at coordinate 150,155,196 of NW_028274810.1, read as the reverse complement.
AACATATCATATAATTATCATCATTAAGAAGAACGAGGCAAGGAGTCCTCAACTCCCAAATTTTCAAAGCAACAAAAGCAGCACAGCTTTAGTGGGACTTTGAAGTCAGATAAATCTCCAGGTATTTTCATTATAGAAACTCACAACTAATTAAGAAAACCCCTATCTGGGCCAGTGTTTAATTATGTTTGCTTGTCCGCCTGTGTCATGTTCTGTGTTCTGAAAGGAGAGGGGTGTCGGTTGGATTGTACCAAGAGAGCGTGCTGGGACCAGCCAACAGCTTTCATTTTGAGCAAAGCATGGCGTAGCAGGGTTTTGATCTCTTTTGTCCAAATAAATAAGTTCTTAATAAGCATTGATGATTTTCTTAAGCATCCACACAGCCCAAAGGTTAGCCAGAACTTTCTCCATAAAAGCCACACCTCTTTTATATTAAGGGGGAAAGTATTAAACCATCTACGTAGGAAGATGCTGGAAAACTCTGTCTGATAATAAAATAAAGACAAATGGCACCAACTATACCTCTAAGAGAGGCTGTTTCGGTGGGAGGTAGGCCGGAGCTGCTAACTGGTAGCCTGAGTCGGATCTTACCTAAAGACGGCTTTGCTTTGGCGTAGAAGATGGCTCACGTTGGAGTCCTGTTCTTTCTTCTCCACAGCCTCTCGGCTTCAGGGGTGGCTGCTCAGCTTCTTCAATATCCCCGTTCACCAACCACCCACTGAACAGCATACAGTCCACGCCAAACAGTGTGCCGGGCCCGGGGAATACCGGAGGACCCGAGCCCTTCCCCGGAGGGCAATACCATCCGGCAGGGGAGAAAGATACAGCCCAGGAAGGGGAGGTTACTCTGCAGGGGAGAAAGGCAGGGTGCATGGCCTGGACAGCAGGGAGAAGATCACAAAGGCTGGTTTCTGCACTACATCCTGTTCTTCTGCACGACGGTCACCTACAAGGAACAATACCTAACTTTTGCAAAAGTCCTCTTTTCTTATGAAATGTGTTTAAAGTATAGTTAATAGTACTGCCTACTACTTCTGAGGCCATTTTATTTGATTTTGTCTCATTTCGTGTTTATTTTTCATTTCTCTGTAGGCCTTGGAATCAGATTTGCTTGGATCTGAGTCCTTCTTCTTCCATTTACTAGCCCTGTTGTTGTGGATAAACGAGCCAACTCCTGTGAGCCTCAGTGTCCCCATCTGTCTAATGGGTGTTACAGAATGCACACTTCACCTGCTTGTCATGCTCTAATCAGGTAATGTAAATGATGTGCTAGGCCTAGGACTGGACACATGTCTGGGCACCAAACGCAGCAGCTGCTGATATTTTTATTAGTAGTACTCTTCAAAAGAAAGTCTGGCACACAAATCTCATGTCTAACTACACCAAGGTCTTGTGAAAATCACGAACTCTACCCAGGTTCTGGATACTTAGAAATGCATGTGTTTCATTTCTAATACAGTTGCTAAGTGATTTAGCTGATTTTTAAAAGCTGCCTTCTAGAGCCTATACAAAGTGTGCCCTGGTGATATGCCCTGTTGTCCTTTTTTTATTTTTAGCTACACCAACCAACCCGATCATAATAAATTTAGATCATAATATGATGCCAGAAAAGAATCACCCAGAGGAATAGTCCATGGCCAATAAACAGTTCTCACACCTGAGTAACTGAGAGAAAAACAAAAATAAGAATAAACACATCTTTAAATGCCCCGATGCATCTATGTCATAACACAAAATGTTATTTTGGGGCCAGGCTCGGCAGAGTCCTTTGGATAGATTTGAGTAAAATGAGGAAATGAGCAATGTGGAGAAAGTTTGAAGAAAGAGAAAAGAACCTCATCCACTTCAGGTTTTCAAAGGATATTGGGCCTGCATGTTTTTGTAAAGAAACATCTGTCAGGATTTGTGAACCCACCAGAGTGCCCAGGATTCACTTGGTTAATGTGGGGAGAGGCTGTTGAGTCAAAAGCCCCAGGCAAATTGAGCAAGCTGGTGGCCCCTGAGGAAAGCAGGAATTTAGCTGAATGCCTGATACCATTTTAATGCCAACTCACAGAACTTTTTGATACTAATGAGGCCCCACCATTTCAGAGCAGTTACATTAATTGAGATTAATCGAAAAATCTACTGAAAAGTTTACCTGTTCTTTGAGGGTAGCAGAGAGAGATGCCCTGTGTTTTGGAAGCCCCCCTGCCAATTAACAAATGTACTGCATTGGGAGTTCTGAACCCTGTTGGAGGCTCAGTAACCCCTGCTCCTCTCTGTGCATCTCAGGCACCTCGCTCACCTTTCGATGGTGCCTGCAACGTCGCTATTCCTATTTTCTGTATCGGCAATGGAAGAATGGACCCCCAAACACTGTTTTTTTATGCTGTGATCACCTTGGGAATTTTCATGGCAGAGATGTCCAGATGTTGACAGCTCTTTCAACCACTCCTCCAACTGAGCTTCCTGATTAAGTCAGGCATAAGAGAACAGTTCTTAACCACAGACAAAGCTTCTCACTGCTGGCTGTCTTGCCAGTCTCCATGCTCGCTTCAACGGTTATTGGGAACCAAATGGCACAATAGGACAATTTCACAGTTCATTATCTGAGAACTAGTGGAACCTCAAGAATTTAGTTGAAGGCAAGCATACAAACTTTGTATATATATCTAAATTTAACAGAGTTACTGACATTGAGAGTTGTGGAGCTTTGGTCAAAAGGAAATAAGAACCAGCCTCTACTATCTAACAGTACTGGTGATGTAATTAGGAGAGCTTTACTGTTCATTTAGGAGTTTTGTGAGGCCTATGTGAAGGTAGGAGAATGATTTTTGCAGGATCCCTGCCAGCTCCATGATTTTTATGAGTCTACAATCAGGCAGGAAAATATACATCAATAGCATCCCCAGAAGATTTCTGATCATTCCAGTTTGGCTAGAATGATGTAAAGAGTGACTTTCCCCATTGGTTTGCTCCCCACTGTCTGGGCTAAGGCAACCAAGGGCCATAGCAAATGTGCAAATGAAAGCCGACTGCAGGCGAAGAAGTCACCACGTTCTATCCGAACCTCAAAGGAAGATGCTATTCAGTGCCGATTCTGGGAAGCGTGAGGGTTCCTATTTCACCGGAGCTGGGTTTGCTCACATCCAGCCATGACCAGGGAAGGGAGAGCCTTCAGCCAAGTCTGAAACCCGCTCAGCCCCTGTGGGATTTGAGTTTAGCTCTTTTAAAACAATATTTTGATGAGTTGTGTGTAAATGAATCAGAAACATATGGATTCAATTTCCCTTGAAGTGTACATGGGTTTAAAAATTAAGGGGGAAAAATGTGTGGTGCTTGGGTATGTATCAAAAGAAAAATGTTTAAAAAATAATACAAGATGCTTTGCAGAACAGAAAGCATGCCTTCCTTCTTGAAGCCAGGGTAATTGCAGCAGAGCTAGAGGCCAGTCTTACGACTCTGAAGTTAAAAAATATGCATGGGGGCTGGCCTTCCAAGGTCTGCTGTTCTGTTGGCAGCCTCCTGCAATGTCCTGGGACCTTGTGAACAACACCCGGCAAATGAAAAGCAGACACTATCCCACAGGGAGGCCAAATCTATCTGGGCTGAAAATTAGATCACCAGGCAAACTGAACAGATTTTCAAACAAGGTACTTGCACTCTCTTTTCAAGTTAATTTAATTCTAAATGGAGGGCAGTCTTCAGGCTGAGATAGAAACTGAAGCTCAGACATATAAACCCCCAATTTTATCTTCCCACCCTGAAGATCCTCTGGGCCAGAGGCCATGAATATCAGTGAAACAGAGTATTTGGGAACTGAAACTTAGCTAGGAGAGAGCCCAGCTACTGAATCCTTTTTGGGCTTTTGGGGCATGTTTACTGGTTTGCCACATCTCCACTCCTATACTACCCCAGCCACAAGAGGCAGCTCCCTTAGGAAACAGTGAGTCCAGACGAAGGTTGCCAAAGACCACCTATACTCCAAAGCCATTTAGGGACTAATATAAAGCTGTTGTTGCTAAGTGAAGACATGAAAACAATCTACTATCTATTATTACGATAATTGTGTAAAGGATAAGACAATTCAACATGAAAAATACATATAGATAAAAATGAGAAACAAAAGAAAGTCCTTCCTAACTAGGATAGTTAGCCATCGACTATTGACATTTTAAAAATATAAGCCATCTCACTATTAATTTATTTTTTTAATTTTATTATGTTATGTTAGAGTCACCATACAATACATCATTAGTTTTTGTTGTAGTGATCCATGATCCACTGTTTTCGTACAACACCCAGTGCTCCATGCAGTACATGCCCTCCTTAATTCCTTAATACCCATCACCGGGCTAACCCATCTCCCCACCCCCCTCCCCTCTAGAACCCTCAGTTTGTTTCCCAGAGTCCATAGTCTCTCAGGGTTCGTCTCTCCCTCCAATTCCCCCCCCCTTCATTTTTCCCTTCCTTCTCCTAATGTCCTCCATGCTGTTCCTTATGTTCCACAAATAAGTGAAACCACATGATAATTGACTTTCTCTGCTTGACTTATTTCACTTAGCATCACCTCCTCCATGGGTGGGTCCATGTTGATCTGAAAGTTGGGTATTCATCCTTTCTGATGGCTGAGTAATATTCCATTGTATGTATGGACCACATCTTCTGTATCCATTCATCTGCTGAAGGGCATCTCGGCTCTTTCCACAGTTTGGCTATTGCGGACATTGCTGCTATGAACATTGGGGTGCATATGGCCCTTCTTTTCACTACATCTGTGTCTTTGGGGTCAATACCCAGGAGTGCAATTGCTGGGTCATAGGGTAGCTCTATTTTCAAATTTTTGAGGAACCTCCACACTGTTTTCCAAAGCGGCTGTACCAACTTGCCTTCCCACCAACAGTGTGAGAGGGTTCCCCTTTCTCCACAACCTCTCCAACATTTGTTGTTTCTTGCCTTGTCAATTTTTGCCATTCTAACTGGTGTAAGGTGGTATCTCAATGTGGTTTTGATTTGAATTTCCCTGATGGCTAATGATCATGAACATTTTTTCATGTGTCTGTTAGCCATTTGTATGTCTTCTTCAGAGAAGTGTCTTTTCATATCTTCTGCCCACTTTTTGACTTGATTACTTGTTTTTTGGGTGTTGAGTTTGAGAAGTTCTTTATAGATCTTGGATACCAGCCCTTTATCTGTAGTGTCATTTGCAAATATCTTCTTCCATTCTGTGGGTTGCCTCTTGGTTTTGTTGACTGTTTCCTTTCCTGTGCAGAAGATTTTATCTTGGTGAAGTCCCAAAAGTTCATTTTTGCTTTTGTTTCACTAGCTTTTGGAGACGTATCTTGAAAGAAGTTGTTGTGGGCAATGTCAAAGAGGTTACTGCCTATGTTCTCCTCTAGGATTTTGATGGATTCCTGTCTCACATTGAGGTCTTTCATCCACTTTGAGTTTATCTTTGTGAATGGTGTTAGAGAATGGTCACGTTTCATTCTTCTGCATGTGGCTGTCCAATTTTCCCAGCACCATTTATTGAAGAGACTGTCTTTTTTCCATTGCATGTTTTTTCCTGCTTTGTCAAAGATTATTTGACCATGGAGTTGAGGGTCCATATCTGGGTTCTCTGTTCTGTTCCATTGGTCTATATGTCTGTTTTTGTGCCAGTACCATGCTGTCGTGGTGATCACAGCTTTGTAATATAGCTTGAAATTGGGCAACATGATGCCCCTAGTTTTGTTTTTCTTTTTCAACATTTCCTTGGCGATTCAAGGTCTTTTCTGATTACATACAAATTTTAGGATTGTTTGTTCCAGCACTTTGAAAAATGTCATTGGAATTTTGATCGGGATGGTGTTGAAGTTATAGATTGCTCTGGGTAGCATAGACATTTTAACAATGTTTATTCTTCTGATCCATGAGCATGGAATGTTTTTCCATTTTTTTGTGTCTTCTTCAATTTCTTTCATGAGTGTTCTGTAGTTCCTAGAGTATAGATCCTCTACCTCTTTGGTTAGGTTTATTCCAAGGTATCTTATGGTTTTTGGTGCTATTGTAAATGGAATCATTTCTCTAATTTCTCTTTCTACAGTTGCGTTGTTAGTGTATAAGAAAGCAACAGATTTCTGTGCATCCTGCCACATTACTGAATTGCTGTAGGAGTTCTAGTAATTTGGGGGTGGAGTCTTTTGGGTTTTCCACATAAAGTATCATGTCATGTCTGTGAAAAGAGAGAGTTTGACTTCTTCTTTGCCAATTTGAATACCTTTTATTTCTTTTTGTTGTCTGATTGCTGTTGCTAGGACTTCTAGTACTCTGTTGAGCAATAGTGGTGAGAGTGGGCATCCTTGACGTGTTCCTGATCTTAAGGGAAAGGCTCTCAGCTTTTCCCCATTGAGGATGATATTCGCTGTGGGTTTTTCATAGATGGATTTTATGAACTTGAGGAATGTTCCCTCTATCCCTATACTCTGAAGAGTTTTAATCAGGAAAGGATGTTGTATTTTGTCAAATGCTTTTTCTGCATCAATTGAGAGGACCATATGGTTCTTTTCCCTCCTCTTATTAATGTGTTCTATCACATTGACTGATTTGCGAATGTTGAACCACCCTTGCATCCCGGGGATAAATCCCACTTGGTCGTGGTGGATGATCCTTTTGATGTATTGTTGGATACTCTTAGCTAGGATTTTGTTGAGGAATTTGGAATCCATATTCATCAGGGATATAAGTCTGAAATTCTCCTTTTTGATGGGGTCTTTGCCTGGTTTGGGGATTAAGGTAATGCTGGCCTCATAGAATAAGTTTGGAAGTTTTCCTTCTGTTTCTATTTTTTGAAACAGCTTCAGTAGAATAGGTATTATTTTTTCTTTGAATGTTTGGTAGAATTCCCCATGGAATCCATCAGACCCTGGACTCTTGTTTTTTTGGGAGGTTTTTGATCACTGCTTCAATCTCGTTACTGGTTATTGGCCTCTTCAGGTTGTCAGTTTCTTCCTGTTTCAGTCTTGGCAGCTTATAGGTTTCCAGGAAGGCCTCCATTTCATCCAGATTGCTCAGTTTATTGGCATTTGGTTGTTGATAATAATTTCTAATAACTTTCTATTTCCTTGGTGTTAGTCGTGATCACTCCCCTTTCATTCATAATTTTATTAATTTGGGTCCTTTCTCTTTTCTTTTGGATAAGTCTGGCCAGTGGTTTATCGATCTTATTAATTCTTTCAAAGAACCAACTTCTAGTTTCATTGATCTGATCTACTGTGTTTCTGGTTTCTAATTCATTGATCTCTGCTTTAATTTTAATTATTTCTCTTCTAATGCATGGCTTAGGCATCGTTTGTTGCTTTTTCTCTAGTTCTTTAAGGTGTAGAGTTAGTTGGTGAATTCGGGATTTTTCTATTTTTTTAAGCGAGGCTTGGATGGCTATGTATTTCCCCCTTAGGACCGCCTTTGCAGTATCCCATAGGCTTTGGACCGACGTGTTTTTGTTCTCATTGACGTCCATGAATTGTTTAAGCTCTTCTTTGATTTCCTGGTTGACCCAAACATTCTTGAGCAGAGTGGCCTTTAGCTTCCAAGTGTTTCAATTTCTGCCAATTTTTTTCTTGTGATTGAGTTCCAGTTTTAAAGCATTGTCTGAGAATATGCAGGGAATAATCTCAATCTTTTGGTATCGGTTGAGACCTGATTTGTGACCCAGTATGTGGTCTATTCTGGAGAAAGTTCCATGTGCGCTCGAGAAAAATGAGTATTCTGTTGTTTTAGGGTGGAATGTTCTGTAAATATCTATGAGGTCCACCTGATCCAGTGTATCATTCAAAGCTCTTGTTTCCTTGTTGATTTTCTGCTTAGATGATCTGTCCATTGCTGAGAGTGGAGTATTGAGGTCTCCTACAATTAACGTATTGTTATCAATATGACTCTTTATTTTGGTTAACAGTTGGCTTATGTAGATGGCTGCTCTCATGTTGGGGGCATAGATATTTACAACTGTTAGATCGTCTTGTTGGATAGACGCTTTAAGAATGATATAGTGTCCTTCTGTGTCTCTAATTACAGACTTTAGTTTAAAATCTAATTTGTCTGATATAAGAATTGCTACCCCAGCTTTCTTTTGAGGTCTGCTGGCATGGAAGATGGATCTCCATCCCTTCACTTTCAGTCTGGATGTATCTTTAGGTTCAAAATGAGTCTCTTGTAGGCAGCATATGGATGGGTCCTGTCTTTTTATCCAATCTGCAACCCTATGCCATTTTATGGGAGCATTTAGGCCATTCACGTTGAGAGTGATTATTGAAAGATATGAATTAATTGTCATCATGTTGCCTGTGAAGGTGTTGTTTTTATAGATTGTCCCTGTAAATTCCTGTTGTATATCACTCTTGGGGTCTTTCTCCTTTTATAGAACCCCCCTTAATATTTCTTGCAGGGCCGGCTTAGTAGTCACATATTCTTTCAGTTTCTGCCGGTCATGGAAGCTCTGCATCTCTCCATCCATTCTAAATGAAAGCCTTGCCGGATAAAATATTCTTGGCTGCATGTTCTTCTCATTTAGTATCCTGAATATGTCTTGCCAGGCCTTTCTGGCTTGCCAGGTCTCTGTGGATAGCTCTGACGTTATTCTGATGTTCCTCCCTCTGTACGTAAGGAATCTCTTCCCCCAACTGCCTTTAAGATGGTTTCCTTGGTTCTAAGATTTGCAAGTTTTACTATTACATGCCGGGGTGTTGGCCTGTTTTCCTTGATCTTGGGAGGGGTCTTCTCTGCCTCTAGGACATGAATGTTTGTTTCATTCCCCAGATTAGGGAAGTTCTCAGCTACGATTTGCTCAAATACATCTTCTAGTCCTCTCTCTCTCTCCACTCCCTCCGGGATTCCAATTATTCTGACATTGGAATGCTTCATGGTGTCATTTATTTCTCTGATTCTATTTTCATGGATTCTGAGTTGTTTTTCCCTGGCCTTCTCTTTTCCCTTTATATCTATTAAATTGTCTTCCAGGTCGCTTATTCGTTCTCCCGCCTCAGTTACCCTAGCTGTTAGATTATCTGGATTGGATTGGATCTCACTGATAGCATTTTTAAGTTCTGCCAATTCAGCTTTCATTTCTGCCCTTAGGGACTCTATGTTGCCATTAATTGATTTCTCCATTCTAGCCATTGTCTTCACAATTGCTAGCTTGAATTCCATCTCTGACATCATGGTTATATCTGCATCCATTTGTAAATCTGCAGCATAAGTCATAATCTCTGAGTCTTTTCTATTTTGGGGGCTCCTCCTCCTAGTCATTCTGTTGATGGGTGTTTGAGGGAATGTATAGAATCCAAATTATTGACCAGAACCCAAGCAAGATGTACCTGTTCTCTTGGGACCTTAGGGTTGCGGGCCTCTTGTTTTCCCAGCCTGTCTTCTGTGGGAGGGGCCTGCCACGCTGTTACTCAGCCAACCCTGTTTGGGCAGAGTTGCCCTGCCCCCCTTGTGGTGGAGGATGGGCTCTGAGGGAATCAGTTTTGGGGGCTTTTGTTCTCTGGTGGCTTTCCCTGACAGCTTTCCACGTCTCTTCCGCGAGTCACAGCAGAAGAGCCGTTTCCAACCCTCTGCCTCAAAGCAGAGAGACCACAGTCTGTTCTTCAGTGAGCTCTCCAGGCCACACCATCTCCGTTTCTGTCCGTGCTGCTATAAACTACAGTGGTCTGGGTTGTGCACCCCTCCGCAGCGCTCCCAGTCCTGCCTCCAGGTCGGGGCACGTCTCTGCCCTTTGTGCTTCTAAAACCACCAGCCACCCCCAGATCGCATGCGTGACCCCGCGCTCCGGGTTTCTGCCCTGGGGGGCTGCCCTAAAGTCCTTTCCCCCACCGCTACCGTCTGCGAGTCTGTGCCTGGTCCCCAGCGCGCTGTCGCTCACCAGCAGTGTAGGATCCCCATGGTCAGGCTTCCTCCCGCTGCCATTTATCCTCCGATATCTGCCCACAGAATCACGGCTCCCCACTTCGTACCTCGAAACAAACCACCTGTGATATTCTGTAGAGATCCAGATCTTCTTACATCTTAGGCTGGTTTTGTGGGTGCTCAGAGTGGTCTGGTAGATATCCAGCTCAATTCCGGGGACCAGTTGAAATAGGGTCCCCTACTCCTCCACCATCTTTCCTAGTCCCAGAGAGAGAGAATCATCTCACTATTAATTTCTAATGCAGTTAAATCAGACTGTGGTATTTTATCTTACAGTTTCAATTGTTTTTAATTGTTAATAGTTATTTATTAATTGGAGAAATCCAGCTTGTACAGATAAGTGACAGGAGAAAATCAGATTGCAAAGTGATAATAATGCCATCACTGTTTCACTCAACTGGGAACATTTGAGAAAACTGAGAAATAGCAGAGCAACAGGGTTTTTGGCTTTGGATGTTCCTCCTGTCTTCTGGGCAAGGGCCATAGAGGAGCAGTGGGAGACCAGATGTCTGGCCCTGGAAGGGGCTGAGAGAAAGGCTACTGACTGATTCAGTGGGAATTCTTCCATCCGTGACTCTGCACATCCTAATGTCCCTAGAGTACTGGCACCATAGTAGCTTGAGAGCAAGACCTAGCCTTGTAAAAGCTTTATCAGTTACAAGCCCAGGCTTGCCAACTGCACTGGATTCAGCCCAGTTCTTTCTATGAGATTAGATTCATCCTATCGTTCTCCCACCAAATGCATACCTACTCTAAGCTTCTTCCCTCCACGGACATGGACTTCTCCTCTGAAACAAATCTGAGTTATCCATAATCACACAGAGCACTTTTTTTTTGCTTTTATTTATTTATTTTTAAAGATTTATTTATTTGAGAGAGAGAGGCAGCACGAGCGGGAAGGGCAGAGGGAGAGCGAGAGAGAGGATCTCAAGCAAACTCTGTGCTGAGCATGAACCCAGAGGCAGGGCTTGGTTCCAGAACCCTGAGATCATAACCTGAACTGAAACCAAGAGGCAGATGCTTAACCAACTGCACCCCTCTTTGCTTTTAGATTTAAAAAGAATACCTTTTTATTTAAATTATGGTTCCCTAAAAACTAGAGTGTGGTTGATTGAACAATTTTATGTACATGATGTTTCTCTGAATTTATTTCCAAAGTCATCCTCTTCTTTCTACTACTCACAGAGCTTTCAAGAGGAGAAGAGTTATAAGTCACTAGCTCTCTTCCCATTACCTCAGACTACCTCTTCTCTTCCTTAGCAGATTGCAGCATAAGCAGATACCCTCCCTGTCCCTCCACTAGCAATTATTAGACGGAGGAAAATTCAATTTTTTTCTTTGTGTTTAAGAAGTAGGAAATTCCTAATACCAGCATCAGCTATGCAATGGTTTTCAGAATTTATTCATTCATCAAATATGTACTGAGTGCCTGCTATGTACCAGCACTGCCCTCAGAACCAACAATATAAACACACAGGAGGAATTCTGCTATCTTCAATCAACTTTCAGTTTCTAACACAGGGACCAAGATGCATAAGCAAATGAGTGCAAGCACGAGATAGAGGGATACCCAGTACAGTGAGTGTGGCAAAGGAGAGGGATGGCCAATTCTACCTTGGAAGAGGTGGATGAGGGAAGGCTTATGCAAGAAGGCAGTTGTTTTAATCACCTCCTGTTCACCCTGTTGACAAGGAAGAGATTCCACCCTTGGGTTAATGGGATGTCCGAACACATGACACCAACCCGGGACAGGCTAGGTGGACAACAGTTTATTAGTCACATGGACTCACATCCCAGGGGAGGAAGGTGCTGCATCTGATGCCACATATGATGTGAGATCATACCAGCCTTGCACTCTGGAGCAGGATGACCGAGACTGTGGGAGGCAGGCTTTGTAGCACCAAGAAGGTGGGGCGCCCCTGGTTCCCACAGGAGGTTGTGATTGGCTTGTTTGAGTAATTCTGTGGCTGGCAGGGAAGTGAAGCCCACTACTCAAGGATAAGCAGGAGCTGCGCTTGGTCCCCCTGACAAGGAGGGCTCTTTGGTTTGGGGACCTTCTCTGCAGGAGCAGAGTGAGGAGGGGAACTTGGGGTTAGGCCATTGGAGGCCGTGCTAATCTCACCAGGCATTAAGACAGCACATCGTACTGGGCCTTAATTTTAGGCATGATATCACAATGAGACTTGAGGTAAGTCTTGAAAACTAAGTGAGTGGGCTTTTACTAGGTGGCTGGCTGGGGGCATGTTGACATTCCAGACAGAAGAACACATGAGAGCAAAGGCCCAAAGGCATAAAGCAGCCTGGAAAATAAGTTAAATATTTTTGGGGGGAAAAAATGAACAATTTCTTTCTACAGATTTGTAGAAAAGAAACCACAATCTGTCTTTAAAGTTTAAAATATTTAAACATTAGAGCTAATGACAGAAAAGAAGACATGTTAATTGAGAGCAGCATGATCCAATGGAAATATAATGTGAGCCAGAAATGTGAGCCACCTAGGTAATTTTAACTTTTCTAGTAGCCACATTTCTTAGAAGTAAAAAGAAATAGGTGAGATTAATTTTAATGACATAGTTTATTTAACCCAATATATCCAAAATATTATCATTTCAACATGTGACAATGTAAGAAATATTAGTAAGATGTTTACATTCTCTTTTTCATACCAAGTTTCTGAAACCCAATATGTATTTTTACAGTTACAGTGTACCTCAATTTGGACTAGCCACACATATCAAGTGCTCAGTACCCACATGTAGCTGATGGCTGCCATATTGGGCAGCACAGATTTAGAACATTTTGAATTAGCTTGAGTTTGGAACAAAATGTGGTTCCAAAATGTAGTTTTCTCATCTGTAAATCAGCTGTTAAGTTAGCAAGCTCACACAACTGAATGTCAATTTTTAGATGAGGGATGGAAAATGCCTGGCATATGCATTGTTACTGTCACAAATTCCTTACCGTAATGATTATGGATATTACTTCTAGATCCCAACACACTTTCCCACTAAGTCTACAGACCGCCACTCTCAGAGAATGGAATTGGTATAGAAGATGGTCCACATGTTGTCCCAGATACCTGAGCAAGGCTTTAAGACTACAGCAGATAGGGGCACCTGGGTTGCTCAGTCTGTTAAGTGTCTGCCTTCGGCTTGGATCATGATCCTGGGGTCCTGGGATCAAGTCCTATCAAGCTCCCTGTTCGGCAGGGATCCTGCTTCTCCCTCTGCTGCTCTCCCCTTCCTTGTGCTCTCTCTCTCTCTGACAAATAAATAAAATCTTAAAAAAAGAGAAAAGACTACAGCGGATAAGTGAATCTTAAGTCCCCATTCCAGACTAAGCTTTAAACATTAGACTTTAGGATACTAGAGATAGAAATGCAATAAAAGCCATTGACAGTAGGTTAAAAAGGAAAAAAATAAAATCTCTTCAATTAATATCATTAGATCCTGTAGATGACGATCGTAACATGGCCACTTCACCAAATGACTAGACATTTCATGCCTGAAGTTAAACTGCACCGTCTAAAAGACTGTATTTGGATGGTGTTTTGGACTTCTGCAGAGAACACTCTGAAGGGTTTCCACCCATATTTACACTGAGTTCTTCAGAAAGCAAATGCAACTGTAATAAATAAACTGTGTAGCAGATCCCTTAGAGACCACAATCCAATGATTCGCACATGCATACTGTGGTTCCACTTACAAAATATATATTTGGTAGGCCTATGTTACACAGAAAATAACATCCTGCCTAATTCAACATAGTATTGCCAAGTTTACATTTTTGGTTAAGAGATCTGTTTTATTTTAATGATTTACTTTTAAATATCCCCATGGGTTTTTTTGTTTTGTTTTCTTCCTTTTTTTAAATTCCTCCAGTATTAATATTTTCTCTTCTGGCTGAACCTAGATTTTTCTGTCATCTTAAAAATGCCATTGCCTAAGAATTCACATTTCATGCCTTGTGTTTGCTGTATGACACGGGAAGTAATTTCTTTTTCTGATGTAGAGTGATAGGAGGAAACCTGGGAAAGGAGATGCAAAAATTTGGAGACCTTGTTTCCACATAGTCCTGGGTGTTTCAGAAAGAAAAAAAAAAAAAACATGTTCTTACACATGTGGATTGTGATCTAACTAGGAAAATACTGTGCCCAAAATGTATAGAATTCAAAGCCTGGGAAGCAGAAGGAGGTCACAGTGTAATCTAGCAAAGTCAGGATGTGCACTGATCAATAAAGGCACAGTTTACAGGATTGTTAACATATTTGTGAGGCAATTTTAGAAAGCTCTCCTAGAGGTCAACTAATAAAATACTCCATAGAACACCTTATGGACCAAACTAACACCATTCTCTATTAGTACGCATTTGAACTGCTTTCTTTCTGATCATATAAAAGGTCCCCTGCGTGACTAATTTTTTTCCACAAAACGTGTGCATTTCAATGTGAAAATTTCCCCGACCCATCATGTAAAATGTTATCTTTGACATACATTAGGCAAATGGAAAAAAAAATTAAAAAGTAATGAGGAGGGGGCCAAACTGCTTTGAGAAGTTTCCACATATGTGCTAATTAGTGATTCCATCTGAAAATATTCCCAGAAAGCTGGATGAGTAAAGCAGACAGGGATAAATAATGCAAAGACCCTGTGGCATTGTCACAAACACCATAATCAGGGCTGTTTGTGAGTTCAGAGAGAGTCTCCAAGTGCTATGCCTGAGCATAAAACATCAATGAAGTAAATCTGTGCTAACAACCTTGGGGTTATCACGTGCGCGCGCGCGCGCGCGCACACACACACACACACACACACACACACACCTATTTTCTTTCAACTCTTGGTACAGCTCTTCCAGGGCTGATATCCCATTCACCCCCACTTTCAGGTCTGTTTTTACATAAAGCGAAACCAAATTTCTTACACCTAGTTTGTAGTGCTGTTGAAGTGAAGTGCGCAGTCTTCATTCAAACACTGGTCCAGTTACATAAGCACATCGAGTTGATTAGCTCTGAAATAAGGCATTAATCCACAGCATCAAACACCAAATGAAATACTCACCGATTACAGGGACTGCAACCTCTAAAAGTCCCTTTTGTGAAATGACAAGCCTGCTGGTTTCGTCTTCAGATACAATGCCCAACTGTGTTTTTTAAGTACAATTGAGTTTCATCAACCAGACCAAAAATACTGCCAGTTGAAATGCATTCTGTAAAGTCAGTGGAAAAATAACACTAGTAGCTCCATAAATGAGGGGTAAATAGCACTATTATGGTAATTTCTGGTTTTAATGCTTTCAGCTAACACAGGAAGACTATGATTTGGAAGTTGCAGTGGAGATATTAGGAGAAACACCTAGATACTTCACTAGAAGTGCTGCAGAAATGACAGCATCAATTGTGCAATTTCAGGCCACCCCCACCCCCGACAGCCCAACGAGGGGGAAGCATTTAATAGCCTTATGAGTGTGTATGTGACGTGTGCCTGTGTATGTTATTGGAGGCATTTCTAAGGTTCCCTCATTCAAGACATTAAGACTGCCCAAGACAAAGTCAAAACCGTCCCTCCTCCCAGCGCTGCCCTTCCCCACCTACTGACCTGAGTACCCTGTGATCCTAATTGCCCAGGACAAAGCGGAAGCTGGAGCCCTCCCCAACTGACCCACCAGTGTCCATATTCCCGGGAGAACAGCAGTTTTGTACTTTGCAAGACCAGAGTGACCTCCCACTTCTGTACCAGTGACCCATTCACCGGACGGATTTTACTGCTTTCTCAAACTTCTTGGGCATGAAAACAAAGTCAGCTCTATAGGAGTAAACACAGGGTCTGGAAACAGTTTGAAGCCTGCCTGCTAATGAAAGGCCCTCAGTCTCTTCTTTCTTTAAAATCAAGGCTTCCTACAAAAAGAATAAACTGCCCTCCATGACAGGGAGTCAAGTAACCAGGTATTTACATTTAGACAAGATAGAGTCTCATCTGGAAGCCTGAAAGAACGCACAGCTGTCAAGAATCAAATAAAGGCTTTCAAAAATCTTTCTCAAGAGCTAAGGATGCCATTTGAAGAGCAAAGTAGTGAGCAATTTCCCACTAACATCACAGGAATTTTTAAAATTCTGTTTGAAAGATACAACCTGCCCATATCCATCAAAAAAGTCTATGGTTGAAGCCTTAAAAAATATATTATTATAAATTTTAACATACTAGATTTCTCATTCCTGCATCGCAAGTTTTTTCTTTAAATGGAATAAAAGATCTAGTGTGCTGATTTTTCACTATTAAAGGAATTTTTAACGTTTAGGGAAAGAGGGTTTTTTTTTTCATCTATATATCCCTATATACGTTCTTTTTACAAGTTTAATGAGAATGTCAGAATTAGTTGCTATCCTATGTCTAAATTTTGTTACAATAGAAATTTATCCCTACCATACATGAGGGTTCACTCATTTCTATTAACTTTAATTCACAAGCGGTCTCAGTAGCTTTATACCCCAGAATTTGGGTGTTCCTGAAAATGCGTGGAAGATTATGCGGACAGGGTGTATGGAATCAAGAGCTTCCTTGAATGACACTATGAGTTAGAAAAGGGTAAGTAACAATTCTGAGGAGCTCAGCAAGACAACCCTCATTCAGATCATCCCCTGCCTCAGCTTTCTTGGCCTTCTGCCTGGGTCCTGAGAAAAGGAATCCTCAATAAAATAAAGTAAAATTAATAAATAAGTAGAAAATAAATGCATACAGAAATGCATACGTAGATGCAATGTTCAATCATTCAGCAAGTATTTATTGAGTTCCTGGCACTGAGAATACAGCAGTTACATTAACGAAGGATACAAATCCCTGCCCACCCTGAACTTGCAATCTGGTGGGAGTGGGGAGTAGTGGAGAGAGAATATATGTAAGTAATATGTGTAATATATTTATAAGGTAATTAGTTCCAAAGGAAAAAAATAAATCAGGGAAGGGAATACAAGACTAAGGAGGTACATTGAAATTGTAGATAAGTTGGCCAAAGACAGTCTACCTGAAAAGATGACACTTAAGTAAAACACTGAGGGAAATGAGAGATACCTGAGGGAAGAGCTTTCCAGGCGGAAGGAACAGCAAGGTGCAAAGACCCTGAGTCAGGACCATGTCTGGTATGTGCAGGGAGCAGTAGAATGAATAGATGGGAGTATAGTAGAAGGTGGGGCCAGAGAGAAAAGGTGAGGGCAAGCCTATCAGGTAGGACCCAATAGGCTAATGTGACCTATTTTTACTTGATGGAAAGCCACCGGAGTGTTTGAGCAGAAGAGTGACATGAGCTCAGTAATGACATGATCTCAAAAATGACAGGACAGGGACAGAGCAGAGAAGCTTACAAATGGAAGAAGAGACATTTAAGCTGAGATTTTAGGGAACAATAAGAATTAGGTGGGTCAAGTGAGTTTGGGGGAGATGGAACAGAAAATATTTTTAGAGCCAAAGAACAATATGTGAGAAGTTTCAGTGGGATTGGTGCTTGTGTTATCTGAGTCATTGACAAATGATGGTAGCAATGGCCATATCTTCTGCACATTTAAAATCAGACATCAGGGTTTTTTTCCCATGGAAGAATATCGTGACATCAGTCCTTAGGCATCGGCTTTTGTGAGGACAACACTAACAGTAGTGCTCAGATGTGTGTCCTTAGCATACCTGTGGCCTGAGTATCAGCCGTGATGGAAGACATGGCTACAAGGATTCAAAGTAGAAGAGAAAAAGAATTGTAGGCATCATGTGCTAGGCAGCAGAGACCCACCTGAACAATTTGCAATTACTGAGACATGTTCCTGACCCAGGGCCTTTGCACCTGCTGTTTTTTCTGCCTGGCAAGACTTTCCCTCTGATATCTCTCATTTCCTTCAGTGTTTTACTCAAGTGTCACTTTCCACAGTAGGATGACTTACAATTACTGACATTTAGGCAACTGAAACTGAAGTTTTCCAAGACAACAAGGCTAAAGATAAAAAATAAATGGATAGTACTTGTGTATTTTTTCAAAGAAATTTTGGAACCTACTAATTCCTTTTGTCCACATACGTGCACTGTAAGTTAGGGAGGGCAAGTAAAGAAAGTAGGTCACAGAGAGTTAATGAATTATTAACACCACAGGGAATTAATGGCCAATGAAGGAATGCTAACCCAGGACCCTTGGGAACCAGTTCTAATTCTTTTTAAACCAAGCCTTGATGTAAATAAAGACAAGTGGTGGGGGAGGGCGGAATAGCAATGAACAGAACTTGTTTGGAGAAATGATAGTTTGCATTTCCCAGAACAGTGATACAAAAGATCCATGGATCGCCATATACTTTGGTGAGAAGCTCATTTTCATGCAGGGCAGAATAAACTTTAGCATATTTTCCAAGATGCTGTACCACTTGCTTGTAGGAAAATGAATTAATATGAGTTTTCAGCTTGGGGGGAGGAATTTATATTTTAAAAGTCTTAAAATCAGAATCTTAGGCATGAAAATCTTTAAGTTCAGATTACCAGGCCACAAGTTGGGTTATAAGTAACCCAAACCCCTAAGCAAACTGCTTTAGTAATGAAGAAATGACAGACTCACATAATTAGATGTGAACAGGTTGATCAGGTTGCTGCCTTGACTTAGCCCAATTGCTCCACGACTGCTCCCTGTGACTTCCCATGTTTGAGCTCACCCATCAGACAACGAGTGAGGAGTTCTGGGTACAACATAAATGTCCAAAAGGAGAGGATTGATTAAAGAATGTTGGAATATCATACAGGCATTAAAATATGTTAGAGTACTCTAAAGACTTGAAAATATGATCATAATAAAGCACTAAATCAAAAAAGCATACTTCAAAGAAATATGTTCAATGTGATTCCATTTTTGTCAGGAAAAATATGCTGCATATTTAGAGAAAGAACTAGATAGATATATACTGAAATATTAACAGTTATAAATTATATCTGAATAATGGGTAAAAGAAACTTTTTTATATTGGTATTTTCTAAATTTTCTACAGTAAGCACACATTGTGAGAAAAATATTTGAATGTCATGTAATGACTTTTGGGAGTATGATACTTAAATTTGCATATACATTTTCTTTTTCCTTGTTTGGTCTGGTACTTCTTAACATTGATGCTCTAGCTGTCAGAAGTCAACATGATGTGGCTCAAGTCAACTTCCCAACCATGTTGGAAACTGTCTTGCTGGGCTGCCAGTGAAATTACCACAGCCACCTAAGCAGATTATATGAAAACAAGTCTCTCAGAGATCCTCAAGTCAGGGATATTCTGAAAATAAACTAAGTTATATTTACAGACAATCTAGGCAGTTCACCTCCATAGGAGAGTAGATAGTCTTTCAAAGCTACTCATGAATTTACATTTAATGACAATAACCATCATTTATTAAAACTCACAATGCGACTGCCAATGGTAAGAACCTTAATAAATATCCCTTGATTAGATATTAGTAACCCCATCTTACTGATGTAGAATCAGGGACTTAGGAGGTTATGTAATATGACACAATTCATGCAAATGGTAGAACCGATATTTGAGTTCAGGCTTACTTCCTGCAAAGTGTCTGAGGCTCTCCCTAGGACTTCACATTGTTTCCAGTCAAGCTATTTGGAGCACCTTCACTTATAAGCCTTACTTATTTTAGGAGACATTGTTTTTCATCACACAAAAGACTCCAACATTTATGGATCTATTTTGAAAAAATATATAGATAATTTTATTCATAAAACTAATGTACGTGCTCAAATTCAAATAGTGTGCATAAAAACTGCTCCCCAAAACATGTTCATTAGACAGATGTCCTACCAAATGAATTAGTACTCATGAACGCATTTGGAATATAGGATCTGCCCTTCAGCAGTATGCACTATTTCCACATCAACAATATATGAAATAAACCACTGTAGAGAATAAATTTCCAGAGCTAAATCACAGCCATAGGAGTAGGCCTTCCGATGAATTCTACCCAAATATATTAACAATCAGGGAAGAGTTCATGAGTATACTGGAGTTGAAGTTCTAAACCAAAGAACGAAAAGTGGGCTTAAAATTTAAAGGAATAATGAAAATAAGAGAAATACATTAAATTGGTCTCTGATATCCCTGTTCTTTTCTGTGTGATATCAAGAAATTTCTGGTAGTTTACTCTCCCAATACAGGTTACCCTGTGGTAGTGTTATACTTTATAACATTTAGAAGAGACAAGGAGAAAAAAAAGTTCAAATACTCTTCACACACATTCATTATTTTTAACAATCCTTTACTAGAAATGGCTTCTAACAAAGTGAAATAGCATATTTATTAATTTTTTCTCTGGGGAAAAAAGCCAATGTACACAAATATATAAAAATTCATGTAATGAAAAATGTAATTGTTGAGTACTTCTTTACATAGAAATATAACCTCCCAAATATTTCTCTACTATGTAATATCACATCGCTGGAATCTAATTGCAATATTGTCATTATAATACTTAGCAGACTATTTTCCCAAGTGCTATCCCATCCATTTTTTTCTTTGTGTAACAATGATTAGCTCATTTAATGATGGAATTAATACATATTTTTAGCACCTCACCTCCATGATTTCACTCTTGGATCTGACCTTTTAAAAAATGTATTTCCAAGTAGGAAATAAAGCAAGGGATTTCCTCTCCTCCTCTAAGCTCACACATGCTGTGGTAATGCTTTCATCTAGTATAAATCAAATTAAACCTGTATGATATCTTACAAATAATTCCCATGTCACAGTGAGCTCTTTGGGTGGTTGACTTGTCTTGCTTTATGATACAGAAAAATTCTGTTCTTTAGCCCACAAAATGGAAACCAGAAGAATCACAACTGCATATAGAGCAAAAACTTTCTGTCTGCATGGATGAGTAGGAAGATTCAGTATCTCCTACAACAGAAACACCTGCAAAGAACAAGCTTTCATTCATGGCTTCAGAGGATGTGCTAGCTAAACGCCAAGTCATCCCTCCTAGCAGAGGGGAGGTCCAGGACATTATATGAACATGACGGGACAATATCCATTTGGGAGCCCCACAAGAAGGCAAAAACTTAGGTGCCCAAGATCAGTAAAACAGACAAAGATGTCAAAAACGAGGCCACACGTTCTTCTTCCCGGGAGAATTTGGAGCTTTAAAAGGAATCTCTGCAACAAGTGCATATAATCTTCCACCCAAAGAAATCTTGTTTTCCAGATACCTGCCCTCTCCCTGACCCCAGACCTTTTATAAAGACCCTCATCTGCCCACCTCCGCAAACCACATTCCTGGCTAATAATCTTTCAGGACTCGGTTATGCATTACCTCCTTTCTGAGTCATCCCAGCTCCATTCCCTGGTCAGAAAATTCAATCACTCCATTTTCTTATGTCTTCGCTCTGTCCAGTATATTCTCTATGACAGCACCTATAATAATATTGCAATCATTTACATATGTGACTGTCTCTATTAAACTAGAATCTCTTTGAGAACAATAATCATGTTTAAATCATTGTCGATCTCTATTACACAATATAGTGATTCTGGCCCTTGGTATATGATATTTGCCCAATAGATGTTTGATAAATAAATGAATTAGTGAATGATAGATAAGTGATTATTTTAACATTGAAGGAAAGTCATGCCTCACCCAGGTTCAGTAGCCCAGTGGTTTCCAGTAAACATAACCTCTTCCTCCACTCCCTCTCCACTCGGAGGATAGTCTTGGCAACTCAGTGAGTGACACCAATTCAAAGAGGGCAAGCGACAAAGGAGAGGGGGCCCGAGAACGACACTGCACAATCTCTCAGATAGCTATCTTCCTTCCAGTCCACAGGACATCGTGCACTCAGAGCTCTATTCCCTGGGGTCCCGAATGGCTGTCCTACTGCTCAGAGTGCTGATCATCAGCTCCATTCTCCAGCACCCTGTGGAGCCTCCACATTCACTTAGCACTGAGTCCAACTCGGTACCTCCTTCCCCAGTCGGCCAGCAGAGCTCTCTTCTCTGACTTTGTCTCAAGCCCAGCTGGGCCCCTTGGGAGTCCCAAGCTTCAGAGATCCTCATTCCAGGGTAGATTCGGAACCATGACCACTAAAATTCTTTCTTTTTTTTCAGTAACATTTGAAACATCATTTAGCTGTTCTAGCACCTGTAACTATCCATTCTTCCTTGTACACTAACATTCAATGAATAAAACAAAGCCTATGTCTTTAAAACATCTATACCCAATACTTGTAACAGAACAAAGCTAATTCATATATACGTAAAGGACTAAAAGTGGTTGAAATGAGACTTCTGTCGATGGTCTTGCCCTCCCCCATCAAGTGGTACCCAAAGGAGAAGCTACCGAATCCTGATGTTTTTACAGAATGACATCCATCACACAGGTAATTACTCATCCATCTTAATGCTTCCTTTTAAGTTTGCCCTTAAGAAGCCTGTGATCTCCCAAGTCAAGGGCCTCAGTAAAATCAATAAAACCTCGTCCTATCAGGCCACCAGCCAGATCATTTTCCACCTTTTAACAAGGCAGTGGTTATTAAATGCCTTGTTTGAAAACCCAAGTGGGGTCATCAGACTTTCATGATGAGAATAATCCATCAATTGTACATGTGCTATCTTTTCAGTGTCTTTGATATGAGTGATAAAGTAGGTAATGGCCTACAGTTTTTCAATACCTGAACATGTTCTCCTTTTTACATTGAGGTTGCAGCATAGCAAAGGGAATTTCGTGACGGGAGGAAGCTTGTTAAGAGAGAAAGAAATTTCGCTGAGTTGTTTCTGTCAATGCAGAAGACACGCTGCAGGCTCCCACTTTGAGAGCCTCACTCCAAGCTGTCAGTGACTTCTTCAGACCATAACCCAGCTATTCCATGACCAGAGATTCTGAATCCGTAAATTCACAGTCAGATATATCTTATCATACTGATTCAAGCCATACTCTTTGTTAGTTGCATTCTTGCCTTGAATTTGTAGGAGCGATGAGAAATCTAGGATCATAGAAATTAAGAGGTGTCAATTCATGTTGGACTCCTTGTAAACACCAGATGATTTTAGATCAACAACAAAAAAAGCAAATATGCTTTTTGTGGGTGTCTATGAAAATAGATTTGCCCTTGAATACCTTTCTGGCATCAGAATTACTAAAGACTTGTGTTCTGACATCGTCAGACATCTGGATGAATGCTGAACACAATCCATAACCTTCTCTCTACATTTTGCAGAGAGAGATGCAAAGTGTATCTTTGCATCTTGGGGAAGCAGTTGAGGGTTATGGGTTTTCCACTGAAGATATAAACCTCTTTATTGTTTCACATTAATATTAAAAGGAGACTATTGCAAAAACCCTCCCTGCATTGTTCTAAATTTACAGAATTAATGAAGAAATTGAATTCAAATTTCAATCTATGACAATTTCTAGTAAGGGACGGTTCTCTGGCGTCCTACGGACTATAAATGACTATTAAGCCAGCACTCCTGCACTTCATCAAGGCAAAGATAACTGACATAGTGATGGGAATCCGGAAAACCAGCATGGTTTGGAAATTATTAAAGGAAGATTAAATATACAGTTTTAGTGTTAAATATATCTTTGTACTCTAAATCTTTGAAATTAGGTAAACCTCATATGGTTTATTTAGTTATCTCAACTTACCAGAATATTTAATTGCCCCAAACACTTGATTACTGAATCTAAGAGCATAACAGGCAGTAAGCTGTCTTTGTCTCCCTGTTCCTTCGGAAATAAGCTCTGGCACCCAGGCCAAAAGGAACAAGGCCACAGAATCAATAAGGACACAAATGCACTTTGCATCTCTCACTTAATTCCTGTTCTCTGTAGCTTTTATTGGAATTTATTTAGAGAGAAAATGAATTGGGGAAGAAATAAAATGAACCAGCTCAGGCAGCTTACATTCCCTTTGCTGTAATGTGAGTAATAATGGAAGGAAACATAATGGTCGGGAAGGTAATATGAATAATCATAAGCCTTTTATTTATGGATTTACATTTACTTTACAAAATGCCCATGTTATCCCATTTATCCCTGAAGCCACCCCCTGGGGCAAGTGACCCTGTGGTGGGAAGCACCAGCTCCTTGCACGTAGATGGATCTTGGCTGAAATCCCCACTCTGCTAAGTTGCTGTATGCCCTGGACAGGTTATTTGATGTTCTATGCCTCAGTTTCTTCATCTATAAAATAGGGTTAGTAATACATCATCAGGTTGATGCAAGAATAAAGGAGTTAATGATTAGGAAAATAGCTAAAATTCCAGTGCTTTGCAATTATGGGTATTTTCTTATCTAATCTGCAACTCCCTAAGAGCTACAACTGTTCTTTGTATTTTACCAGAGTGGGAACTGAGGCTTAGTGAAGTTTAATGACTTGCCTGAGGTCACCTCTGAAAGTAAGCCAGTGCTTGGATCATGCCCGTTAAGCCGTTGGCCCAGTACCTGGGATATATGTACTCTCCTGGGTCCATCACTATACCTTTCTTCAGATCCTCTGCACACACTCTGCTCCCTTCTCCCTGTGCACCTGCCAGTCCCTCTGCCTGCAATGCCCTTCCCTCCCCTCTCTGCCTCCCTCACCTCTACAGATTCTCCACATCTCAACTCAGGAAACACCGCCTCAGGAGAGTCTCCCCCATGCTCCTTCGTAGACCAAATCTTTCATGATCAGCTCCCCTGGCACAAGCCCCTCTACAGTAGAATGCTGTCCTACCTGAAGTTTTAGAATACATTGTATGACTACAAATGTGATGAAGAACTGCCTTTTCCACGAGACTGTAGGTTCCTGAGACAGGCCCTGGGTCAGTATTTGCTCATCCTTGTGCCCTCCACACCTAGTCCTCTCCCTGGCACGAGGGAGGTATGCAAGAATTAAAAAAAAAAAAATTGTGAATGAGTGAATGCACCAAGTGTGTAATACATTTTGGGTCTTATTTCTATCCATTAGTGTGCAGATCAAGAAACTAAGGCTTGGGCTGTGAATTGTGTTAAGACTGATGAATCACAGACCTGTACCACTGAAACAAATAATACATTATATGTTAAAAAAAAAAAAGATAGTAGGAAGGGAAAAATGAAGGGGGGGAATCGGAAGGGGGAGACAAACCATGAGAGACTATGGACTCCGAGAAACAAACTGAGGGTTCTAGAGGGGAGGGGGGTGGGGGGATGGGTTAGCCTGGCGATGGGTATTAAAGAGGGCACGTACTGCATGGAGCACTGGGTATTATACGCAAACAATGAATCATGGATCGCTACACCAAAAACCAATGATGTAATGTATGGTGATTAACATAACATAATAAAATAAAATTTTAAAAAAAGAAACTAAGGCTTGGTCAGGTTCTGTAAGCTGCCCAAGGTCATGCAGGTGATGTGTTCTAAATCAGACTCTAAAGTCTTCAGACTCCTTGCAAGGATCTCACCATCACACTCAATTTTTTAAACTGAATATTAAATTTAGATGTGATAGAATAATAGCCCCCCAAAGATGTCCCTGTTGTAATCTGCAGAACCTGTGACTTTGTTACCTTCCATGGAAAATAGACTTTGTAGATGTGAGTAACAATCCTGAGATGGAGTATCTAGAGAGGAGCAATGTAAAGTAACCACAAGGAGTCTTGTAAGAGGGAGGCAGGAGTATGAGAGTCAGAGGAGGTATGATGACAGAAGCAGGGGTCAGAGTGATGCCACTGCTGGAACAAGGCCATATGCCAAGGAATGTAGCCAGCCTCCAGAAGACAGGAAAGGAGGGGCGCCTGGGGGGCTCAGCCACGGAGTCTGCTTGGGATTCTCTCCCTCTCCCTCTGCTCCTCCCCAACTGCTCTCTCTCTCTCTTTAAAAAAAAAAAGAAAAGAAAAAAGGAAGAAGACAGGAAAGGAAATGGATGGATTCTCCCCAGAGTCTCCGGAAGGAGCTAGCCCTGCCAACACCTTCCTTGCTTTTAGCCACCTAAGACCTATTTTCAGACTTCTGACTCCCAGAACTTTATGATAATAAATTTATGTTGAATCGTTTGGGGCCAGTAATTTGCTCATAGCAACAATAAGAAACTAATACAGATGTTAATGAACTCAGGTCCATTGATCAGGTTGTCTGCACGATGATGTAACCATGGAGCGCAACTGAAATTACACCGCGAGATCAAGCTCAATGGATAGATATAAACAACACACAATAATAAAAGACCATTTGTTGAACCTGATCTGTGCAGTTACTCAAATCAGGTATTTCAAACAAAAAAAATCTATTTTTTTAGTCTCTACCTCTGAACAATCTAAATTTAAAGAAAGCAAATTCCATGGAAAATTAACATCATCTTCTTTTTGTTTTGAAATAATGTGACATATTGGGGAAAGTTCATGACTGAAAGTCAAGGATGTTGATCTGAGGGCCATTTGCCACTTTTCAGCCATGTGACAATTAGGCCATGTACTTGCCCTCTCTTTCCCAATTCTAATATAAGAGGAACTGAGAAGCAGATCCTGGAGCTACCTCCCAAATCTACCATTCTATGACCCCATCATTCTATTTCTTAACCCGAGTGACTTCACCTTTTCAATTAAGAATGCTTATAAATTCTAATTTGTCCCTCCCACCATGACCCTGTCTTAGGTTCTTCTTGCATAACACCCCGCACTGAAGTCTAAAATTCATTCTAAAGGCATGCATACCACTTGTAGCTCATGATGATTACAAAAGAACAGAGTTCAAGCTGCCATAGGTCATTTGTGTAGGAGGCCAGAATAGTCCCTACACTGAGTGTTAAAATATGGCTCCATTCGGAGTCTGCACCTAAAGCATAGTAAGATTCTGCATGGGTCAAGAACCTCCTCTTTAACAAATTTTCTGCTCTAACTTTTGGGATATTAAAAATAATAAAGTAAAGCACCTTGAAGCATGATTTTCAAAAGCTCACAATCTTACCAATGAAATATACATATCCTTTCTCTTAGATTGCTTTTAGTATTCATCTTCTCAAAGACTCAGACAAGAGAATAAAAGGTATGAGAGAAAGCGATCAGAAGGAAAGTGTGGGGAGGAGGGTTTGCAAATAAATCCTTGGCCTTTTCTCTACTGGAGACCTGTAAAAATAAAGATTTAGAACAATCAAAATCAGAGATGCTACTGGCGTCACCACATGCCCACTGACAGACAGATAATTTTGCTAATATACTCAGTGGAACTTGAAAAATTGAAAAATCTATTCCCAGTATATGGTAATGGCTCAAGCAATGAAAAATTTATATTAGTATTGATAATGACATCCTTGGAACAAGAAAGAAGCAGGGACTGGAAGAGCATTGTATTTTTAAACATCACACCAGGCACTGCTTCTGGAAAAACACAGTTCCTGTCCTAACTAGTGTTTCAGTGGCTTATCTTCATTGAGTAATGTATAGGATGAAAAATGTTAGTAAATTAGTGATGACAAATAAAATGGCCTTCTTCCCAAAGAAACATTTTTCACTATACCGTATTTCTATATACCAACAACCAGCATTATTAATGCATGAGGATATTTATAGCTCTTTACACATTACAGAATTGACTCATGGTTGGCTCTAAAATGGAGTATCTAAGAGACCTGCTTCATGGCTTTCTCTAGGACTAGAAGCTACTAGAGAAGCTCTCTCAGGGACATTATCCCGGAGAAGACTCTGATTAGTTGAGAAGCACCAATTGGCCAAAACTGTTCTTGTGTCTCTCAGTGGATCAGATGGAGCGGCCTCAGTTATGAGGTTCCCTACACAATCACTAGATTATAAGCTTATAGGGAAGGTAAGCTGGCAGTTTCTGAAAAGGATAAGGCAGATGGAAAAAAATGAGTCATTGGTGAAGGCCCAAGTTATGTAATTCCTCTAGCAACAGCTCAGAAAATTGGGTTTCTTCACTTTCCTAGGTCCAAAATATTTATTGAGTTCATTGGATATGCTAATATTAATTGAATGTCTATAATGGATTGATAAAGGCTAAGAATGTTAGACTAGAGTCAGGTTCGGAAAGGGCTTATGAAAGAAGAGAGTAAGTAGTGGTCTGCGATCGAAGCCAGCCTTCAAGATGACCCCTAATGACTCATGCCTCCTGGTATTCACACCCATATATAGTCCTTCACACACTGAATTAGAGTTTCCTGTGTGGCCAACAGAATGTGATGGGAATAACAGTATGTTATTTCCGAGGCTACATTATGAAAGGCATTATTGCTTCAGCCTTGATCTTTTGAATCACACATTATAGGGGAAGCTAGCCACTACGCTGTAAGGACACTCAATAGCCCTGTGAAGAAATCCACATGGAGAGCAATGGAAGACCCCTGCTAGCAGCCAGCACCAATCTGTCAGACATGTGAATGAGCCACCTTGGAGGTGAATTTTCTAGCCCCAGTCCAGACTTCAGGCAACTATAGCCTCAGCCAACATCTGACCACAACTTCCTAAGAGACCTTGAGTGAGAACTGCCTCATCAAGAGCCTCTTGAATTCTTGACCCACAGAAACCATGCACGAAAATAAGCCATTATATGTCTAAGTTTTGGGGCGGGTTTGTAAAATAGCAACAGACAACTAATACTTTCAACTTGATAGCATGAGTTTAAATATGACCTAAAAGGCATCTAAGATAGTGGTGAGGAACAGAGTTATTGGAGTTAGGTCTGAGTTTGAATCCTAGCTAGATGATTCTGTAAATTATTTCATCTTTCTAGGTTTCAGTTTCCTCATCTGAAGAATAAGGATAGTAATAATACCTACCTCTGCATAGTGAAGGGAACAACCAACAAAACTCAAAGGCAACCTATGGAGTGGGAGAAGATATTTGCAAATCACATATCAGATAAAGGGCTAGTATCCAAAGTATATGAAGAACTTACATAACTCAACAACCAAAAACCAAATAATGCCATTAAAAAATGGGCAGAAGACATGAACAGACACTTCTCCAAAGAAGACATCCAGATGACCAACAGACACATGAAAAGATGTTCAACATCACTCATCATCAGGAAAATGCAAATCAAAACCACAATGAAATATCACCTCACGCCTGTCAGAAAGGCTAAAATAAAAAACACAAGAAACAAGTGTTGGTGAGGATGATCACTGTTGGTGGGAATGTAAACTGGTTCAGCGACTCTGGAAAACAGTATGGAGGTTCCTCAAAAAATTAAAAATGGAAGTACCCTATAAACCAGTAATCACACAACTGGGTATTTACCCTCAAACTACAAGAACACTAATTCAAAGCTGTTTACTGCAGCATTATTTACAATAACCAAATTATGGAAGCAGCCCAAGTGTCCATCAATAGACGAATGGATAAAGAAGTGGTTTATATATACAATGGAATATTATCCAGCCATAAAAAAGGATGAAATCTTGCCATTTGCAATGACATGGATGGAGCTATAGAGTAGTATGCTAAGTGAAATAAGTTAGTCAAAGACAAATACCATATAATTTCACACATGTGTGGAATTTAAGAAAACAAACCAGCAAAGGAAAGACAGAGAGAGAAACCAAGAAACAGACTCTTACCTATAGAGAACACACTAATGGTTACCAGGGGGGAGGCAGGTAGAGTGGGGGGAATGGATGAAACATGATGGGGATTAAGAGTACACTTATCTTGATAAGCTCTAAGCAATGTATAGAATTGTGGAATCACTGTATTGTACACCTGAAAGTAATATAACACCGTATGTTAACTATGCTGGAATTAAAATTAGAAACTTAACTTAAAAAAAGTAAAAACAATACCTATCTATTATTGTGTCTGAGGTTATACATCACTGGACTACATGACCTCTAGGATCTACTGAAACTCTGAAATTCTGGAAGAACGGATACACACACACACACACACACACACACACACACACACACACCACATAACAAAAGACAGGAGAGATCTCCTTTATTAAGCATTTACTCTGTTTTGGCTATTAGGCCAGATAGATACTTTACACATTTTGGGCTGCCTTTGAGTAAAATCCTACTTGGTATCAATCAGGATCATATCATTTAAAGGCTCCCTGTTTTAAGAACTGATCCAAGATGAAAGCTGTATGATAAAAAGCTACTGAAATGTAATCAAGTTCTATTGTAGCAAATTAATCTTTGTGCAAAAGCTGGAAAGTATTTCATCAACCAGAAACCAAGGAGGAAGCTTTATTACAACCTAATGGTGAGCTGACCCTTTTATACTCCAGGGACCGGGAAAAGTAATCAATCCATGGGTGTTTACTACCTGAAAAACTGAAGCTTACAGGGGAGAAGCTTAGCCCCAGGGAGGCAATACTGCAAGTCTGTCAACTTCCTGCTGGAGCTCCTGGCCTGGACCCAGCACTCCCCTGGCCTTCTAGCCATGGAGGCTACACTGGACTTCCAAAAACAAAACAACACACAAAACTTTATTAGACCAGCTTTTGTTATTAAGACGTGACAATTCACACAGTTGCAAGTATTTTTTTCTTAGGTGTTCTGATTTGAAATGATATTGCATTTTGTGTTTCTCTTGTTCTCTACTCCCTGTCTGCTCTGCCCACAGTTTCTGGTAATCATGAGAACCTTGGACATTATCATTCCACAGACTCTCTCCATTTTTTTGCCAATTCCAATTTGTTCTGAGTCCTGCCATAAATGAAATAAATAATAAATGAAAAGGCCAGAGGCAACGGCACCCTCACCCTGCACACCCAGGGGAGAACCTAGAGGTTGTAGAGAGCTCTCTGCAGAGAAGATGGAAAACAATGTCTCAGGGGCCCAATTATTTACTGTAGCTGCTAAAATGAGATGATTTATGTCGGTGACAAGGCTGTTCTGGAAATAGTACCAACTGGTATGAATTTAGATCTATTATGAAAAAAATGATCCTTGGACCGAAAAGAACCCAACTTAAAAAGAAATTAAATGACTCAGGATTATACACACTCACGCTGCACTTTATAGAGAGAGACAGGTATTTGCTATATATTGAACTGGTGGAGGGTCAAGAAGCTAAGAATATAAACGTTGTGTATCTCAAATTTGTAAGGTCACACAAAATAATTTGAGTTAGGTCACAGGTGGAAGAGGGTGGACTTTTAATTGAGGACCAGCTTTAATTTTCTGGTGCGTTACGTGACTACCAAAGCATTTAATTGGCCATGACGTTGGCAGAGAAACAGGCAAGGGTTAAACTCACTAGATTAAGATCGGGATTTGGTTACTTCAAAACAACACCCTACAAGGTCACATACTGAAATGAAAAATTCAAAATGTCAAATAGCAATGCTGGTTCCATTGGACAAGCATCAAAAGGAAATTCATTAAAGCCCTGGGAGAGTCCAAAATACAAAATTCCCAGACCTTAGAGAGTCATCGGGAAAGAGGAGCCAGCAGTTGGTTATAACTTAGAGGATCAGGTTGCTGCATTGTCAGGATAGCTGATAGTGAGGTTTTTTTTTTTAAAGGTATTACAGGATCAGTTAAAGAAAAGTGACTATATGTATCATGAGAATGTATGTATTTTCATTTATGAATATATATGTTCCACTATGTATCATATACGTTATAAAACCCATGCAAGGGTGCCTGGGTGGCTCAGTTGGTTAAGCGACTGCTTTCGGCTCAGGTCATGATCCTGGAGTCCCGGGATCGAGTCCTGCATCGGGCTCCCTGCTCAGCAGGGAGTCTGCTTCTCCCTCTGACCCTCTTCCCTCTCGTGCTCTCTATCTCTCATTCTCTCTCTCTCAAATAAATAAAATAAAAAATATTTTTAAAAAAACCATGCAAAAGGAAAAACTTAGAAAGGAACAATAATTAAATATAATCTATGTTCTTTTATATTCTTCCAATATGTCAGCACTGGTTATAGCAATGTCGCCAAGCTTGAGACCTGAGGGTGAAGGTTCTGGAAATAGGACAAGATAGGGGTGGGGGACATGAAGTAGGAGGCATCAGGGACTGCAGACCCTTCACGTTTGCCTGCCTAGTACCTAATGCTCAGGAAAATAGTGAGTGGACATTGAAGATTATTCATGTAATTCCCACCCCTCCAAAATAATACTGTACTCCTTTCCTTGTGATTGTCAAGGACAGTCCCCACAAGCAGGTATGGTCCTGATTTGCCCTCACTCCCCCACGCCTTGGACTCCACTTTCCTGCTATCCACACGGCAGCCAAGAGGCCGAACACTAATGTGAACAAACAAAGAAATGAAAGCCAATTAACCCTTACTTTGAGGGTGGCAGTAATGGGACGAATACCAGGATCTTCTCACAGACTGTGCCCATCTGTGGAGGTTGGCTGTCAGACTTAAGTCACCTACGCAGAATAATTATTTAAACTGTGGCTGTCTTGGGGCGCCTGGGTGGCTCAGATGGTTGCAGGTCTGCCTTCAGCTCAGGTCATGATCCCAGAGTCCTGGGTTCGAGCCCCACATTGGGCTCCCAGCTCAGCGGGGAGCCTGCTTCTCCTTTTGCCTCTGCCTCTCCCCCTGCTCATCCTCTCTCTCTCTCTCTGTATCTCTGTGTCTCAAATGAATAAATAAAATCTTTTAAAAAAATAAATAAAAAAATAAACTGTGACTGTCTGAGCTCTACCACTCATGTGCTTTGATTGGTCTGTTGTGGGCCTGGATTCTGCATTTTAAAGTTTTCAGATGATGTCGAGGCAGGTGATGGATGGCAGCCATAGGAAGAGGCTAGACTTCCGGATTCTGATTCCTTAGGCATCACTGGCTCAACGTCTCTCCCCCCACACCCATTCTTTGGAAGACAGCAGATCAGAAGATGCTGACCTTAAGGAACTGTCAGAGACCCTCTAGGGAGAGGTCAGACAGGGTGGAATTAAGAAGGTCCCCCTGTCTGTCGTTACCTGAAGATCCACAGATGCCCTCTGACAGCACAGGAGCAGTCTCCTCTGGTGACCAGTCTGTGGCTGCTGAGCTCAGCCACCCTACTCCAGCTCCAGTCCCTGAAAACAGGCATTTCTGTAGGAAACTGGCGCTCGAGAAGCTCATTGGGTGAGGAGTCCAGGGACAGCCTTGGGATACTGTAAAGAAGTAGGAATAAGGAAGAGCCTTAAGGGGTATGTGGAACTGAAAGAACATTCAGGACTTTGCACCTGCAGTGAGGGACAAGAAGAGTGCTCTAAGAATGGGATTAGCAATCTGCATGAGGCAGACCGGGAGGGCATGAAATGCTACTATGGAGTTGGGTGTAATTCAGTAAGCAGTGTGAGCCCCTGAGGGTGTTTTCAAAAGGGAAATAGGTGCAATGAGATGAGCTTGGGGAAATGAATCTCAGAGCAATGCGAGGGATACACTGGAGACATGGGAATTTGAATGCAAGAAAACCAGACATACTTGCAGGTTCAATAATTCACTATTTTTGACATCGTATCAAGGAGTTAACTAAGGAATTAATTACGCCTCTGCCACTGAGCAACCTAGTGATAGGGATAAAAAAAGGAAATTCTCGTATATCTGTGGCTCCTACATAGAGATCTATGAATGGCCACCTATTCACAGATAAATGCATATACATCGTTCATCAGAGTCTCAAAATCAATCAGCATGTTTAATACAACAATACCCCTTCCACTAACTCCAACTCTCTACCCATACCACACCCATGATGACCAAGGAGAAAAAACACATTTACAGACCTTAATAATTGAATAAAATTTTGCACATAGACAAGTTCTTCTTGGTGTTGCTTTGGTTTTAAAAAACAGAAGTATTAACATATCTTTTTGTCCAGAAAGAAGAGAAAATGTGGAAAATAAATGCAACACACTCTGTCTTGCCTCCACGAAAACACTCATCGCTATATTTTAAATGTCTCTTTCTCCTTCCTAGATTATACAATTCTTGAAGGCAGGGGCCAATCTGTTCACTGTGTTTCGTATGCTTACGAAATATTCTTGATTGAATAAATTGTTCATTCAGGTACATTAGAATGTCACAGAAATAACTTCAGAATTCACACATGGAAACAGCTATTTAAAAACCTTACTGCTTTGCCAAACGAATCTAAGCCTCTGAGGACTAAGGACAAGTGACCCAACTCATTCTTTACACGCTGGGTGGCCCTCTTCCAAGTATGTTCACAGCCATGACAGCGGAACATGCTCCCCTTACGTTCTGTGTGTGCCCTGGGCCTGACACAGGGGCTCAGACTTCGAGGAGTCCCACACGTGTGCTACATGAATCACAGCCAACGTAACGTAGCTCCTCTGAGAAGTGAGATCTGCTTATTTTCAGGACCTATTTTATGCATACTTGATAGTTTGAAGTTACAGTACCAACCTTATTCAATGCCTGAAAACCTTAATTCATAGATCCTGTAAACATGTATTGAATTAACCACCATGTATTATGTGATTCTGAGGATGGATGGAGGGGGACGAAAGAAGGTAACTTTAAAGGAAAAGTGCTGACATCATCTCATGAAGGGTGTGCGAGGACAGACTAACCACTATATAACAAAGAATCGCAAATCTCAGTGGTCTTGCGCGATGTACAATACTCCCTCGCTCAGGCAAAAGCCAGTGTGGACGTTCCTGGTTCGCTTTCCGAGCAAGTCCTCCTCTAAGTGTACCCAAGGGACCCGAGCTCCTTCCATCTCCTGATGCCACTGTCTTTCACTTATGGTCTCCATGGAAGGGAAAGTGAGAGAGTCAAAGATCACGCGTGGAAGATTTTTATAGGTCAGTTCTGGAAGTGACAGATATCAGCAAGGGTGATGAGAAAACAGAGTTTCATAATGGACCCAGGAAGAAAACAAAGTGGATTTGGAGCACACATAGCATTACTTCTGTCATGAGGATTGGCAACTTTTCTATTTATCTCCTTAGTCAGTGGCTTTTCCCTGTAGTTTTGCCTCAATTGGTCGAACACAAACTAAAAGGCAATGTGATAGAGTAGGAAGATATAATTATTTGAGATTATATTGCTTATAGTTAATTACATACAATTATTTATTAGCACTATTTTTTATCAAATAAATCCCCATCCCCAGTTTCAAAAACCTTCTTTCTTCTGCATTTTAGCATTAATTAGTTCTGGTAGCCATCCAGAATCAGGCTGGTGCCTTTTAAATGGTTATTTTACAAGAGTGATCCACTTTTCCCATTCTAGTAGAGATGACCTTTATAAATTCTAAGACCTAATCATTTTAGTTAATTCAAAACAGGTGGAAAATACCTTATAGAAAGTCATTTGTTATGCACAAGATCAAGCTGAAATGTCATCACCTCTCTGTAGCACTCTCTCCTTGAGACTTCCTTTCCCAGATATAATTAATTGCCCCTCCTCTGTGTTTTCACAGCATTTTATACATACTCAGTTTTAGAATGAATCACGTTATAGGATAGTTATTTGCCTCCATATTTGTCTTCCCCATCGACTTGAACTCCTTGGGGCTTAGGGAGTTTTTATCTTCGGGGCCTAAAAGAATTGTTGGCATACAACAGGCACAGAATAATTGTTCCTGGGCAAATGGGGGATGCTTCCTCCACTGTGGACAACCACCAGCATGTGTCCATAGCACCTTCAGAGCACCTAGAAAACCACACTGCAGTTTGTTTTATCTGTTTCTATGACTCTCTGACTGCTAAGTTGCGTAAATTAGGACAGAAATGATATCTCAGGTGCCAATTGCCTACAATATATATGTCTCTATGTTCAAATCCTCAACTTGTTCCAAAATTGATTTTATATGCGTTATACCATATGTAGTAGGAGAGGATTAAAAATACCAGGCGCCTGGGTGGCTCAGTTGGTTGGGCGGCTGCCTTTGGCTCGGGTCATGATCCTGGAGTCCCGGGATCGAGTCCCACATCGGGCTCCCTGCTCAGCAGGGAGTCTGCTTCTCCCTCTGACCCTCCCCCCTCTCATGCTCTCTCTCTCTCTCTCTCATTCTCTCTTTCAAATAAATAAATAAAATCTTTAAAAACAAATAAAAATAAAAATACCTCACTCAGGGGAGCGCCTGAGTAGCTAAGTCGTTAAACAGCTGCCTTCAGCTCAGGTCATAGTCCCAGGGTCCTGGGATCGAGGCCTGCATCAGGACCCCTGCTCGGCAGGAAGTCTGCTTCTCCCTCTCTTTCTGCCCCTGCTTGTGTTCCCTCTCTCGCCGTGTCTCTCTCCGTCAAATAAATAAATAAAATCTTTAAAAAAAAAAATACCTCACTGAGGAAATAATGACAAAGTTTTATAAACAAGGGTGGGAAAAATCATGTGAAGAGTCCAAGAGGGAGACTTTTGGCCAAACTTCCCAAACCTTATTTGTGCGATGTGAGCTGTAAACTTGGCTCTGCACTCTCTAGCATTGAAACAAAAAGGGCCACAATCTCACTTACAAAATGTAGTGTCTAAAATGTTTAAGCCAGCTGCTTTCTTGAGGCAATGGTGGTTTGCTCTGTGCTGGTGTTTTAAATTTTTATGTCTGTTTTTCAGCTTTCCAGTGTTTTGGAGGTTTGTTTTTGGGGGGTTTGTTTTGTTTTTTTGTTTTTGAAAAACCAGGTATTATAACCATGAGCTGCATGTTTGCTGGAGGTTTTCCACATAAACCCAGGAAACCCAGGAACTGTTGTCAAAGGGTGAGATGTGAGGCCTCTTCTTCTAAGCTCTAGGAGGAAGTTCCAAGGGATTCACAGAGAACAAAGGATAGCCACTCAAATTACAGAGCCCTTCAATGTGCCTCTTTCCTCCTCTGTCCCCCGATGTCACCAGTCCAGAAGTGAGAGCACAGGGGCCCTAGGATTCCCTCAAGGTAAACCAAATTAAGGTTGAAATTAATCTCTTCTACCTGGTCTAGAATGTCTGCCTAATAATGGCATTTACTTATCAACCACTCACTACAGCATAAGCCAATGCTTCTCACATGGTGGTGTCAGGCTAGCTGCATACAAATTACTGGTGGGAACTTCTTTGTTAAATAGAAATTCCAGGAAAGTCTAATTCATTAGGTCCTAATTGGAGCTCAGAAATCTATATTATTAAAAATCTCCCGTGTGATTCTGATCAAGTCTAAGTTTGTAAAAAACCACCAGTTTATTCCTTAATTTAAGAATTCAAGTGAAATTTCCACCAGATTTATTCCTTAGGTTTCCATTTCCCTAGTCAGAGTCTTGGTAGTTTAGTACATTTGTTCCTAGAGATACAGATTCAGGATGTATCTTTCCCAACCCTCATTCAGGGACATAAGGCCCATCAATCCCATAGCTGCACCCTTGCATTTATGACGTTAGCAATAATTAACTTGTGGGCTCTAGTTTATCCAAACAAACATCATATGTCATGTTAGTGCAAATGGAAAATTTCTGGCAGAGAACATCCAATGTGCTAGCAAATCAATCCAGGAATCAAACAAATGGCTTCCATGATATAATACCAACAATAACAACTGACATCTAACAAGTACTTACTGTGATTAATACGGTTCAGCTGCTCTACTATGTGCTTTATAGGACCTCCCACTTAATACCCAGAAGAGCCCTATGAAGTAGATATCATCATTCCCACTTTACAGATAATAAGATTGAGGTGTAAAAGAGTCAGGTAACTTGCCTAAATTTATACAGGTAGAAAAACATCAAAGCCAGAGTCTGGATCCAAGCAGTCTGACCTCAGAGCCCACATTCTTAACCTCCTCACTATCTTGCCGGAAGCTGGACAGCTTGAACTTAAAAGCTATTAGGACAGAAACCCCCACTTTACTTTGGCTGAGATGATTTCACCTTTTACAGACTGGGAGAAAAATCTTTGAAACCTTTAATAGAAGTGAATGAGTCTACTAGAATTTAATAAACATGTAATATTGAAAAACTATCCAGAAAAATGCTACACATCAGGATATCTATTTCATTTATCCCCACAGGACATGTTCCAGGAAAGGAATTTTAGTCCTGATAGTGCCTTGAACATTACAGGCTTCTAATTCACTCTTAGTAATAAATGAATGCATGAAAGAATGAATGAATGATTCGTGCTGATTAGTTTGATTAGAATCACTAGTCCAATTGATGAGGAAGAAACCAAAGAGAAGAAGGCTAGAGGAAGAGATATAAAGTATATTGTATTGTAACTAAATTGCATTACAATTTTCACACTAACAGTCCAAAAATTAGGATATCCATTTCATCACTCCAGACCTTCTCTCTGAAAGGATTTGGCTCATATGATTACTGTGTTTCCTGGTAGCTCTTTTAAGATCGGTTTTTTGTCCACTGAAATCTTGTGTCAAAGCAATTTCCAAGGAAGTCTGTAATTTTTCTCCCTATTTTACATCCATCATCAAAACAATTTGAAAGGGCAGTTGCAAAATTATAGACCCTTAACACAACTTGAGGGCGGTTCCTATACGTGTATGTTATCTAAGAATTGCTTTCATATAGTATCAGAGAATTGAAGTTGTGAGACAAATAATGATTCCTCATAGGGAATCATGTTAGTGGGTTTATTTATCCTGGGGTCTCTGGGTTTTGAACACAAAAAGGACCCAACACGCTTCCCACAGAGCACATCTGAAGTGCATGCAGTTTGTTCAGCTGATGCATTTAACTTTCAGGAACTGTCATCCGGACATCTGTGAAGTTCTATGCTGGTAGTTGTAGCGTGAGGGATTATGACTAAGATCCCAGAGAAATCACCACTCATTCCATGGGACTCCAAGGGGATGAATGTGAAGGAAAGAAGAACATGGAGGAAACTGCACCTGGAGAAAATGTCAGGGGATTTTTGCATCCCCATTTCTGTCCCTGGACACACTCATACCCACTCTCACACACTCACAAGTACACACACATATGCAACTGGCATGGTCAGATGAAGACCCAGGGCCATGTGAAGAATTTGGGCCTGGCATAAGAATGGGAGCCTGGTATACCCCTATCCTAGAATCCAGATAGCATGTTTGTCTCCCGCAGTAAGCATCTCGAGAAACGGGTCTTGCTTATTCATTTGTGTCCCTCACATCTTGCATAGGCCTGGGCACATGGTCAGTTTTCAATACAAGTTCATTGAAAGATTGAATAAACAAATCAAGGGATAAATGAACTCTAGATTAGAACAGTCTGCTGTAGACTAGAGACCCTGCAGAATCACCATCCCAGCCTCCCATTGGCACCTGCTTCCAGGACAGGAGCCAGATAAAAACACTACTTTCCATTTTTAGGGTGCTTTAAAAGTTACTAAGGAAATTCATGACCATTAAATTCATTTTATTTCTTGTTATGGGGACTGCGGACACATTGACCCTAACTTTACATATCAGGAATTTATAGGGCACAGAGGTAAAGTGACTTGTCTCAGTCCACACATCAGTAGAGTCTATTGATAGAAACAGAACCGAATCCAAGGTCTAGTTATTATTGCTTGTCTACTCTTCCACCGACAAATATTTACACACACACACACACACACACACAAACAATATACATAAAAGGTTGTTTCTCATTATTTGTGGTAGTTATATTTTACAAAGTCTCCACAAACACTGAATCAGTGAATACTGAACCATTGCTCCTTGGAGGTATATATGTGCATATACAGCTATATTACATAGATCATAATCTTAAATCCTAAAAACGACTCTGATCAGTGGATTCTATTTTCTTTATTTTACAAAAGAGAAAATGAAGTCCAGAAGTGTTGAGTGAATTCCCTACAAGCACTCCGCTAACAGATGCCAGAGTTGGGATTCAAACTCGGTCCAAGGGCCCCAGAGCCAGAACTTCTCGTACTACACTGCACAGCCCCCTCCTGTCTCCATTTTCTTCTCCCTTCTGTATGAGACAGAGACAAAAACAGAGGGATGCCTTGTTGGACCTCAGTGGGGCTCACATCTTTCTCAGTCTGCATATGTCTGTGAATGATGGTGAAGGCACAAGAATACTGATTTGGAGTTAAATAAATGTTAGTAAGTAGGCAAATTCACAAAGATGGAATCTGTGAATCATGAGAATCACCTAATCATATCATATCATTATCATATCATAAGAATGACCTTGCTCTTAGGTGTGATCTCTCTTTTTTTTAAAGATTTTATTTATTTATTTAACACACAGAGAGAGAGAGAGAGAGAGAGAGGGAGCGCGCATACAAGCAGGGGGAGTGGCAGAGGGAGAGGGAGAAGCAGGCTCCCCGCTGAGCAGGGAGCCCAATGCAGGACTCAATCCTAGGACCCTGTGATCATGACCTGAGCCAAAGACAGCCGCTTAACCAACTGAGACACCCAGGCATCCCTGATCTCTTGACGAAAGAAAAAAAGACCAGTTTTGTGAGAAAAGGTTGATCCACTGGTAGGCAAGAGAGACTTCCACCAATCTCTGCTTCTGCATTCAGTCTCCAGTCTGTCTGTCAGGCAGACATAGTTGAATTCCAACCTCCATGCTTTCATTACCCATATAATACTTGTGGGCACGTAACCAATGTGAAAAGAGAGACAAGAATGTATTTTACACAAGGACTACATTCCCTCTCAGACTACCACATCCTTCAGCACAGAAAGGAAAAGACTATTGTCCACAGCATGCACGGGGGAAGCACAGTGAGGAAAACAAAGCAAGGCAAAGAAAGTAGAGTTGGAAAACTCTAGGATCTCCAGAGAAGACAGCTTTGCTGTGTGGCCATCAAGGGCGACACAGTGGACTCTGAATAGGCTTTAGGCCTGGCTGACATCTAAAGGGCACAACTGCAATAGGGCTGGGCTAGAAAACAAGTCAATGGTGGCAAGTCAGGGAGCAAACAGTGGCCAAGGTGAGGAAAGCAGCCCACCTCCACATCCATCTCTGCACTGTCAACTGAGGAGAGTAATGAGGGCAGGATCTCTGAGCTCCTTGCTACAATTTCCAGAAGGCCTTATTTTCAACATTTTGCACATATATTTAATTCTCACAGGAGCACAGCCGGGAACCCTACTGTGCTCTTTCCACAGGGGAAGAAAGGTAAGTCTTAAAGAAGTAAGTGATTTGCTCAGGGCCACTCAACCAATCAGTGGCAAGGCCAAGATCAAACTCAGTGCTGTCTGAAGCCAATGGCCATGTTTCTCCCACTCTGTAGATACTCAGCTGCCTTCCGTGGGTACTAGAGGAAAGCATAAATATGAATCTAAAAATAGCTGGCACGAGTTTGCTGGCACTAGAATTCTCTCCCCTATTCAATAATGGATTCATATTAAAAAGCCTACTCTGAGAGAGAGGAAAATGCAATTCATCAAATTAATGGCATGTGTTCTTATATTAAGAAATTGACCTTCTGAACTGAGGGGTGTCCATCTGCATGGTGACAATATTTATGTTCTAATATTACACATTTGTCATTCTTGTTATCACAAAATAAGTAATCTGTTACAAGAGACACAGTTCCAAAGTTATCCAACCACCCTTATTGTAAAAAATGTAAAAATCTTTGGAAATATATAAATTCCATCCTGTCATATATATGAATCAATTTAAAAATTAATTATGAAGTAGTGTTCAGCTGAAGAGTTTGGCATTTTGCTGAATGAAAGACATCTGGGGGGAAAAAAAAACCAATAGATTGATAGGTTCTGTGATTCCCAAACATGCCTGAATTCACTCGTCTTACCCAGGCCCATTTGGA
Organism: Eumetopias jubatus; assembly: GCF_037043125.1. Taxonomy (NCBI): domain Eukaryota; kingdom Metazoa; phylum Chordata; class Mammalia; order Carnivora; family Otariidae; genus Eumetopias; species Eumetopias jubatus. The sequence goes on along the minus strand of NW_028274810.1, from coordinate 150,113,675 downwards.
ACCCAGCCACGAACACATAAGGAAACATGCCTTTACCCTGTGCTTCCAGCAAACAAAAGCATTACTTCAATGGTCTCCCAGCCTTCTACCTCCTCAGTCTCTGCAGTCTCTGAAACAGGAAAATACATACCACTCCTCCAGCTCCCAAGTTTTGTGGATTGTATTCTTTTAATGATGTACAATTGATTCAGTGCCTTTGAACTTCCTCTAAACATCCAAAGCACTTAGGATCATTAAGATGCTTTCAGAATGCAGAGAATGGATCCCTCAAGTACTCTTTGCCACTTGTAGATTGAACGTTGCCTCTGTCTCATCCAGCCTGGGTGTCAGCTCATAGCTCATTACTGTAAATTACTAACATTAGAAATGGTGAATCACAAAGATGAATTGTGGAAAACTTACACAAGAGGACTTACCAGCCCACGTGTCTGTGGGGTGTGCTAGGTGTTAATGCAGGAAAATAAGATGCAAGGCTCTGAAATTTATCCATCTTCTGAAAGAAGAATCATACTGCTGTGCAGGAAGGTAGGATGGACTTCTTAAAATTGGGGACCGCCACCCTGATTTCCTTAACCGAAACTTCTCACTCCTAAGACATGCCTCAGTTTTGATGATACAGAGAGCACCGTGGGAAGGACAGCAGAGGGCCCAGGCTTGCTGGCCAAAGGTAGAAACAACACTTGACCGTGTTGAACTGAGTCTATAGCCTTAGGCTCCTCATTTGAGGGGTCCCCGATCTGCTGTAGCAAATGGCAGAGGGAGAGGGACTTAGGGCGGTAGAATAAGACAAGAGGCCTAATGTAGGTAGAGCAAGTGAAGTTAAAAATAATGAGTATGGCTCCCATAAGTCACACAAGGAAATCAAGCATAATATGTTTATCTATCACATGTTTGACTATTCTCTGGTAGGACTTTCCTCACTTAATTCTACAGTAGGACTATTCTAACTTCTACTCACAAATTTTATATTTGTTAAACCTTTCGAAGTTGCCTTCCTTGAGGTTCATCTTAACCTGATTTGCCTTTGTAAGAAAAAATATTAAAGAGGAATAGGTGGTCTCAGAACTAGTCTATAAGGAAGCCATTGGCTCTCAGACTTTTTGGATCCTAATCTATAATAAGAAATACGTTTTACATTGCAATACAGTACAAATATGCAAACATATAAACGAAAGTATACACATAACACACACACAATGCAATAATACTGCAGTAAGTGATGACTGTAGAAATGAAGAAAGAGTACAACCAAAAAATGATGTATTATGCAGTCGATAATTATACTTACCTAGAATATTTAATACCATGGTACACTGCTCACAACAAAACAATAAAACGAAATATAGAAAATGTAGGAAAACAATTGTGTATGTATAGTATAACCCCAATTTTTAATTCAATGCTATCTTGATAAGTTCAGACCACTGATGCAATTTTTCTTTGGGATTTAGAAGGAAAAAGGACATTCTTAAAGCAAAGAGGTCAAATTCTGTTTACAGGAAACCAACAGAAGGGTGGCTTACCAAGAAAAAGGATGAGAAACTATATAAAATTATAAAAAAAAAAGGAAGCCACAATTTCCTGATAAATTCAGACTGCGTATATAATCAATTCATATTATTCAAAATATGCATCTTAATGAATCAGAATAACAGCAACTACTAAATACATGCATGTGGGAATATTCTTATTGCCAACCAAAAAGAAAAATAAAGCTAGAGTGATTTATAATTTATGCTGTGCAACTAATGAGAGATATTGAGTTATTTTACTACCCACTCATTCATTCATTCATTTATCTGAGCATGTAATATTTTTGAGCCACTATGATAATCCTGGCTCTTTAATAGGGCATGGAGATCCAAAAGATAAATAAGATGGAGATCGTGTCCTCAAGCAGCTCAAAACCTAGTGGATGATCCAGGCAAGTAGACACTCACATGAAACATCATGAGCCCGACACCAGACTAGAGCATAAAGTGCTATGGGGGCAGTGTCCCTGTGGGTCCCGGGCAAATGGGAGAAGGTTCAAAGAGTGGCTGACCTTGGACTGAGTCCTAAAAAGTGTGAGGACTTTGCCAAGTGGGTAAAGGAGGGGAGGGCATTCCCAAGAGAGAGACTAACAGGTTCAAAAGCCCAGAGATGGAAACCCAATCTATTCTGTCTGGAAACCCATCTATTTCAGTAGGGCTGAAATGTAATAGATGGTGGGAAGAATGAGGAGATATGAAGCAAGCTGGAGAAAAACAGTGTTTTTAATCATGCAATTCTAAGGAATTTGGGTTTCTTCTGAAGACTGTGAGAGCCCATGAAATGTTCAGGGCCAGGAAATAACAGATTCCATTTGTGTTTCAGAAAGATTACCCCGGGATGGGTTTGGAGGCATGGGCTAGAGACAAGGAGACTTATTAAGGAGTTGGACTTCGACCTGCAGATACTTGTCACTGTTTGCCTGGCTCTGCCAAGAGAATCCACAAACACAGACCCTGCCCTCAGTGAATCCAACATCCAATGTATAGAACCCCCAATCGCAACCGAAGGAGAAACGTTCTTTCTTGAGATAAATGTGTTCTGCTTGCCAGCACTTTGACACAAAGAGAAGTGCTGGCTTCATAGAAATAATTAATCCTCTTTTTCTGCCATTGGGATAAACAAAGAAGGAAAAAGAAATAGATGTTATGAAAAAAAAATCCAAGGCAGATCAAAGGGGATGTGGTAGAGGATTCAACGACTGCTACCCTTAAGCAAAGAACAGTAATGAAGAAATGAGTTTTGGCAGCCCAGCCAATGGGATATTAAAGAAATTAATCCAGAAGGGATGTAATGACCTGAAAAAAATGATGAACAAAGACCAGAAGCATCAGGAGAGAGAAAGGGAAGCAGACAGGTAAGAGCCATTTTCTTCTCTGTCCTGCCTATTTAAAGGATATCAGATTTAAGGCCTCAGTAAAGGAAGAAGATATAAAAAACAAGCCAAAGAATTGATTCGGCAAAGTCATTTAAATTTCTTATTCTTCTTCTTCATTTTTTTTGTTAAGGCGAAGAATGGTATTTTAATTTACTGTCACAACAAAGGAACTGGCCATTGATAAGAGCAGACTTGTTCCAGAGCGATGAAGTTTCACTAGACTCAGGATGCGTTTTCAAATACTTTGTTTTTCCAGCTAAAGATTAGAGTTCCTTTTGAGATTCAGACCTTTAATATAATGTACGTTGATGGTTTTTATTTTTTCTTTCCAGAATGGACTTCAGTGCAACAGGGAATTAAACTGAAATCATTAAATTCTTTCTACTTAGCACTTTAGAGAACATTTATATCCAGCCTGCCTAAGGTTAGTGAATACCATAATAATAAATTGTTAATACTGAAGCCTTTGGTATTTATCTGATTTTTAAGTGATTTTTTCCACCTCATTAGGTAGTCTTATTTTCTTTTAGTTCTGTGAATTTGAAACATAGAGGATAATCTTGATGATCTGTGATCTGAAAATGTTTTCTTGACCAAAGGCTCTCAAATAAACTTGGAAATGTCACTGATGTTCACAAGGACATGTCTGAATTTTCTAGTTCGGAGTAACAACTCCAGAGGTTAAAGTTCTCATTTATTAATTGGTTTGTACTTTTTACACACCATTTGGTATCTGTTTCTTGGACTTAAAGAGATGATGTTCATTGTGGGAAATGTAAACCAGCCATTCAGTCTCAAATTTTTCAAAAAACATCCATCCTTACCCCGTTTGTCTCATGAATCAGGAAAATGCGTTATCAAAAGTTCTGATTATTGAAGAAGCTGCAGAATAAAAATCAAAATAAGAAACTCTCAAATCATTTGACTTAATAGTTGTACTGTGCTCTGGAGTATGAACAAAGGTCTATAACATTGTGGCCATTTACCTTTCTTTTTAGTTAAAATATCCGACATCCCCAATGTTGATTAAGTCTGCGATCTGATTTCTAGAATGTTAACCTCCATCATCCCTACTCAAGCCTCTCCACTCTGTTACTGTCCACACTGAAGAAAGAATTTCTATCCACTCCCTGCAAATCAAGGTAGCGGTGCATTTGCCAAGAAACCTGACCTTTACCAGAAATGGGCCAAAAGGCAACCGCGGCAGACAACATCCCCAGGGGCCTTGTCTTGTGGTCTGGCTGCAGTGAGAATTTTCTCGGCTTCCTAGGGGAAAGGGGCACCGACCCAGCTTTCAGCCTGAGCCTGCTGCTGGAGAACTAATTACTAGTGTGAAAAAAAAAAAAAGACTTGATTCAGGTCAGTGTTTCCTCACACTTTGTTTACATTTGATTTTATATCCATACAATGGCAGAATTGACATTTGCAGCTTGCTCCCACATTCATTTGAGAGGTTTTATGTTATTTTATTTTCAGGTTAGAAATGTTTGAGGAGGCATTTATCATTAAAGCCATGGCCTTTGCTCCTAAAGCTTCGCCTCCCAAGTACAATAACAAAAACTGCTAATTAAAAGAGGGAAAACAACCAGGAGTCGATCACAAAGGGGCGGCCCTTCCTCATCAGTATAGAACAATAGAACAACTCCTTCCAGTGCCCCACACAAGACTTAGTAGTGGGAAACCTGCTCTATCCACTTAATTCTGCTGTCTAAGAGCATGAAGGGAGAAAAAGGCATCATTCTCTTATAGAATCATTATCCAAGATAGACTAGGTTGTGTGCAATTACAAACTCCTCAATCTCTATGACTGAATCCAGTTGAAGTTCATTGCCCACAGTCAAAAAATCTATTGTGGGTCCAGGCAACACTCCGGAGCCACTTGCCACCATATAGTGACTCAGTAATCCAGGCTAAGAGAGGTGCCACCATCTTGTAGATATACCATCTGGAATATTGTCCTCCTTTTTCTGTCCAGCATGGGAAGAAAGTGCTAGTCTACCACCAGTAATTCAATGCTTCAACCGGGAAGTAATGAATGGTCCAGCTTATTGGCCAAACTAGTCACAAGATCTTACCTAACTGTAAAAGGGCAAAAAGTTATCATTCTCCCAGAAATTAGATGAAGAGAATCAGATAAGGGTGAGCACTAAAGTCTAAACATAACAGTTTATGTATACATGGTCCTTCTCAGTTTATGTAACACTCACATACAGGGTGGAAAAATTGTTTTTTTAAAGAGTCTTTCTCTTTTCCAATAAATTTTAAAATTCCTCAAAAATACCCCCCCCCTTTTTTTCTCACTTCTTTGCCTTCTGCATTGACAGGTGAATTTCTGTTCCTACCAAATGTCAACTAAATCAGTTGAGATAAGAAAGTTGATTTATTCAAGTAAGAATAGTTCAATGTTTAATGCTGCTCTCAAAAATACATTTTGGTACAGCTGACTGCCATGAACTATCACCCAAAAGACAATCTCATTAGCTCTATGTTACAGACAAATAAAGTATTTCCAAAGTTCTCTGAATTAGGAAAAGTTTGAATCAGGACCTTCCATTTTGCAAATGGGGAAACTAAAACATAAAAAGTTAAGTAATTTGCCCAAGATCACACAGATAATTAGTGGCAAGGCCAGGATTCAATCCAGGTATCATTGACGTATATCCCACCTTTAATCACCATGTTACATAACCTCATGTACAAAAAAAAAAAAAAAAAATCCAACATTGCTTTCTATTAGAGAGAAAGTTAAAGAACACGAAATCTAAACAAGCAGAGAGAACATATTTTGGAGGGCCTTTTGTGCTATGCTAAGGAGGTTGGGTTAATCCTCTTAGCCAGGGGCCAGCAAATATTTTCTGTAAAGGGATCAGATAGGAAATATCCTAGGTTTTGCAGACCCTATACTCTCTTTCACCAATACTCAAGTGTTCTTCATTGTTTATGGCTACTTTCATGCAATAGAAGAGTTGAGACTGTACACGAGTTTTGTTTGCACAGAAACAGAAGATGGGCCAGATTTGGCCCATGGGCCAAAGCTTTCCCTGTTCTAAGCCAAGAAGGACCTGGAAGAATTCTGACTGAGCATTAACATGTTCAGATTTGTGGTGGATGGATGGTGTTTGTGGTAGAGGGGTAGTGAGAGGCAAGCTTAGAAATGGGAAGCAGCGAGAAGAATTCATATAAGAACTGATGGGTGCCTGGATCAGGCAGAGCTATAGGAAGTAGAAGAGAGCATGGACCCATGGGCTGGTATAATTGATAAGACTTATCATTCAATTAGCTGTGTGGCGTGAAGGCAGGGAATAAATCCAGGAATCCCATGTGTGCGTAGTGGTACCTGGCACCTTTAGGAAAATACAGGAGAGAGAGTAAGGTGAAGGGAGTTGAAGCGGGGGGAGACACACTTTGGGATGGAGCAAATTTGAGGTGTTTGGATTGGCCTGGTGTACACACCCATCACACATCTGAACATACATATCTGGGGCATAGGAGAGAGGTCTGAGTGGGAAATGTGGGCTCACAGTCAACAGCAGAAAGATGGATTTAAGCTCTGGGAGTAAATGAGAGAGCCCAGGAAGGACTAAAGAAGAGAAATGGGCTATGGAAGAAGAGACACCTGGAAAGAAGACCAAGGAGGAGCGCAAGGAGTTCAACGAAGAAATCAAGAAAATTTGAGAAGGATGGCGTCATCAGCCACAGTAAATATTGCAGGGAAATCAAATATGATGTCTGGGAAGTATCCGTGACACTGGCCATTAGAGGATGACCAGTGGTGTTAGAAAGAAAAGTTACCTCAGACTGGAGAGGAAGAACACCAGCTTGTCGTGACTTGAAGATAGAGAGGAAGCCAGGTTCTCAGGGAAGAAGGATTTGTACGTTGTGTGATGTCGAGGACTCCCACGAACAGAGAACGGGACGCTTTGAAGTTACAGGCAAGAAAGGGAACTCAGGAAAACAAGAGGCACAAGGTGGAATCCAGAACACAGGGAGATGGGCTCGCTTTGGGTAAAGGAGGCAGAGGAGCACGACAAATGCTCGGATGGACACAGAGACTGATGTTCTGAAGTGGAGAAGCAGAAGGGTGAGGGAAGCCATAGCTTAAGAGCCTCTATTTTGTCTGTCACTAGGAAGCAGTGTCTTAGATGCCTGTATATCTGGAGACCCAAGAAAAGTGGGGGAAGGGATTCATTCCTAGAGGCCGCCAATCATCAGCACCTAGAAGCTAGAAAGCCCAGACATTTTTGACAGGTATTTGTGGGTGCAGAGGAGGCAGCTCCCACCACCTTCGGGGGATGTGGGCTAAGGGTCCTCATGGACGAGTCCAGCAATGTGACCGGCAGCTCCTTCCCAACCGTGCTTCTACTTAGGCCCGTGGCTGTGCCTGTGATTCCATCACTAGAATGTGTCTCTACAGAAGGCAACATTTCCAGTTGAGGACTCACAGTTTGGAAGGATTAGTCGACAACTGGCAGCAAGCAAGAGGCCGGTCTGAGCACCAGAAGAGGACAGGGGTGGCTAGGAAGCCACAGGGAGGTGAACTGCATTGAGGTTCCAATTCAAGGCCTTCACACGGAAATGAGTGCTGGCTTTGAGCGTGGGGCTGTGGTCTCCTGGCTGTTTGCAACAAACCCCATAAAGCATTCGTCCTTTGCAGCATTATAATACCCCTGAGAGTCAAGCTTGTGAGAGGGAAAAATAAATACTATTAGTTAGTTATGAAAAGATATTTTTAACAATGTCCTGCAAAATAAGACAAATGTGGGGGGAAAGATTCATCTCTACAGAAATAGCAGTTTTGACAGAAACAGTACTATTATTTTTGGAGATTCGGAAGACAAGGCAGTCTTGGGAGAAGGAGAGCATTCTCCGTGGGAATTCACTGCAGTGCTGGGGTTCCTGCGAGCTAGCACGCTGGCTAGGGGGCCACGAGCCTGTGGAATGCGGTACAGCCCTCACATACAGACACCCGCATCAGCTGAGAGCACAGAGTCCTGTGCTACCTCCTTATCGGCAGTGCAGGTGGGAAGCAATGATGGGGCAGTTTCGAAATGAAGAACCCAGCAGAGCCTGGGGCCGTTCATGCTTGAGCCCCCAGATTCTACAGAGTAGACATGATAGATGAATATTAGTCACAATAGGCCAGGGGAAGGGCTCCGTGGAGAGGTGGCTCAAAGAAAGTTTCCTTTCTGCCTGCCTGCCTTCCTTCCTCTCTTCTTCCTTCTTTCTGCCCCTCCCTTCTTCCTTCCCTCCCTCCGTTCTTCTTCTCCCCACCTCCTTCCTTCCCACCTTCCTTCCCTCCTTCCTTTTCTTTCTTTCCTTTCTTTCTTTTTCTTTCTTTCTTTCTTTCTTTCTTTCTTTCTTTCTTTCTTTCTTTCTTTCTTTCTTCTTTCTTTCTCTTTCTTTCTTTTCTTTCTTTCTTTCAGTCTCTTTCTTTTTTCTTTCTTTTTCTTTCTTTCTTTCTTTCTTTCTTTCTTTCTCTTTCTTTCTTCCTTTCTTCTTTTCTCTTTCTCTCTTTCTTTCTTTTTCTTTCTTTCTCTCTCTCTCTTTCTTTCTTTCTCTCTTTCATTCTCTCTCTTTCTTTCTTCTTTCTTTTTCTTCTTTCTTTCTTTCTTTCTCTTTCTTTCTTTCTTTTCTTTCTTTCTTTCTGTCTTTCTTTCTTTCTTCCTTTCTTCCTTTCTTCCTTTCTTCCTTTCTTTCTTTTCCCTCCTCCCTCCCTCCCTCCCTTCCTTCCTCCCTTCAGGCACCCTGTGTGAGGTTCTGCTTACCCCCGACTCAGTTCCAACATCAGCTCCTTCTGAAGCTTCCTCAGTGTTCCTCCCACCTCAAAAAATGCAGTGAGCCCACCTCTGCATTTCTGTTAAAAGACAATAGCTCCAACTTAGCAACTCATTTTGAATCGTCCTCCTTCCTCACTGGACTCCAGACGTGTGCAGACTAGCCCGTGCACTCTTCCTTCAGCCTCTTTCCCTGGCTCCCCAACCAAGTGCTGCACACCCAGAAGATACATACTAAATGTTTGTGAATTGAAATACATAGGGGAATTTGGCAAATCAAGAATGTTTTTGAAACTTCAATTTCTTGGCTAATTAGACATAAAATTAGGAAAGTGGCTGACTGACAAATATTAAATTCTGAATCCTCTTCAAAATGGATAATAATGCGTACAGCAGCAGGAATCTTTATTCTCTCCCTCTGAAAATATAATTACAGAGCTAGAAATGACTAGAAGAATTATTCGCCCCATTCTCCTCTGCCTCCAGGTAGGGTATATTAAATTATCTCAGACAGATGAAAATCTATCCTTTTTTCATTTCAAAAAAATGAGATTTTAACTCCACTATTCTAGTATAAAAAAAAAGGCCTCAGCTAAACATCTCATCCTGATTTCTTCTCTAAAGCCCACATGGCACATTTTAAGTTGGATAAAGCCAGCTGGATAAGAGTCCTTTTGTTATAATTTTACAAATTGTATATATAGATTTATATTTATGTAGAATCTATATTTATACAGAGATTTGTAATTTTACAAATTATATACCTAGATATTATACAGATACAGACTGTATGTGTGTGGAGAGAGAGAGAGAGAGGGAAAAAGAGAGAGGCAGAGAATTGGCTCCATTTAACTTCAAATTTCTGAAATGATGAAGTGGGGAATTTTTTTCTCCCTGAAGCCTCAAACTCTAGGAAGTTTTGGTCTTCACCAAACTAGGTTGTCGATGTGAAACATGCTCATAAAAGGACACATGAAGATGGGTCTTTCAATCATTACATATGTAGTGGTCCCCTTCTCCACCTCTCTTCCCTGTGCCTGAAATTCTGGGAGGTGGGACTGCGTCTGTTTAGTCTCTTTCCATTGCCGTGAGGATTTTAGATCTGAATGTGTGGCCATCAATAGTCATTTCTACTAAGAACTAGGTTAAAAAAGCACTGGGCACTGGAAGGGGAAGGGGACGGTGGAGGAGGGACTGAGGTTGTGGAGGTGAAACCTCTACAGATTCAGGGCGCTGCGGAGAAGCCAAGGGAGACTGCCCTGCATCAGGGGACGGGGGAGGGGTCAGGGGCTGTGTAGCCCGGGCTCCAGCCTAGGAGGGAGAAGGGGGTCTCTAAGGACTGCCCACCGAGTTTCTCCAGTTAGGGTCTGCACACAGGCCCCCTCTCCCTTCCATGGCTTTATTTCTGGGACTATAGTCAGACTTCAGGAATGGATTTCCACAACTAGCATGGACGACAAAAATCAGAGAGGCATTGGATATCTGCAAAGAGAACCAAAAAGAAAAATAAGCTATTTGTTAGGTTAAAATGAAACATGATAGAGTTAAAAGAGTAGAGCTTCAGGGCGCCTGGGTGGTTCAGTAACCGACTGAGTAGGACTCTTGGTTTGGGCTTAGATCATGATCTCAGGGTTGTGAGCTCAAGCCCCGCGTCATGCTTCATGTGGAGCCTGTCTCTCTCCCTTTTCCTCTGCCCCTCCTGCCCCCCTTCTCCAGCTCTTAAAAAAAAAAAGAGTAGAGCTTCCAGGGTTAGCTAGGTTCACAGCCCAGTTCTGCCATTTATATGTGAATTGGACAGTAATTTTTCCTCTCTAAAGCTTGTTTTCCTGGGGCGCCTGGCATAATTGGTTAAGCATCTGACTCTTCATTTCAGTTCACGTTGTGATCTCGGGGTCATGAGATCGAGACCCGCATGGGGCTCCAAGCTCAGCATGGAGTCTGCTTGAGTTTCTCTCTCCCTCTCTCTCTGCCCCGCCCCTGCCCCTGCTCTCGCTCTCTTAAATACAAAAAACAAATCTTTAAAAAAAAGCTTGCCTTCTCTGGAAAATAGTATGGAGATTCCTCAAAAAGTTCAAAATAGAGCTACCCTACAACCCAGCAATTGCCCTACTGGGTATTTACTCAAAAATAGAGATGTAGTGATCCAAAGGGGCACCTGCACCCCAATGTTTATAGCATCAATGTCCACAATAAACAAACAATGGAAAGAGCCTAGATGTCCATCAACAGATGAATGGATAAAGAAGATGTGGTGTGTATATACAATGGAATACTACTCAGCCATCCAAAAAAAATGAATTCTTGCCATTTGCAATGACGTGGATGGAACTAGAGAGTATTATATTAAGCAAAATAAGTCAACCAGAGAAAGACATTTATCATATGATCTCACTGATATGTGGAATTTAAGAAACAAGGCCGAGGATCATAGGGGAAGAGAGGAAAAACTGAAACCAGAGAGGGGGACAAACCATAAGAGACTCTTAATCATAGGGAATAAACTGAGGGTTGCTGGAGGGGAGGAGAGTGGAGGGATGGGGTAACTGGGTGATGCACGTTGGGGAGGGTATGTGTTGTAATGAGCACTGGGTATTATATAAGACTGATGAATCACAGACCTGTACCCCTGAAACAAATAACACATTGTATGTTAATTAATTGAATTTAAATTAAAAAAAAAAAAAGCTTGCCTTCCTCATCCATAATAGGGATAATGGTATCTTTCTTACAGGATCTTATGAAGATTGAATAAAGTAGTAAGTGTCTGCAATATAATATGTGCTCAGTTAATGGCAATTACTAGTATGTTATTTGTAACAGAAAAAAACACATTTGTAAGTATCTTATTAAAGCTTACGGGAAAGGAAAGAGATAAATAATAAATTCATTGTAAAGCATTAATTATTACTGATTTAAGCTATGTAAACTAGCATTGATAATATGTGTTTTGTTGTTATATTTCAGTAAATGTAAAAAATAGATATGAGATTCCTCCTAACCCTACTTGCAGCTTTTATATCTCTATAAGGTCTTGTTTTCCTCAGATGGGAATTCTACAATGAGGGTGCAGTGAACACAGATCCACCCTGTGAAGACCCAACACTCGTTTCCCAGCTGCTAGGCTTGGTGGTAGCTGAAGGTTCCTGGCTGAGTCCCTCCCCAAGTGATAGCTGCCCTTAGTCACAGGGAGCTTCCTTACCCAAGACCATGTCCCTCCCCCGGGGCCAGCCAGCCTCTGGTGCCCTTTGAGGAAGGTTTACAAAGACCCTGCTGTTCCAGATGAAGGGCTTCACACTGGTTCTCGGAGACGTTTGCCGTGGTTTCACCATCGTTAACTTCTTCCTCGGCCTCATCTTTCTTCCTTTACTCCCCGACAGGAGATGGCGCGGGGAGCACGCCCCAGGCTCCACCGCTGAGTCTATTTCCCGGCATCCAACCGGAGACAGAGGGTTCAAGAAAACACATGTTGCCATTAGAAGCAGACCATGAAGACTCCAGAGAAGAAAGAGAGAAGAATGTGGGGAGCAGTAGGTGCCCAGCAGGCTGCAGGGGTCACTGACTGTAACTGAAAGCTGAAGGAATTGAGGTGGGCCAAGGGGAGCGTGGCGGAGGTGCGGGGTGCAGAGGATGGAATGCAGGGTGGTGTGGCCTGAGTGTGGGAGGTCCCAGCAACAGAAAAGGCCCCCAGACATTTACAAGTCTACAGAGGAAACACATACCTTGAGAGAAAGGCTACAGATCACCACCTGGCATGGGCATATTGGGGTGACGACATGCCGGCCCCAAGTGGGTTACCGCTATTCCAACACCTTGTTCAACAAAAGTGTTCTTCGTTATAAGTTTGTCCTCAACTCGACAGTAGAAATCAAAGAGAAGATGGAATTTATCTGATTCAAGTCCTCTTTACAGGCTTTTTCCCCTGGGCCAAAGCAATCCCATAAAGACACTTAGTCTCCCTTCAGCTTTCTCTTCTTCAGACAAGAAATAGAAGCTGTTTGTTTTGACCTCCACAGCTTGTCAAAGTACTCTTTTTATTCTAAACTTTTACATTATAGAGACAGGTTATAAGGAGTTTATAAACTCTGCAAACTCTGGCTTACAGCTGAAAGGGCATAAATGGGCTTTGCCACCAATTCTGTGCGATTTAAAAGGGCATATTTTATACTTTACTGTAAAAATACTCGCCAGGTGTGCTGTAAACATGAGTGTTTGAAAGTTTCCTGGCTGGGCCTTCATCATTTGGGGTTTATTGAGCATTTTATTATTTCTAGCTAATAGGAGAGTTGTGTTTCTGGTTGCACTTAGAGGGAGTGGTGAGTGTGAGAAAACCAGGTTGCTTTGCCCAGAAGCTGAGGATCAGGGCTCGCATGGCAGTTCCAAGGGTTCCTCCTGTGAAGGATTTGAATGAAGGCTTTTGTTCTCCCTTTGGAGGGGGTGGGACATGTTTTCTTCCTTCTCCTCACCCCATCATAAGGGCTTTTAAGTTATTAAGAAATGATCAATGTCTGCATTATTCAGGAGCCATGACAGATCATTCTCCCACCGGGGGTAGGAAAGAGAGAAAAAGGAGTCTGCTTGGAACCACATTGTGTGCGTCTAAGAGGTGGGAGATCAGAGCCACCACATGGGCCACCATTCCGCCCTCCCCCCATTGTCGGTGTGTGGCAGCACAGGGCTCAGTCCTGAAGCCTGGAGTTGGGTTCTACTGGCTGGTGCCGCATCTCAGGCACTTCGGGCCTGCCCTGTCTCTCCCTGCTCCGTGCACTGGCCTCAGTCGGGAAAACAACTGGCTGGTCACTCAGGAGCAAGTCCCCACCAGCTGAAATACGGGGAAACGTGCATTTCTAGGGATGCTATGGCAAAGTACCACAAACTGGGTGCCTTAGAACAACAACAGAGTGGCGCCTGGGTGGCTCAGTCATTAAGTGTCTGCCTTCGGCTCAGGTCATGATCCTGGGGTCCTGGGATCAGGTTCCCTGCTCAGCGGGCAGCCTGCTTCTCCCTCTCCCACTCCCCCTGCTTGTGTTCCCTCTCTCCTGCCTCTCTCTCTCTGTCAAATAAATAAGTAAAATCTTAAAAAAAAAAAAAAAAAACAATGGAAATTTATCATCTCGCAGCTCTGGAGGCCCAAAGTCTGGTACCAAGAAGTGTGCCAGGACATGCTGTCACCAGGGGCACTAGGGAAGGGTCTGCTCCAGGCCTCTCATAGACTGCTGGCAGCTCTGGCTGCAGAGGGCAGTCTTCTTCCTGTGCCCCTTCATGTTGTCTTACCTCTGTGTCCAAATTCCCCTTTTTAATAAGGGCACCCAGTCGTATCAGACGAGGACCCACACTAACAACCTCACTTTAACTTGATTCTCTCTTAAAAGACCCTATTTCCAAATAAGGTCACATTCTGAGGTATTGGGATTTAGGACTTCCATATATCCTTGGCGGGGGGTTGGGGCACAATTCAACCCATAGCAGCACGCAAACGTTCTGGTTCGGATAAGTGGGTGGCTGACTTTCAATGGAGGAAAGCCCATCCATATTGAGATAAGTCCGAGGGAGTCCAGGCAACATGGCCTGGCAGAGGGAAGAGCCCAGGAGTACAGCCCTTAGAACCAGACAAAACTGCCTGTAAATCACAACTTTGCCAGGTCCGGGTGAAGCCACCTCTCTCAGCCTCTGCTTTCTCGCCTGCAAACGAAGGCAAATTACTGTTGACATTTTCATAGGACTTCTGTGAAGGTAAGGTAGGAAAGCATTGAGTTCAAGGTCTGAGCCCATGCTCAAGCTTCGACAAGCATACTAGCTATTTTCAGCGGTCAAGGTTTCTTCCTCCCTGTAGAAAAACGGTCAGGAGCACAGCCTGTGGTGACTTCTTAAAGCACTGTCTAAAATACAAAAAAGTTATCAAGGCATCCCTCCCAGCTCCCTACAGAGGCACCACAAACAATGACAAGCATTTGGATCTTCCTTTCCAGACAATCTAGAAATCTATTGTTTCCAAGTTCTTCAAAGTTTGTATTTTCCAAAGAGAGAGGTCTTTTTCTCTTCCTTTTAAAAAAAAAAAGTCATTGTCTGAGTCAATAGATTCCGTGGGTCATGGAAGCAAATTACAAAGCTAATACTATGGATTTGAGAAATTGCTAATGTAATCAGCTTTTGAACAAGCTTTGGAAATGGTCCCTATTTCGCTGCACCAAGGGTATTTTTCTAAACCGTTCATTGCTTTCAACAGCCCCATTATAAAACCAACTGAAAGTGAGAAAAGCAAATTCAGCAGCAACCTATCTTGTCAGGACAAAGAAACCTTCCTCACCAGGAAGCTGTTCTCAGAGAAATATTCAACACTGAGTAATCCTATTTGAATTTTGCCACTCAGAGAAGTCTCAGAAAAAGGGACTTGTGGAAGAAATTTGGGCAGGGGTGGGGAATTGGGGGTGAAAGGAGGTAGAGAGTGAGGACGGGAGGGTCACCCAGAAAGCCTGCGTTGCTTTCTACCTAGAGAAACAGAAAAGATTTCTGCACCTTTCATTGCAGGAAATAAAAATTATGTGATCCCACACCTCTGACTTTTAATATAATATTTAAACCTCATAATAAAATGTCTCTGAAGACTTTACCTGCTCAACCAGTAAAAGAGATACTAAAGTCTAGAAGTCCCTGAGGCCTTGCCTAGCACATAGTAAGTACTGAATTGATGTAAACTTTTTATCATTTCATAGGTAAGGTGATCCATATGTCCTAGTTGCCCTGGAAAGTCCCAGTTTGTACTTGTGGCCTCAACAGAAATATTTATAATGTCTCCTTTCACTCTCAAAAGTGACCCAGTTTGGACAAAAAATTATATGGTCCACTCTATTGATAACCAACCTTGGGAAAGTCTGCGAATATCCTACCATGTAGGTTTCTTTTTGTTTTGGGAAAGAACATCTGAAATTGCATTTAGGATTTTATTGGGGGAAGGACTTATTTCCTTTGATATCAGACATAAGCATTTTCCCTTATGTAATATTAAACATATGGGTTTAGGGTTTTGTGGGTAGTTTTTTTATATATATAAATAAACTTCTTCTGAGCAGTTCTATCAATCTACAAATACAAATTATATGGTATTATGTCAGTACCAATCAATATTCAGAAACATACTTGAAAGCGCTCACTCAACTAAAAAACATATTCTTCCTAGGTTCACTAAATTGCTTTTATAAATCTTTTTAATTTGGAAATATATAAAGACTTTAAATTGGTATGAAAATGAGGCAGTAATCCAGGCTGGAAAAAACACCAGGCTGGGCATGTGGTGACTTCGGTTCTCTGCCCAGCTGCTAATTAGCCGTGGAATGCTAGAAAGCCGTCTTCCCCTCACTGGGTCCCAGTTTCCTCATCCATAAAATGAGAGAGTCAGATGAGATAATCTCTGAGGCTCCTTTCAGCTCTAAAATTCTATGATCTGATGAACCATCTCTTTTCAATTGATTAAAATGAGTGTTAAGAGATTTCCTAAAGTAAACAAGCCAGGCATGATTCCAATTTGTTTTGTTTTCCCACTTTTCTTTTCATTCAGTTCTCCATCTCAGCATTTGGGGGAGATACAAAGTAAGTTCTTCTGAATTGTCATTTAGAGATGACACCTGAAAGCGTCCCCATTTAAAATGCCTAACACGTTGCAATTTTTAACGTGCTATCACGGCAGTTAGACAGCAAATTCAAAAGGAAATAGTCTGTACAAAGTTGACTGAGTTTTAACCATGTAGAGATTCAACCACCTTTTAGTCTATTTTACAGCTTGTAACTTGGAAGGACAAAAAGCAAAAGGGGAATGATAAAAAAAAAAAAAAAAAAATCCTGGTATTCCTACCACCAACTAAGGGATAGGTCAGCCCAAACCAGCTTAATGTTACCAGTGAGCTAACCCCTCCGTGGACATTCACAGTCTCTCAGCATCAAATGACCTCATTTGTTGGCTCAGTGGTTTAAAAGAAGCATTCTATTTCCCATGGTTGTACTTCAATATGCTCTAATCCATAGGGATTACTGTTGTAGAATGTTTCAACCCAGTGTAGCTTTCAGGCACAAGTAATTTTCATCAGAGCAAAACTCACAGTCAATTTGTGGTCAACAAAGATATTAAAATCTTAAGGTTATATGGTAGATGCCCCAAATCAAACTATCTCAGTGACTTAGTTTAAAAAAAAAAAATTAGATTTTCTAAAGTATTTTAACACTGCAAAAAAAAAAACAAAAACAAAAACAAAAACCCTGCAACTCAAACCTTGATGGAATCAAAAAGGAATTTGCATTTTTGATTTTATGTACAGCTGGTGGCCAATGTGTTTATCTTGGTAGGGAGAGGGGGCACATGGGGGATAAAAATAGTAGTTAAGATAAAAGAATGATCTCAGTATGAATTTTTTAAATAACTGAGAGAAAATGGACGGCCGAATTGAAAAATCTATATACTCTTCAGGAAGCAGGTAGGAGAATAGAAGGAGCAACAGCATGCCTTCGGTGGAGGAGCAAAGTGAAGATATCATCAAAGCCAAACGCTCATTAGAAGTGGCCCCTCAGCTTTCCTTCTAATCTCAGGTTAAGAATTTAGGGCTCTCTTGAGAGTACTATTATGTGCCTATTGTGTCAGGCAGAACTGGCTACACAATTTAAGGGACCCAGAGCAAAATGAAAACGTGAGACCTCATGTTCACTAATTATGGAGAATTTCAAAATGGTGACAGCAGAGCATTAAGTCAAGGATAAGACCCTATGCAACTGCACGGGTCCCATATTCATAAACCCGGCCCTGGTGCCAAATTATCCACACCCACATTAGCTCCCATCCTCTCCCTGAATTGCACAACAACCCTGCAGGTGTGTGCCTTTATCCAGGCTTTACAGGTGAGGCCACTGAAAGTGACAGAGGTGTTTCACTCAATCAACTTGTCAGAGCTCAGACCCCCTTCCAGGAGACCCAGTGCTTTCCACCATCCCAGCCACACTTAGTGCTCCACAATATGCAAAGGTCAGTTAAACACCCAATATTATTCCTGAACTTCTAGTCCTCCAAAGATCTGGACCTCAATCAGGTAAGTTTCCTAAGCATGCCATATCTGTTCTATTTGTGCTTTGCTCACAGATTTTGCCAGATAAGTATTAGCTAAATGAGTTTGTAGATAAACATGGCATTCATTACAATAATAATATACTTTGGTAGATCATTTTTACATTTTTAAAATCATTGTCACATACTTAATTTTTTTCCAAAATATTTTATTGCTGGGTATTTTAAGTTATTCTTACGACTTATAAATCCCTGGCAATCTGAGCCTGATGTAGGACAAGAGAAATACCTACCCATATTCATTCAACACTCTTTGCTAAGCACTGAGCTAACCACTAAAAATAAATATACATTTACGTACACATAAATGCAGTTCTTTCCCTTCGAGACTTTACCGTCTAGTAAGATTTCCAGGTTATTTTCTGAAGGTCAGTAAAAGGTATTTGGATGGAAAACCGTGGGACAAAACCTCAGAAGTATGAAGGACATTTGCAAAATTCCATGATTATTAAATGGCAAGAATGGCAAGGCACAGAGAAAGAATTCACCTGTGGAGTGGTAGGAGAGGAGAATGAAGAAGACGGGGACAGACCATCACAGGATCTTGAGTGCAAAGCCCAGGATGCTGGCTTTCTCCTAAAAGCTCTGAGGAATCATCTAAGAGCCAAATGGCATTCCCACCATGTCAAAAGATACAGCTCTCAATCAGGAAATATTGAGGAATGCAAATCCTAGGCTTCATAACTGAAAACTAGTCCCAATCTTCCCAGAGAATGAGAAGGACCAGACTTCATAGAATTCTTATAAAAATTGATTTCATACCTGAATGCCCAGCCATAACCCCTGGTACGTTAATATCAGCCTCTCCACAAAGTTATAGGCAAATGATCATGATGGAGGATCTTCAGGTCTCAAATGAAGGATCTAGACTCCGAAGCCAGAGCAACTTCTGTGGCCATTCTGAAGAATTCATGAACCTCTGAGTCACCTTCTATGAACTTAGTCCAATTTAATCTATTAGCTATTTCTTGACTCTAACCCCTCACTATCTTGCTATCACCACCCTAGTTTAGGACTTTGTCCTAGACAACCATACCAGCCTCCTGTCTGACCTCCAGCCTCAGTTTTCCTGTGCTCAAATTCACTGTGTGCCTAGCTGCCTGAATGACGTACATAAGGCACAAATCTGACCGGTTTCACTCCCTGCTTAAAAAGCTTCCCCATCCTCTACTTGATGAAGTCCAAGCCCATTGCCATGGCATGTACAACCACTCATACCTAGCTCCTGGCCTGATCAACTCCCCCAAGCCCCCATCTGCATTCGAGTGTGACATGGAACTGATTCTGACTCCTCCTTAAAGAGCTGATTAGTTGCCATCTCTTCCAGAAAACCACCCTTTACTCTTCCAGCCCCAGTGATAGGTGTCCCTCCTTTCTGCTCCCATAAACACTCTTCATATATATCTCTGTAAATTATATCACTATCATTTATGTATCTATCTCCCCCTTGGGCTGTGAATTCTTTGAGACACTAACATACCTTATTTATCCCAAGAGTTAACAGAGCGCCTATACCCACTGGTGTATACATGTATATATATCACAGCTTTCCATGTTGGGGGTCCCAAGATGGAAAGGAAGAACCTAGGTAGGATAGGTAGGAATAAATGTTAAATGGCCATAAGGGGCCATAGAAAAAAATAACTTCCTTCTCCCATCCCCCCACCCCCACTGCGAAGATCTAAGACACTTCCTAATCGATAAATACATCCCAATGACCTGAATGGCAAAGGAAAAGGACTTGATCCTTATATTGGATCCCCACAGAATAGAGCTTCAAAATAACCACCACCCCCTCATGAACATCTAAGAGCATTAGGAGCTCTTCAATCCCCCTGGACAAGATAAGCCACATGAGGCAATTTTATTAAGACAAAATTGACAGGGTATCGGCAGCCCTAATGCTCTTTCCTTTTTGTCCCTAACTAAGTTGTTACAAGGCAACTGTCCATTCTGAGATAGTAAGAAAGTCTCACCTGAGATGGCAAGACAGCCAGCAAGGTAAACCTTTTTTTTTTTTTTAATCTTTCTCAAGTATAGCTCAGGACTAATTTGAGGACGAGAAACGATTCGAGTGCCTTGTAAATTGCGATCCACATTGCAACTCCTAGCAGCCACAGTTCAGCACAGTTAGAAGTCAATTAAGGGAGGCCCAGGATTAAGACATCATGGAGACTGAATTATCTCACGCCAGCAGGAAAGAGTCGTTTCTTCAGTTCAGGTTCATGGTCTTTGGAACAGAAGTGGTTTTGAAGAGGAAAGAAAACACAGGCAACTGTGGTCTGTTACTTTCTGCCAGACAAGGAAATAAAGAAGATTCCAACCTAAATATGTAGCCAGCTTTTCAATATTCTTTAACTAACGAGTTTATTTTTTTTAAACACTTCGAGTACAAATCTCAGGCCTTTAGGTTTATTGGGAACAGCTAAAAATACCAAAACATGGAAAAAACCACAACATCCTGCAGTTCCCTCCATATGTTTTATTTTCTTTCCCTGTTTATGGGATAAAATAGGTGAAATAAAAGTTAAAGTTTAATTACAAGAAATAAAGTGTCAGCAGTGAAGTTCACAGCCAATTTCTGTACTTGGAGTCATGTGGTATGTTTCCATGATATGATTGTAGGTTTTTGATTGTGCAATAAAATAATTCCAACAATAAAAACCATTAGTATGCAGGTGTTCTACAGTTTTCTTAGGGAGTTTTGCAGGAGCTGGCATGCATTTGATAAATGCACTCCCAAACCCCAAACTCCTATGCAGAGACATGTGGCTTCACACGGAAAAGGCTTTTGCACACCTGCAGTAATCAAGCAAAGACATAATGGGAGGCCAGGGGATTGGGGGACACATACCCTCTGTCTTCAGATGAATATTGAAGTATTAATGAGGCCTCATACCCAGAAAGGCAGTATTGTCACTTGCTGACTTTGCCCACCCACATTTCTAGTAACTATCACGCTGGAGATTCATGGGTGATCTTTAAATAAGCATAAAGGGAACAGATCATGTTTTGACCTTGTTGCAAAATTGAAAGTCACACCATGGCTTTTAAAGTAACTCTGTTGTCCTTATAATAATGAGATACTCGGTTAGTTGGCCAACAGACATTTACTGAGCAAGTTTCTCATGATGAGCTCTTGCATGAGGCTTAAGAAATGAAGATGGTGTGAACTCACATCCAAGCCTTGCAGTGACTCTCCAAGCCAGCAGAATCCTTTTATGGGATCCTTCTATGCATCACCCACATTGAAAGCAGAATGAAGCAGAGCTGCCTGGTGGGCACAGGGGCAAGCCCTCGGCACGGTTCTGCAGACACCTGCTGTTCTAAGGTGTGCACAGCCTGGGAACGCCCTCTCTAAACTCCAGCAAGAGAAAATGCATTGTGTATGTTACATAATAATTCCACTGAGGAAATTTTTCCATCTCTAGTTTTTAAATGGTAGCAGTATATTTTACCTTTCTCTTTCTCCCATTAGCTAACTACCTCCAAGACCCTACAGCAGCCCATGTGAAGTCAATGTCCATGAGGTCCTCCCCCACCTCTTGGCTCATTCTCGCAGCATCTCTGGATGGTCACTCCATGAGGAGCTACAATTAGGTCACAGCAGCCTATCTTAGGCAACTCTGAGTAGAAAGATCCCAAGGTGAACCTAGGCCAGCATCTATACGAATTGCTAACAGCCCAAGCCAGGAATACTTAATAGCAATACCGGTTCAAAGGGAAGAGTGAGTAGGTTGTAAATGGGAAATAAAGCCAGAGGTCAGGATCCAGGAGGAAACAGGAGCAGAGCAGAATCAGATCAGGAAGGAAGCAAGATGATTCCAGGCAATTGTTCTGACTCTCACTGGCCTGCTTTCAAATCATCTGCTTTGGTTATTAGGCCTGGTAATGTCCATGGACATTAGCTCAAAGATTCAGTTTGGGCCAACACTCCCCACTTCCAAAAAATTTAGTTGTTTTCTTTATCTATTTATATTGTCACCTCTTTAAGCAGTGGATACTTCTTTACCACCCACTGAGAATCTAACAAAAATGATGAAAAAAATCTGGTTCCCCCTGATCCTAAAGACCAGGGGTTAAAGACCAAACCCCTTCCCCTTGTCAGGGGAAAAAGGAGACAGAAGGGGAGCAGTGAGCCCTATGACATGCGTAAGCTAGCCGAAACTTTTTCTTCTGGTATTCTTTTACTTTTAAACTCTGTATTTCCAGAGGAATAATAGCTTCAAGCACATAAAAAGCATTCACATAGTATCAGTCTGTACCCAGCCCTGTGCTAAGGGCTTTAGAAGTCATGAAAATCGTGAAATGCAGTTACTACCCTCAAGGTTTTGACAATCTCAGTAGAAAGACAGAAAACTTCTACAGAAAGCGACAAAACTGGGTTTGGTAAATAATGAACCCCCTCAAAACTCTATGGCTCAGAATAGTCATTTATTTTCTCTCAGTTCTGTGGGTTGAAGATTTGGGCTGGACTCAGCTGGGATACCTCATCTTTGCCCTAGATAGTGTCTGATGAGCCCACTCCTCTATCTGGGGCCTCAGCGGGGATAGCTGGCATGTTTGGGGTGGCCAGGCCTCTCTTTCCACAGGACAGAGAGGGAAGGCTTATTCAGAATAGACTTGTTCCAAGAAAGCAAGTATGGCAGTGGCTAGGTCTCTGGAGGCTTAGATTCGGTTTGCACATTATAACGTCTGCCATGTGTTTTGGCTGAATGAAGTCATGAGCCAGCCACAATTCAAGACGTAGTGAAACCCACTCCATCTCTTCATGGGACGAGCTGCAAAGAATTTGTGGCCATATTTCATCTACCACAATCACCCACTAGCTATGATTATTTGTATTTCTCCTACATGTCAAACGAATTCACTCACTTCCAAGATTGCTGAAAAATATCATGTAATTTTATCACAGACTCAGAGTCCAATATCTTAGGAAGTGTATCCAGATGTGGATGGTCTAGATGTGGATGAGGTCTCTTAGGTACAGCTTCTTGCATATGGCTCCTCTTAATCCAGAAATTTGTGAACTCAACAGACACATTTATTTGCTCCCTCTCCCCATATACCCAGCATACAATGATGAGATAGCAATAAGATAATCATAATAAATATTTCCATTCAAAAACAGGAGAAATGGGAAGTAAATAGAAGTCATTGGTCCATAGCAATTCAGGAATCCAGTCATGTACATATTACCATAAGAAATAAGGCATTATTTACAGATAAATAGCTTTTCTCATACTGCTTCCTGCTCAAAGACATTTTTTTAAAGATTTTATTTATTTGAGAGAGTGAGAGAGCACAAGTGGGGGAAGGGAGAGGCAGAGGGAGAGGGAAAAGCAGACTCCCTGCTGAACAAAGTTTCCAATGCGGGGCTCCATCCCAAGACCCTGAGATCATGACCTAAGCCGAAGGCAGATGCTTAACTGACTGAGCCACCCAGGCGCCCTGAAAAACTATTGTATTTTCGAATTTAGAAAGTCTAGAGACCCTCTATATTTCCTCTACTTTCTGCTTGCAAACTGAATAGTTTTCTTTAGCTCATCCCTTTCTTCTCACATATTTTCAACACTCTGCCTGAAAATTTTCTTAATCAGATCCACAACCTTATTAGTTACATTTCCTAACTTCTGAGTTACCACATGCAGTAGTTTTGCCAATGATTTTGAACAAAACCAGCACCACATGTTTTAGGTTTTTTTGTGATGGCAGCACCGCACTTCTCAGCACCAATTTCTGTTTAAGTTAAGCCTTTGCTGTACAACAAACTACCTCGAAAATTAGGGACTGAACACATTTATTGGCTCATAGTCCTGTAGGTCAACAATTTGTGTTGGACCCAATGCCATGATGATCTGGCTGTCATCATTGCTGAATATGTAACCCATCAACAGTGGAGATCAACACGGAGCTCCTGATATGGCACCATTTTCCGGCAAAACTGCCAGCCACCTCATAGCAGGTTGATTACCCTGGCCCACTTCCATGTGCTCTTCCACGCCTTTCCATTAGAGGCAGCGCTTTGTTCTCATGAAGTTGACACTCTGAATATGGATTGACCTTCATTTCCCACAATACAAATGACAAAACTACCATCCATGAACTTGCAGAATGCCTTATTTGCTCTCATACTACTCTACACAATATCGCTTTTGACAAGAGAATTAGTTTTTCAGCAAATGAAGTGGGTCATGGGCTTATGCTCATGGAATTCGCTGGATTTACCACGGTCCTCATCTCTCTGAGACTTGACAGAATGGTAGAAAGGTCTTTGAAGACACAGTTAGGGCTTCAGTGGAGTACCGATCCTTTTGTGACACCCTCCAGGATGCAGTAAGTGCCAGGTTAGTGACTCGTATATCATATTGTTTCTTCCATAGACAGGATTCAGGAGCCCAAGAAACAAAGGACAGAAATAGAAGTGACTCCTCTCATATTACTCCTAACATCTCCTAGTAAAATTTTTGCTTTCTATCCTCACAATTTTGGGCTCTGCTGGTTTAAAATTTTTCGTTGCTAAGGAGGAATGCTTCCAGGGGTATGTGTATGTGTGTGCACACACACACAGGTTTCATTGAACTGGAAGCTGAGATGACCACCTGGCCACTTGGGCTCTTCACATCAGTAAACCAATCATCAAAGAAGGAGGTTCCTTTATTGGTTGGGGTGACTGAGCCTATAAAAAAGAAATTGGTTTGTTATCTGAAAGGTTTCCTTCCTCCCACCAACCAATTCTGACACCACTGGGTGTCCTACAATCCAATTCAATTATGACACTATCCGAGGTAGTGTCAGACTCCACAGGTTTAAGGGCTCGGTCCCACAAGACTGCTCCCATTTCAGATGCCATTTGCAAGGATTGGGTCCTCAGGTTACCCATGATTCTGTCCACCTCAATTACTAAGTTGGGGGTTCCCATCACCCCCATCCTCAGTTTCAATAATTTACCAGGATGACTCATAGAACTCAGGAAAATTGAATACTTACTATTATAGTTTGTTATAAATTATATGAAAAAACAGCTAGATGAAAAGGCACATAAGGCAATGTTCAGAAGGATCCTGAATGCAGGAGCCTCTGCCCCCATGGAGTGGGGATGTGCTACCCTACCTGTGCATGTATGTGTACCCCAACTCAGAAGCTCCCCAAATCCCACCATTTAAGGGTTTCTAACAAAGGTGTCATTACATACGCATAACTGATTAAATTGTTGGCCATTGGTGATTAACTCAATCGCCATCCCCTCACCCCTCCCTAGAGGTTGAGGGGTGAGTCTGAAAGTTTCAACCCTCTAGTCACATGGTTGTTTCCTCTGATGACCAGCCCCTATCCTAAAGCTATGTAGGGGGCTACCAAGAGTCCCCTCATCAGAACAAATGACATCCTATCACCCTGATCCCTCAGGAAATCCCAAGGGTTTTAGAAGCTCTGTGGCAGGAACCAGAGACAAAGACCCAATATTTTTCTTATTCTACCACACCACTACCCAATGGGACCAGAGGCCTCTTACTACTCCCAATGCTCTGTGACAAAGGAAGTAGAAAACTGCAATGGCCCATTATAGGTGGGTCAGCTAATAGCACAGACCATTGAGGAGTGACAGGCTAGGTCCCCCACCCACCATCAGACAAGAACCATGATGAGTTGAGGGACTTGCTTGGGGCAAAGGGAATATGGCAGGTCACAGAAAGGAAGAAGTTTTGTGTACCAGCAACAAGTGTGTGGCCAATTGCAGAAAAGAGGACTGTAGTGCTTACTAGTATTTCTTCCTTAATTTGGTATGAATAAATATATTTTTTTCTTTTTCTTCTCTCTGATTTTCCTACTATCTGAGATACGTTCATAATAGTGTATGCTATATATAATGTTACATATAATGTACATAATCATATATTACATATAATGCCAAGTTACCAAGGTATTGGCTGTGCTGGATTGTTCTATCATCAGCTTGTTTAAGCTGAAAATGCTTTTTCCTGGAATCCCTCCCCTCTTTCTGATCCCGGGCTAGAGTTGGCCAAACAGGAACTGGAAGAGAAGCAGCTTGGGGTAAGGACATGGGTCTAGACAGCTGTCCCTTCCTCCTTCTCTTGGGAGTGAACCTGCCCACCCAGAGCACACGTTCGGCCTCTCCCACAAGCGTGCGTCTCTGCTGTGGGCTACCTCAGCCTGTGGCAGGGTGGGTATGTCCTTCCAATTCTCGATTATGAGATCCGCTTGCCACTTTCTCCAGCCTTCTCAGAGTAAAGATGGCATTTGGGGCTTCATCTGTCCTGTTTCTGTATACTTCTCAACTGGTTCAGAACTCAGGTGGGGAAGAGAAGTGTTCCTTAGTACACTCCCCTGAACCCCAGAATTCTTCAAGGAGACCTAAGAAAGCTCCCCAACAGATCTTGAAGGATGTCATGGGACTAGAACAAAACAGAACCAACGAGGCAGGTGCAGGAAACCGTGTGAGCAGAGAAAGAATGTAGTGGGCAGGAAAAGGAAAATTCATGTGAGGAATAAAACTAAATTTTCTAAGCAAATGAAAAATAACGAGGGATGCAGTTTGACAAGACACAGGACAGTGGGGCAGCTGGTGAAGGCCTTGAAGACCAAATTTAAGTTTTTCATCACTGTTACTTTAATTTTGTGCCAATTACTCTGCTTCTCCTAGTATTAAATTTTCCGATCAGCTTCACTCCCAATTTAATGAAATATGCAATCGGCTCTTTTATAGATCTCTTTTACGGCTAATATAGGCTTCTTAATATCCAAATCAGAGAAATGACTTGCCAATAGCAATAGTGTCCCAAGCTCTCCAATTGCCAGTCTCTCTCAGCACCCTCACTGTATCTGATTTTACTTGGAAATATATTTTGCAGTCTGGCAACATTACTAATCCTTACAGAAGTAGAACCCCTTTTCTATGCATTATATATTATTCCAGGATGCTTTACTAGAAAGACAAAGAAAAAGAAGGTGGGATGATAGAAACATTTTACCCTGGCTCACGTATCTGTCAGGAATTTAGCCGATGAATTGTATCTCAGTGTCTGAGCTCGTCCATGTGTTATGAATCACACTGTTGGAAAATGTACCCATATTTCCCTTTGGTCCCTTTTCTCTCCTCCCCCACCCCTCCCCACATTTCAAATTCATTTTTGTTTCTGTTCCACGGCTAATGAGACTGTGATCAATGCACCTCTAGCTGCCCCTGCCTTCAAGTCCTCAATCATAGCTTCTCTGTCTAATCCACTACCCTCTCCTCTTTGTCAACTGATGGATTTATTTAGTTAAGAAAACAAAAAAAAAAAAACCAAAATCATGCCTCAACTCCACAAACAGGCCTCTGGTTTGATTTTCTTCGTTTTATGAAATCCAACCAACAGCAGATGCTAAAACTATGTCTTTACAGTGTCTGTCTCTGGGCCGATATTTTCTGCTTTTGTGAAGATGTTTTCATGTCCGCCTCTTTCTCCTCAAGTCAATTCACGAATGGTGTGCTCTGCAGGGTCACTTTCCTGAGGCTAAGGTTCTGAGATTATATCCAGAAAATTCTATATCCCTAAGCAGTTTTTTGCATGAGTTCGGTGCTCAGAGGCCTCCCCTTACTAAAAGGGGACTCCGACTGAAGTCAGCACCCACCAAGGCTGCTGGCAAGAGCCTGGCAGCCCAGATACCCACAGATGAGCCTGACGACCCAGGACAGGGCAGGGGTGTTATGCCTGCAAACTTCAGAGGACCCCTGCAGGCTGCCCCCCACCCCCCTTGTTTCCGGAGCTGTGCCCATGTCACATTCAACCCCAATAGGCCTTTGTGTTTTCACAGTATTTGATAATTTGGACAAAATGCTTTTTACATATACCACTTCACTTGTTTCTTCCAACATTCCTAAAGGTAACTCTTTTCCTTAACTCTTTTTAGAGATGTAGAGCCTGAGCTTCTGACAGTTAAGTTACTCACCTTAATTAACATTTTAACCCCATTTTAGCCCCTTAATTAAAAGGTCACCCTATCATTTCTCCCACCCTTTATGTCCTTGACTAAGGCCTTTCTTCTTTACAATAACTGACACCCAGGTACCTACAGTAGCCATCACCAAGATGATCCCAGATCTTTGGGCTGTCAATCTTCGCAGGTGACCTTGCTTCAAGTCTACTTCCCAAGGCTGGTTCTGCAATTCACAGAGAGAAAATGGAAGTTCCATCTTACTAGTCCAGTTGAAATGAAATATTCTCCAAAGCAACAGATCTCAGGGAAATCAGTCTTTCTTTTGTCATCTGTATGCTCACTGTTTTGATAAATAATCATTTGCATTTGGAAAGAGGAAAAATCAAGTAAAGCATAATTGAACTCTGATGCCACTTGGGAAATACGGTCATAGATGTGAGAATGTTAAGATGGTGCAGGGGACCCTAAAAAAAAAAATCATTCTTGTGACTAGCACACTGTGTATTTTATCTGCAGATTCCCGGACAAGCTTCATGAGAGAAAACATGCTGGGGTCACAAGTCATGTGTATTTTCTGCAAAATGAAATGCATCTTCCATCTGAGAGTACTTTTTAGGAACAAAGCATTTGGAGAAATCACTGTCTCGTAGCTGCTTTAATCCTCAACCAGGAAGATAATCAAAATTTAACGACAAAATGCTGGATAAAGAACGATGGGGAGAATGAATTAAATAAATCCATCTTGCATCGTTTTAATGCAACTGCAATTAGCCAGAGAAGAAAGTTTGGGACTATCTCGTCCCATTTTCAAAACTTACCAATAGCTCATATTATATGCAAATAATGCTTGGTATCATTCTAAATACTTTCAAGTATTCTTTAGTTTTATTCCCCTTGAGGTGATGGGAAAGGGCGTTGTTTTTGCAAGTGAGGAAGCTGAGGGAGGGAAATCTGCTGCCAGGGTTGACACAGCCGCTTAGTGACAGCATTCAATTGGAAGCCAAGTTCGCTGAACACCCATCCAGAACAGCCAAGGTCACATCTGCCCGTTATGGGAGTTCCATACTGGTCGTCAGCTTCCAGGCATTCCCGGAATCCACGAAAATTGTATTTTCGATTGAGATCCTACTGACTAATTGTGCTCCTCCTTAGAGCCCAAGAATGCCATATTTAATTTTAAAAAAAGGAGGTTTACATGTAAATGCAGACAACGCCTTGCATAAAAGCCTCCTGCCTTGAATTTCTTGTAACACCTCTCTTTCAAAGACCTAAGGAAACTTTGCAGCCGCTTGCTAATCCTCCCAACAGGCCTGTGAAAGGCCCAGTGGGCAGTTTTAATTATGCCTGGTTTACAAATAGAAAAACTGAGACGCAGATGGTGAAAAATGAAGCTGAGTAAGGGGTTTTCCCAGAACCACCCGGCCTGTCAGGCCCAGGCCACCGCCTGCCAGGCCTGCACCTTCTCCACTTGACCGCAATTTCTGAGTAAGAGGCTTCAAGCAGCAGATGATCGTTGAAGGCTCTGGTGTGTCTCGACTGTAATACACAGATACTTGGAGAAGTAGTAAAATAAAGGGCTCTGTGCATGGGGTTGTTGTGAGGGGTAAAGGGCATGTATGGAAGATGTTTGGCACCAAGGAGCTGACAGGTAGTCTGGGTGCAAGGAATGGTAACAGGGAAATTGGTCTCTGCCTGAAAAGAAATGAGGCTGCTAATGTAGATACTTAATATTTATGAAAGAAAGGAAGGGAAAAAGAAAGAAGCGAGAGAGGGAGAAAATTTTGTAAATGGGAAATCTGGCTTCCTACTCTTTTCCTGGGACTTGTTAGAGCTCGTAAAATGGTTTTATCTTCTGTAACATGAGGGTCTTGTGGTCGAAATATCATTTGAACATGTAAATTTTGGACGTGGCATTTCTTAACACTGTCCTTAATATAAGTCAATGTCCACCTCACTGTGCAGGCTTCTTTGCTTAAATTACCCATAGTTACCTCAACCTAACCAATGAACTTTGTGCAGACACGGTCTATCTATTCTGGCTTGTTTCAACCTCAGTAAAAGAACAGAACAACAAGCCCTTTGAAAAGTAACTAAGCAGGTTTGACTATATTGCAACAGTCCCTGACTTGCCTGTCATAAAACCCATCCTTTTCTACTTTCTACTCCTTTTCTTGATTATCTCCCCGAACCAAACACCTTTCTCCCCGACATACCAACTGCAGCCACACACACTGTGATGTAGGTAGGGCCTACAATTAAGATTCTGAAAACTTCGCTTGGCCAATTGAAAGAAAGATATTTAAAAGTTCATGGAATTCACTGGCTATTTGGCTTTCTTTATGGCTAAATTCAATCTTCCACCCCTCCGTTCTAACACAGAGCCCCTGACCACTGAGGAAGCCTCGAAATGGTTGTCTGTCTTCGGGTTTGTCAGACTCGGTTGCTCTGCTCAATAGGATATTATTAGCAATGTCGACATTAAAAAGCAATGAGTAAACATGCTTTATTGTTTAAAAGGAGGGATTGCTAAATATGGAAAAATTGAACTGCTTTTAACCTTGCCTAGGTAGTGTATACAACTATTCTTTCAATGTTTAACCCCATTATTTAATGTGTGAAAATAAATAAATAAGAATGGGCTGACAGACATGGCAATATAATATCCTTTAATCTGCAGTTCACAGGGCATTTAAAAATAATTTTTGAAAGGAGCATTTGAAAACATTTGATCTTAAAAATGCATATTTTGCTTATTCTAGTGTTTGTTGATTTGAAGGCTTTGAGGTCAGCCCAGTAAATATTCAGTTTGCTTGGCACAAACTGTGCAGGAATCTAATAGAAAGCAATATTGTTGAAAATGGATATCAATTGAAAACAGAGAGCAGTGTCAACTGTCCCCCACTGGGAACAGACAACAATAAAACCAGTCAAGCATTACACAGCCGAGCCTGCCAAATGTCATTAGAGTGGAGAAAAAAGGAAAGGAACATGGTAAGGAAAGAAGCACTTTGCTTTATTTTTTTTTTTCCCTCCAATTTAAAAAGACAAAAAAAATAGGGAGAAAAAAAAGCCAGGGAAGGGTAGAAGGAGAACATTTGAAGAATAAGGCCAATAAAATTGTCCTAAAATTGTCCAAGCCAGTGTCACCATTATCTTAGGCCTGACATATCCCTTCCCCCCACTCAAATGATTACGTTATAAAGATTTTCAAATATTTTCTCTGTCTCTTCAGCTGATCATTTACTCCCAATGACTGTCTAATCAGGTGCATTTGCTATCATCAAGTTCCCAATTTGTAAGCCAGCATTTGTCATGTCATTCATAAAAATCATGTTTCTATCATCCTTTAATGAATTGGTCTGAGTTCATATTGAAAAGAAAAGGTTTTGTAAATGTAAACTTTTTCACTGTTACCACCAAGCTTCAATGGAGGGCCTTTCAGAAGGAATGGGCTGCAAATAATATCTCTGGGTGAAAAGAAATGTTTACAGTAGCTCTAAAATCTGTTACATCCTGGGAATGTAGAAAACTAATCATTGGGCAACGGGCAGGGGGGACAGACACATCACCACCACCATCCCCACCTGAAGGCAGAACTGGGAGCCAGTGACTTAGCCCCAGAGCTTCTGCTCTATCTATGGCATTTTCATTGATGATTTGTAAATTTTCAAACAAAGAAAAATTGTCTCCTACAGACAATGGTCAAGCCTCTGAACAGCCAGCCAAGAGCTCCCCCTAGTGAGGTTGCACACATATCAGAATGAGCTTCCCACTTCTGTGCGTACACACACACACACACACACACAAACACGCACGCATGCACACGCGCGCACACAGTCTTAGACCTGACTCTTTAGTACAAAATGTTGTCCAGCTCCACATTCTTTCAAAGCAACGTGAAAAAATATCCCCCAAACTCTCCTGGACTGTTCCTCCTACTCATTGTTAAACCCCACACTCAGCAGTAAAGAGCCCAGTGAGGACTCCCTTAAGGAGAAACTGTCATTCTGATCATATCATTTTGAAATAGTAATAATCACATATTGGCTCCAAATCTGCATCCTCAAGTAGATGCTATCAATGTAGAAAGTTCTCGGGGGCAGCATATTACCATGTAATTAGCATAATAACTTTGTTGTGTAACAAAATAAAAGACAGGCATGAATATAAGAAATATATCTTACACTGTACTGGTATCTACAGCTTCTAGAGAAAAATCTATTGTCCTTGCTAGTCTTCTGTTTTGTTGCCGCATTACTGGGGTAAACACCTACTGACACGTGCAAGCAGCTTCCTATGTACGTGCTGCATTAGCACACGTGCGTGCACATGCCCATATATTTTATTGCAGAGCAATATACAGAACACTCGTCCTACTCATATTTAACAGAACTAATTTGCTATAACACCAGCATTGCATCTCCCAGACCAACCCTAATTCCTTCAAGTACATTTTGGCTTCCTCCAAAAAGATATTTTATTGATTTTATGAGCCTTGGTAGGGCTCTGAAGGGAGAATAGGCATTCTTTGGGGGAAAGAAGGTAGCAAATGTAGAAATCAGACGCGGAGATGAAAGGGGTTTAATGTCTTCCTAAAAATTCTTTGAGAGCCATATCAACGTTTTTAGTAAAACACAAATGACTGCCAGTTTATAATTAACAGCTGCTTGTGTTAAGTATCCAGTGCTCCCTAGTTCCTGCTAATATTTTTTTTTTCCTTCTTAAACCATAGATCCACAAGACAACTGATCAGAGCTCTAAGATGCTAAAAGGTGACTCTATTTCCCCGGGAGTCTAACTCTGGAATGCAACTTGTGGGATGTTTTATATATTAATGCTCAGGCCTTGAAATCCTCTGACGTCAAAACAACACATGGTACAGTATTTTTGGGGGGGAGTGTTACTTTCATCATCAAGCTTCTTGGAGTAAAAATATATACATATGTAAAACTAAATTTAAATAAACCCCTGGCTTATAGATACTACTACTCACCTCCCAGAAGGATGGTGACAATTAATGCTAAAGTCTTTGCAAAGCTTTGGTGGAACACTACCATATGAATAAAAACAGTAAAATTTTTGTTTTTGTTACAATATATTCTAGGGAATATTTTAACAAGCTTACTTAGTATACTCAGATCTTTGTCCTTTCCATGACTCTTATACCACCTTCAAACAAAAAGAGACCAGGTAAGAGATTGGGGTGGGGCGATGGGGAATATTGCATAACTAAGCCACTCATATGGGACAAATGTGTCTGTCACCAATTTTACCACCACTCGCTCAAATGATTAGGGCCAAAACTTCACTCCTATAAAACCCATATCAATGATGAACAGTTCACTGTTGGACTGTGGGTATATAATGCGGCCTGCAAAACTGATTTTCTTCCCTTATAAAAGGGGGAATTATAATGTTCAACACCTCCCTGAATCAAAAGGAAACCACTATACAGAGAACTGAAATTAGACCTATTATGTTAATTAAAATTCTGCCGGCATCTCTGAAAGTGTAATTTGGCCCAATGTGTTTTAAAAAAACCAAAACATCATGAAAATTAGCTAATGAATATTGTGCAGTCACTTCCCTAACATAAAATAACTCAACCATTTAAATTGCACAAATTCCAAAATGGTCTAATTTACAATACGTCGTTGTTTGCTTGTTTGTTTTAGAAGTGCTTAACCTAATAACATGGTGAGATTGTATTTTTTTTAAATTCCAATCTTTTATGAAATAACAAGAGACTCATGGGTGAATTTTCCTATGAGTTTAGATCCTACAACCCTAAATATTTAACTCTGACAATATTTACTCCTGCTTAAATTTATTATTCAGAATTTGATTCTTTCAGTTTTCACTAGGTTGAAAGTCAGGAGTCTCAGGCTTTTGGGCCAATGCTGACAATTACCCATCATTTGACCTTGAGGGAGCCACTGTGACCTTGGACTCTTGGCTTCTTCATCTGTAAATTATGGGTAACAATATCTATCCCGCTGGCCTCATGGGGTCGCTGTGAGAATTAAATGAGATGACACATGTGGTAAGTGTTTTAAATATTAGAAAGTGCTAGACAAATCTGTGCACTGTTATTTTGTTTTTTTTGTTTTTTAATTTTTTTATTGTTATGTTAATCACCATATATTACATCATTAGTTTTTGGTGCAGTGTTCCATGATTCATTGTTTGTTCATAACACCCAGTGCTCCATGCAGAACGTGCCCTCCTCAATACCCATCACCAGGCTAACCCATCCCCCTACCCCCTTCCCCTCTAGAACCCTCCGTTTGTTTTTCAGAGTCCATCATCTCTCATGGTTCGTCTCCCCCTCTGACATACTCTTCTTTTCTTCCTCTCCTGCTATCTTCTTCTTTTTCTTTTTTCTTAAAATATGTTGCGTTATTTGTTTCAGAAGTACAGATCTGTGATTCAACAGTCTTGGACAATTCACAGCGCTCACCGTAGCACATACCCTCCCCAATGTCTATCACCCAACCACACCATCCCTCCCACCCCCAACCACTCCAGTAACACTCAGTTTGTTTCCTGAGATTAAGAATTCCTCATATCAGTGAGGTCATGTGATACATGTCTTTCTCTGATTGACTTATTTCACTCAGCATAACACCCTCCAGTTCCATCCACGTCGTTGCAAATGGCAAGATCTCGTTCCTTTTGATGGCTGCATAATATTCCATTGTGTATATATACCACATCTTCTTTATCCATTCATCTGTCGATGGGCATCTTGGCTCTTTCCACAGTTTGGCTATTGTGGACATTGCTGCTATAAACATTGGGGTACACGTACCCCTTTGGGTCCCTACATTTGTATCTTTGTGGTAAATACCCAGTAGTGCAATTGCTGGATTGAACAGTAGCTCTAATTTCAACTGTTTGAGGAATCTCCATACTGTTTTCCAGAGTGGTTGCACCAGCTTGTGCACTGTTATTTTGAAAAGTACTATCTTTATCAATGAATATGTAATCATCTTTTAGTACCATTGGAACGTTAGTTTGGTATCTACCTCTGTTCCAGTCAGTCTTTCCTCCTCAGAATTGCCCCCCAAATTGTATGAAGCACGGACCATATATATAACCATTGTGCTCCTTTGGTTTTGGTTCTCCTAGGCTAAAAAGTGTTGTCCAAGGGGTTTTCACTGAAGAATTTGTAGAGAGGGTTCCATCGCCACCAAATAAAAGCTCTGCCTCCCTTGACTCCATCATAACACAAATGGAAGAATTAGCTCACAGATGCATCCCTATGTTAAAAGTGCAACCACACAGAATACTATTCAGCACTAAGAAGAAATGAATTACTGACATACACAACAACATGGATGAATCTCAAATACGTTTATACTAAATAAAAAAGCTAGACTCAAAAAGCTGTATGTTGTATGATTCCATTTACATGACATTCCAGAAAAGGCAAAACTATGGAACAGGAGACAGATCATCAGTTGCCAGGGGCTGAGGGTAGAAGGGAAGGGATTGATTACAAAAAGGCAGGAGGAAATTTCTGCAAGTGAGGGAACTCACAATTTTGGTTATGGCAGTGGTTACATGATGGCATGTCTGTCAAAACTCATACTAAAAAGGAGGAATTTTACTATATGCAAACTATAGCTCAATAAATCTGACATTAAAAAAAATCATGGAAAAGTCAACATGATTTTGTTACCCTGCTTGGATTGTGACTCTTCCTGTAAAAGCAAATTGTATTTCCATGGCAATTCAAACTGTTTTCTCATAAGATGAAGTCATATTAAGATAATCAAGGCACTTAACCGAGTATGTTTAAACTTTGAAATAAAATTTTCACTCCATATCTATCACAACAGTGATTAATTACAAGAGTCCAAATAGTGTATTTGTCTTACAATGATCACCATTTCATTTTTATTGTTTTCCAATTGGGAAGAAAGGATTTCAAGTCTTAAGCTAGTTATATAGATTTTACCTCCCCTCCATCCTCATCTAGCCCTTAGAGAATTGTTTATAACCGTTTATAGGTGTTGCTCATAGGAATGGGAGTATGAACCCTCATATGCAGTTGTCAGTCAAAAAATTTAGCTGGTTACAAGAGGACCTCACTTAAATTGAATTCTGAGCAAAATAAGGACCCGGATATAGCTGATGAAAGGCCTGTAAAAGGAGATTGTAAAACAGAACAAGCAAACCTAGCTAAGAGAGTCTCTTTTTAAAATAGGGTCGGGAGGCCATTCAGGAGGAGGAATTTATGCATGTCCTCATCGGAGAGAAATGTGAACTTTTTAAAGACCTTTCAGCCAGCTTCAAGCCCTTAGCCTGGACTTAACTTCTCCTCACCAGGACACCTGACTCCCTGGTACTCTGCACTTTAAAAGGAGCCAATTCGGTCTAACAAGTTTCAGTCCTTCATTTGCATATAAACTCAACCAATCCCAGTGAGCCTACTTTCAATCCCTGTTTTGCAAAAAGGATCTACCTGAAGGAGAACTACCCTCAAAGTCTTTGCCTATATATACACCTCTGCCCCCTCTCTGTTTTCCTCTGAACACAATTCATATTTCTACCTGAATCTGTGGCTCCTGATTTGCAATTCTAATTGCCCAATATAATGCCTCTTTGCTTAAAATTTTCAGTGAATTCTCTTGGTTGACAGCCCCCCCAAAAGAGCAAATAAAACGAACAAATCAAAAATAGCCCCTAGAATTCAGTGAAGAGATGCAACCCATGTACTATATAGATGTGCTATCAAATATTAGTACTGGAAATCTTTCTTTTTAAAGATCAGGGTGCAGCTTTCAGCTGCAATGATGTTATTTTCATATCAATCAAATTAAAGGATTTATAAAACAGGCAGAGGGGTCAGTAGGGAGCTCCTTCCTGGGACACGGTTGCTGCAGTGGTTTGGGGGGGTGTGGTGGGGGGGTGTGGTGCATCTCTGGAGTGGGGACGAGTTGTGAGCAAAGAATCGCACCTCTCCATATCCTCATTCCAGTCCTTCTGTTGTAAAATGCCATATAAAACAATGCCCGAACAATCTATGGCTGGAAACACAATTATTTGCAGGTGTCTCAAAGCCATTTCGACTCATTCACTCTTCCTTTCTCCTCATTGACATTAGTTCAATCTGTGAAAATCAGATCACAATTATGCCAGACTTTTTACCTCATTAGTTTTCTATTGTCTGTTCTGAGGCATTGCGTACATTTTTACCTCCAGGCAAGATTTGTTCTTGTCTGAACTCGCTTCTATCCCTTCCCCCTCTTCATTCTTATGAGTAAGAAACACTTTTAATCCAATAATTTAACTACTTCTGGAGCTAATCTGGAAAGATTTCACCTGCATTTTTTTTTTTAAACTGGCAACTTTGGGCTATAAACATGTTTCTGGTTGTTATCCCAATCATGCATGAGACATATACATGAAACACCCAAACCCCCAGGATTTGCTCTCTAGACAAACAGCAATTCTCTGTAGATCGCAAATTATATTAAACACATATAATTCCATTTTTCCATTGTGTTAAATCACAGCAACGTCATTTTCTTGGTAAATTTGTGTCTCCTGTGTGCCTTTATTACTATGACTGGAAAAGCATTACCTAGAATTACTTTAACTATACTTAGATTAGGGTTAAGGCACTCACTTTGTACAGCCAGATCCATGGGATCAAACCAGGGACATCAGTCAGAGTATGGAGCTGTTTTCTGCAAACACTTGAATTTAAGCATTTACGGTTACAGCGATTTTTTTTACTTCTCAGGATGCTA
This sequence comes from Eumetopias jubatus, assembly GCF_037043125.1. Classification (NCBI taxonomy): domain Eukaryota; kingdom Metazoa; phylum Chordata; class Mammalia; order Carnivora; family Otariidae; genus Eumetopias; species Eumetopias jubatus. The sequence continues at coordinate 150,076,190 of NW_028274810.1, read as the reverse complement.
TTCTATACACGTAAGTATTTAAGATGTGGAAATTTCTTGTCAACTAATTATACAACAAGACAATGTGTCTCTTTCATATTTTGGCTACCACTCTGTTTACAAATGATTTTGATACATATTTGAGGCTCTCAAATCTATTTTTTTTATTTGGGGCTGAGGGTCAGTTGCTTTAGCCCTCAGAAATTGGGGTCAATAAAGAAAATTGCTAAGGGTTATTTGAGCAGGGGCGCCTGGGTGGCTCAGTCGTTAAGCGTCTGCCTTCAGCTCAGGTCATCATCCCAGGGTCCTGGAATCGAGCCCCACGTCGGGCTCCCTGCTCCGCGGGAAGCCTGCTTCTCCCTCTCCCACTCCCCCTGCTTGCGTTCCCTTTCTCGCTGTGTCTCTCTCTGTCAAATAAATAAATAAAATCTTTTATAAAAAAAAAAAGTTATTTGAGCAGCTACATATTTCAGCATTAGTTCTGCTATGAACTTTTCAAGAAATCTAAGTTATATTTACAGAATGTCATGAACTGTTACATTCATTGTTTATTTCCTTATTGAATATCAGCAGAAATTCTCTGCTATACCGAGAAGCATCAGATCTCCTGACTAAACAACTTTTCTTCCTTTGGGGAAAAAATAGTAATAATAACCTTTGATTGTGTAAGAACATCATAATCCACATTGTCATTCCTGATTCAGCCCATGCCAAGAATACAGGACAATTTACATATGCTCTAATCAAATATTTGGGGGCTGGAGAATCTCACTGCATATCTCTAGATCAAGATTATGTGACATGCCTTGGATTCCAGCCAGGTTTGAGGCTCTTCATTTTTAAAACAATAACCACCTGCTAAAAGAAGAAAGAAAGCCATTTCCTTCTTGACATTCGTTAGCTTAGGATCAGCAGAATCTTCCCGCTGCTCAGACTGAAATGTAATAGCTGCAAGGTTGAAAACTGAAATCTTGCACTAAGCACTTCGATGCTGCTGGCTTGTAATTTTTTTCTCTTCAAAAATTACATACACAAAGCAGTTTTAGACTCTGTAATCAGATATTTTGCCTCGTACTACTGTGTGATTTGGGATGTTTTCTTTTCTTTTTTTTTTTTTTTTTTTTTCCGAAAGAGAGAGAGAACTAGATCTGCACAATCCATGCTTTCAGAGAATGTGCATATGCTACACAGGACAACTGCCCCTCACTGCTGCTGTGTGGCATTTGTGGATTGTGACCAAGCTAACTGAGGAAGATGAACTCGGACTAGTTAATTTCCATGGGGCCCCAAGCCCGCAACTCGGGTTGACTCAACTCATTTTCACTTACTTGTTGTCCAACACTACAGTGGTCAGTAGATGCATGTATCTCAGGGAGGGAGGGTCTTAGCAGGGGGAGGCAAGGAACACGGAGAGGCCAAAAGAAAAAAGGACTTGATCTTAGCCTCCAAGGATCGCCATGTAATGGGTCCAGACTTTGCAGGGGCATGAAATGCATCCGGCTCGGCCGAGATGCGGTGATGCACCCAAGTGTCCTCTGGTTGTTCTCCATGCTGAGCTGACAAAGGCATTATCATTTTATATTCTCATCAATCCAAGTACCTATTGTGAGGAAGCACTTGAAAACTATCAGATTTGTAAAATTCATAAACAAGCAACAGAAAACCTTGTGAGAAAAGTGGTATGTTTGCAAAATGTACAGTTAAAATGGCATGGTTTTTGCATTGTTTATGCACCACCACTTTGGAACTGACACTTTCCCCTCAGAATGGGTTATCTTTTATAAATGCACATGTGGTTAATATCTGTATTTTTAAAAAGCATAGTATAGTACATTGCTTTAGCATACTGTGGCATAAACTTTCCCTTATACAAATTCGAATTTACAAATCCATTTCTTTCCAAGATCTTCAAAATGGAACAAGAACATCTTTAAGCATCTATCTCTATGTGTACTATTTTGTGTGTGCGTGCATGTGTGTGTGTGTATGTGTATGTGTATGTGTTATTCGGTGTCTTCAGACCTCAGCCTTGTCCAAAAAATATCATCCACCCCTTATTTCTCAACTTTCCACATTACATCTCATCCACTCACCCAGGATGAAAATTTTGAAATCATCTTGAAATCTTTGTCTTCTTCCATCTGTTTATATAATACCAGAGAATAGAGGACATAAGCAACTAATTAGATCAAGAGATGCTTATGCTTTAACTACTTACCTTACAATGTGTAGAGAGCAACTACATGGTAAAGCAAAGTTAAGCTAAGATATGACTACAAGTCCATATTTTAATAACCTTCTTGAAAATTCGAAAAACTTTTTGGCAGTCTTTTTGGCACATCTGATTAGAATGTCCCAGATTTTCCACCTTTACCAGGAGATAGAGATGGAGAAGCACTTAGACAAGGGGCCTGACAAATATCTGCCATTCGGCTTCCTTGTCTGGGGTGCTTACATTATCAGCAGTCACCTTAACCCATACATTCTTTGTGAAGATCATCTGAAACCATTTGTCCACTATACCAGGGTTGATTTAGCTAAAATTAGGTAATATTATCCATAAATACATTTAATTTCAAATGTGTGTAGAGGTAATTGAAAAGCACCTGAATACACTAAAAGCCAGAGGATGTGGGAAGGCACCGCCAGCAAGCCCTTTGCTTCGTCATCGCCCCTTCTTGCCCATGCGCCTTCAGGCCTTGTATGCGAAATGTGACCATCTGATACACGGATCCAGGCAAGGTGCTGGTGCCAATCTGCATATTAAACAGTGTGGGGCACCCGGGGGCCTCAGTCGGTGAAGCACCTACCTTTGGCTCAGGTTATGATCCCAGGGGCCTGGGATGGAGCCCCACGTTGGGCTCCCTGCTCAGCGGGGAGTCTGCTTCTCCCTTTCCCTCTGCCGCTCCCCCTGGTTTGCACTCTCTCTCAAATAAATGAATAAATACCTTTAAAAAAAATTTTTTTTAAATAAACATTAGTGGAGCAGAACTTTTTTTTCCTTTGGGTTAAAAAGAAATAAACTCTATAGATAGAAGTTCTAATTTCTTGTAGTATCTCAAATGGAGCATCTTGAACCTCTCCTCGTATATAAAAACTCCCATTTATGTACTCCACTTGAGGGATCACTACTGTATTAGTCAGGATTCTCCAGAGAAACAGAACCAATAGGATCTTTCTCTCAATGCCCAACCCCCTCTCTCCAGAAATATAATCTAAAATATTAGATCTTCTATCTCTCCAGAGAGAGAGAGAGAGAGAGAGAGAGGCAAAGATTGATTTTAAGGGATTGGCTCATTGATTGTTGGGACTGGCAAGGACAAAATCTGTAGGACAAGCCAGCAGCCGGGGATTCAGAGAAGAGTTGGTATTGCAGTCTTGAGCTGAAGGCTAGAAACTCAGGCAGAACTTCTGTGTTACAAGTTGAAGGTATAATTTCTTCTTTGGAAACCTCGGTCTTTTCTCTTAAGGCCTTCAGCTGATTGGATGAGGCCCCCCCACACCATGGAGAACAATCAGCTTTACTTAAAGTTAACAAATTGTAAATGTTAGTCACACCTTAAAGATACCCTTACAGCAACATCTGGACTGGTGTTTGATCAAACAGCTGGTCACCACAGTCCAGCCAATGTGACACATAAAATTAACCATCACAATCTATTACCACACACTGTGCTCTGGTGAGGACCAGATGTGGAAGAGGAACCTCACCGCAGATAGTGAGACGAAATGGCAGACCTCTTTCCTCTTCTCCCATCATCTCCCGGCCCCAAAGCCCTCAGTGCAGAGAAGAGGGGAAGAAAATCAAAGAGAAAACAACCCTCCACCCTGCTCTGGGTTCATGCTGGGAATTCTTCCCTGTCCCGAGAGAAGAGAGCTTTGAATCAAATCAGACCGAAACTGAGAAATCAGCATGACTGAATCTTAATTACCAAACTGAAACCGTTCATCACCGAAGGGGACGAGAAACTTGTGGAATTGGATCAAGATGTCATTGAGACAAGTGTGAAGCAGGGAAGGGGAGTTCCACCCAGCACAATGGTAAGCACATTAGAAAATACAATACCGTAGGGAAAGGTTATGTGGAGAGTTCACAGGCATCCAGTTCTGTACCCGCGCAAGGAGCAGAGCATGAAGACACCAGGAAGAAAACTGGGTCAGGGACGTGGTGTGACTATGGGTGTAACGCAGACCTTCCAGGTGGATCACGTGGACATACTTGCCAAGAGTTGACCTGACGTAGACAAGTGACGAGGTCATCAATGATCAGAAGACAGACGTCAAAGTCAGGCACATATCGGCTTGGAACTGGACTCTGCCACTGTGAGCATGTTGCTTCATCCTTTAGGTCTCAATTTCCCCCACCATAAAATGGGAATGAGAGCAGTGCTTGTATTATAGGGCTGCTATGAGGGTTGAATAGTCATGCAGAGTGAGTGTTCCAGTAAATGGTAGCTGGAGTCATCATCACCATCATCCTCTTCATCAGCAGATGCTAGAAATTTCTTTTGCTGCTAAAAGCAGAGCATCTGGTAAACTCCTGATTTACTCTGCTGAAAGTTTTATGTCTTGAAAGAAGATATTGGCTGCCACTTACAGAAATTCTGTATCGTAACAGGCACTCCGCTAAATGCATTTCTCATACAATTGCTGCAGTAACCTCACAAGGTAGATGCTGTCTGCATTTTACAGGTCGGAAACATTACTGAGGCTTAGAGAGGTTAACCAACTTGCCCAAGGTCACACAGTTCATTAGAGGCAGAGCCCTGCTGTTCCTCCCAGACCACACTGCCTCCTACTGAATATGGACCTCATTCTGGAGAACTTGCCAGCTAAACGAAAGCAGTGGGGCTGAGAGTAAGTTTGAATTCTAATAAAAAGAACTAAAAGCATAATCGTAATTTAACATATCCTTGATTTTAGGTGAGCAGACTGCAACATATCTTTGATTTTAAGTGAGCAGATTTCAAAATGTCTGGGGGTGGGAAGATGAATGGTGGACATGTTACTATGGACCTTACACTCTACAGATGGGAGTCTATAACCAAGCAAATTTCTGACAGCCAAGTGAAATACGGTCAAAGGGGAAAATAGGAGAGGAAGGTAATCCGAAGAAGCAGATGTGGCTACAAAGGGATTTCTCGGATGAAGTTGGATTCTAAAGGATCTTGATCCAAATGTGTAAGTCACCGAATTATGAAGGAACAGCACAAATCAGAAGGATTAGTGTTCACTTGGCCAAGTCCAGAACAAACAAGGACAACATAAGTGTCGTTAAACTTTTATGGAGCAAGAAATTCAAAAGAAGGGATTGACCCATTGCTTGGAGGAGGTGACAGAATGTTGAAGAAATGGCAGAGAAAAGGCAGAATTACTCATCTCCAATTTTGTTTATTTTTCCCCTGTAAGAAAATTAATCTTCCAACTGCAGGTGTTGAGGTGTTTATAGCAAATGAAGATAACCTATACCTGCTTTCACCTGAAGTCTCCAATCCCAGTTATACTTCATCCCCAGTAACCTGCCGATAGAATTGCAGAGTCATTGCTAATAATCCAAGAGAAATCAAAATTAGAAGAAGAAAAAAAGAACCAGTCAAGTAACTGTTTTCCCAAAATTCCAATTAAGTGTGTCAAGGCATGTCCGGGTTTACCAGAAGCATCAAATGCTGCAAGTTGAGCTACCATAAGGAAGAAGGGCAGGGACAACAGAAATTATTGAGGGAAAAAAAGCTAAGTTAATACATCAATATTTATCCTTTCAAAGAAAAATAAAATAGATCGTTTCGGGAGACTTAGGATCAAGAATGAGTAGGTCTTGGCATCTCCAGCAAGATTACATGTACATGTACATGTACCTCGATTTCAACTTCCTAGAAACTGAGCATTAATGCTGAACCAAAGCCAACATTCCTACAATGCTCTCTCTCCCTTCTGCACCTGTGTCTGCCCTTTAGAACAGAGTGCTGACTGCACGTCCATGCACTGAATTCAGCCTGCAGGCTGGTCCTGCTATGTCTGGGGTCATTTGTTTGTTTGCTTGATTGTTTTTAATGCTTTTAAGTGGGTCATATACTCCTTCCAATCTCTTTCTGTCTTCCATCCCTCATCCAATCATGAACACTACCTGCCTACAACGGTGGGCATCGCTTGAAATTGCAACCTTTCTCTGGGCCACATAAGGTAAATCTCCTTTTCTTCCTTTTATACCCCTTCACGCCCTTAAAGCCTGATGAGGTTTTGAACAAGATTACATCAGAGACTGAGCCCTTCCCGAGGCCACTAAAGAGGCCTTCTGTCAGTCACTCTCAAAAGGTTTTATTCTAAGGGCCAAAGATCCTGTGACCCATTTCACCGACCCTTCCCACAGTCCAGAACTTAGTAGTGAAAAACAATTATATAGGATCAAAATGTAAAAGTTGTAATAAACTTATTGCTAGCAACATAATTTAATTGCTCATTGTTTATTCCATAGAACACAAAATAATCTTACACATAAAATTTTCATTCTATCTCTGTCTCTGTACACATTTTTAGTAAATAGGAATACTTGTCTTTCTGAATCATCGTAAGCACAAAATAAGGGTAAGTGTATTTTAAATGCCCTATAAATTAAAAAGAGTTTGGTCATCTTACTATGCTATTTAACTCATACTTTAAGCATTTTAAGTAGCACAAATTTATAGGGAGCATATTGCCAATAAAGTATGACCATCTAAGAAATTTTCAATGGAGTATATATATGTTTTCTTTAAGAAAAATATACAGATTATTTAAGTTTGAACCACAATACCATTATGTTTTAAAGTCAAATTATTAGAAAATTATAGGCCAAAAGTACTGTTGAAATAAATATGCAACCTACACATTCAGGTTAAACAAGCTGCAGCCAATTAAACAGATATGAAGAAACCCAGTTAATAATAACTAGTCATTAAAAACTAGAATAAAACTAGAATAAAAACGGAAAGGAACAACCAACCTGATTGCACTGATAATAAAGGATTCTTTCTGAACTTAGAACATCCCAACTAGCCAGATGTATGCTTGCATAGAGGGATCTGGATACTGTAGCTAGTGGTCAAGCATTCAGTGGAGTACAAGGAATTGCTACTCCCAACCCTGGGGAGGCATTCCCATGACTCTTTTAAAAATAGATTGTATTTATTTATTTGAGAGTGAGAGAGAGTGAGAGAGGGAGTGAGTGAGAAAAAGCACGAGCTGGAGGGGGTGGGGTAAGGGCGGTGGGGAGGAACAGAGGGAGAAGCAGACTCCCCGCTTAGCAGGGAACCTGAGGTGAGGCTCGATCCCAAGACCCTGGGATCATGACCTGAGCTGAAGGCAGCCACTTAACTGACTGAGCCACCCAGGCATCCCCTATGACTTTATGTATACTAAACCTAGTAATCTTTGATAATTCATCAAGTCATATAAAGAAAGGCACTGAACCTGCATGTCATTTGTCTAGAGAGCTAAGGCCGGCTGATAGAGTAGCCATTACCTGCAACATTTTGGCAGAGAGGAGAGAGCGCTCTGGAAAGTCCTGCACCAACAGCTCAAAGCTTGGTCCAGAAAGACACGCATCACCTCTGCTCACAACTCATTGGCCACCGCTGGGCACAGAGCCTTACCAACCACAGGAGGCCAAGAAATACCATTCTATCACATGCCCAGAAGACAGAGATCTGGACATAGTTAGTAAAGAGAATTCATTTTCACATCACTAAGAAGACCCTTTTAGTGGACATTTGCAGTATGCTTTTAAGCAGACAGCTAAGTTGGAGTTTTAATCTGTCTGCAACTGGCCTTATGTACTGTGTCTTTCTTCGGTAGCCATCAAGGATGATGATGACTTTTGTCACCATTTTCCTTTTGTGAAGGATCAAACAGCTAACAATTATGGAGGGCTCACAATATGCCAGTCACTGCACCAAGCCTTTTATAATCACGAACTCAGTTTAACCCCACAACAACCTGAAGTTGCAGTTAGTCTTATTATTGCTATTTACAACAATTTCCAGTGCAGCTAGAAATATGACCTTAATATTAAGAGTTGGAAGGCTGGAGGTTTTTGGGTGTTTTGTTTGGTTGGGGTTTTTTTTGTTTGTTTTTTTTTAGCATTTTATTTATTTATTTGAGAGAAAGAGAGAGGGCACAGAGGGAGAGAGAGAGGGAGAAGCAGACTCCCTGCTGAGCAGGGAGCCCAATGTGGGGCCCAATCCCAGGACCCTGAGATCATGACCCGAGCCGCAGGCAGACGCTTAACTGACTGAGCCACCCAGGCGCCCCAAGGCCGGAGTTTTGAGATGGAAGCCAGGTTGCAGGGAGATGGGGCTTGTAGAGGCCGTGAGAAAATAGGCAATGCAGTTGGGCTTCCAAGAAAGAGAAGCCAAGAGAAAGAATAGCATTTAGGGGAACAGAAGAGAAATCTGCTGATTTGGGGATGGTCAAGACTTAAGGAGAAGGAGCCACTGGAGTGGGAGAGGTGGAAAATGCAGAGATGACAGGGGTTGGGAGCAAAGTCCCCAAAGAGACAGAAGGATGGGACTCGGGGCAAAGTGGGCATCTCAGCTTTGGTCATCTCATGTATGTGTGGGCCAAATGGGTTTCCTCGGCTAAGAAATGCTCGCTCATGCTTTTACCCACTTTTTGTCATTTTTTCTTATTGATTATAGCCATGTTAACTCAAAAGGCCCAAGGCACATTTTCCTTGAGAAGGAAAGGTGGGAAAAGAAATGGAAAAACCCTGGAGCAAAAGAGCAGGAATCAGACGAAATTCTGCTCCGTATTTTAATGAATACAAGGGGAAGGAGTGAGAGAATGGGTAGCTTAATGGAAATAATGAAATTTTTGAACTGCTCTCAGGGATGGAAACATCAAGCCACTCAGAGATGAGTGAAAGATTTGCTGAGCATCAAGTTCCAGATTGGACAACTACTGGAAGAACTGTGTCATTTTCTCCATGAACCTCAATGAAGTTAGAAGAGAGGTGACCAGTTCCAGACACACAGTAGGTGTTCAATAAATGCATATCAAATGAACGAATATATGAATGATTCTGAAGACTCAAGAGGTATATACCTGCTCTGTTACTCCATGGATTTTGTCTTCAGACCAACTGATTGTCTTCAGCTGTTCTTCAGTGAAGTCTGCCAACTCCTTATCCTCTCTCCATTTTACTACAGCTCCAAAATATGGACTTAGCCGGTCCTTTCATTCCTTCAGGTGGTACCAACTTAAGACCCAGAGGGGGCCATAACAGCGAACCAACTTAACTGAAGACTTGACTGAGGATAACACACAGGAATTGCAATTTGGAAAAGAGAGTTAAACCGACTATCAGATTATGACTGGCATGGCTTCAGCATGCAAACGTTCCCTACCTTGAAGGCATTCCCTTTCATCTGCACGTATGATTCTCAAACTTTGTTTAGAAAGTTTCCTGTGGAGCTTGGGCCCACAGGAAACTTTTCCCTAGGGCCCACCCTACAGACTCTCAGTAAGGGGTGGGGAGTTTCGGTAATCAGCATTTTAAAGAAGCATCCCTGGGGAGTGGCATTCATGCAAGTGACAGTTTAAGGCAAATGGGTCCACATTACTTAGACCCTACCTTCTTACCTCTGTTGTTCTCGATATAGCCTTTCCCCACAATTCCAGTCTACACAGACCTTGCCCTGAGCTAGCTTTCCCTGGCGCTCACTGTTTTTTTTATGAGAATTTCTTAAACTTTAATGCATGCAGATCACATTTCTAGCAATCTTCCAGGTAATGCTGATGCTGCTGGTCCACATTTCACATGGAGAGAACTAGGGTCACTATATCATATGCATTGATACCACATTACAGGGACGATCTCCTGGTTGTTTAATGTGAGTGAGTCTTGCCTCCCAATTTCACTGTGATTCCCAAACAGAGACGAAGTTCTGAACACCTTTGGGAACTCCTCCCATCACTAAGGACTGAATGTACAGCTGGTGCTTTATAAACATGAGTTGAACTGAAAAATTCAAAGTAAAACAGCAATAAACTCCCAGATTCCAGGTTGGGAATAAAGAATAAATGAAGGCGGGAAACTGGAGGGGGAGATGAACCGTGAGAGACTATGGACTCTGAGAAACAAACTGAGGGTCTAGAGGGGAGGGCGGTGGGGGATGGTGATGGGTACTAAAGAGGGCATGTACTGCATTGAGCACTGGGTGTTATACGCAAACAATGAATCATGGAACACTACATCAAAAACTAATGATGTGATGTATGGTGATTAACATAACATAATAAAAAAAAAAGAATAAATGGAGAACCCTAGCCTAAATTTTCATTATTATTGCTCCTAACCAGTACTTTCATACAACCACACAGAACAGTCAGAAAAAAAGGCATGCTCAATAAAACATTCAAAACCAATAATCTTAAATGTCTACACGAGAAATGCCATATGAAAAAAATACAGCTTTAATAACTTAGAAAGAAGATGTACTTTTCTGAAAGTTTCTGGAGGATCTTCTCAAAGGATTTATCAGCTGTATTAATTATAGTCTCCAATTCATAGGCCCGCTATACTGTAGACAGATTGCTGCATCTGGTGACATGTGAATCAGGTCTCAGTCTCAGAATAAGTTGAATTTTTTTTTCCTTTTAAGAATCAGAATTATATAGACTCAAAAGGGAATCCCAGATTTTCATGTGTAGCTGTGTACTGAGTAAATGATACCCTTGGCCTGCATCTGCTTAATGCTGCTGAGTTTTAAGTATTTTTACTCAGACATAAGTATAGAATTGGATAGTGCCATTAATGCTAGGTCAATTGGGTAGGGCCTGCTAAAACCAAAGCAACAAAGACCCACAGGACTTTACAAACAAGAAAGAACAGGAGACAACTTCTTGACCAGAAAGAAAACGTTTTCAGGGAGGAGACACATTTTCACCACCCAGGAGTGTTCTGGCATCCAATCAAAACACCAGAACATGATTTATTATTCCAAATTATATCCTAAAATCAGAGCATCAGCCAAAGCCATACTTCATACCAAACTATTTCCTTCCTTGGGTTTCCTTCTAAGAAGATATGTTAGAAATCAGAGGACAAAATTAGAATATAATAACATGCTCCACACTTTGAAGACCATTTATGTCAAAATTCTAAGTATAGGAAGAAAAGCTAGATTTTGCTGCCAAAAAAAAATTCATTGCTACCTTATATATGAAATAAAATAGTTTGAATCTCTAGGAAACTATATAAGACATTACATACTCTAATATAACAAAATGCATTGAGGCAAGATATTTTAAATTATTGTCACTAGTGAATGGATGATTTGATTTTAGCAATTGTTTATGGGGCATTGTGAGGAAATTAATCCATTATTTTGTCATAAAATACCTTATTTCATAATATCAATTTTGCTATTAGGATTTAAGGCAAGAGTTTTCCTAAGGATATACATTTTTACATGACATTAAGGTCATTTGTATATATTATAATATAACCATAACTGTGATAATTATTCTTTTGTGCAAAAATTTCAAGTAATCCTTCCAGCAGAACATTAAAAGATTATAATGTATGTGTGTGATTTATGTGTGTGCACGAGTGAGAGAGACTAATTCACTAATGATGCTAATCCCATTAGGATAGCTTGAGAATCTTGGGGGTTAGTGATTTGTTATAAAAGGGCCATGTCTAGCACATTGAGTAGGGGGTGGGGGACTATGGGACAAAGCAGAACTTGAGTGAGTTAGAATCCTCCTGCTTTTTATGTTAGAACTCTGAATGGATGGCATCAAAATCAATATGCATCTATTACTCCCAGAAAGAGACTTAGTTTGGAAAACCCAGGTATGTGTATGCCATTGGTAGTTTTTCCAGTTATCTGGCTGCATTTCCATCAGCGTTGTGGGCAAAAAGATAGCATGATAGGGGAATGGGTGAATGGTCAACACCCAAGTCTCCTGTAACAACCCCATGCTCATGCCCTGCTGATCAAATGGGAAGCTGATCACCAATATTGTTAGCAAATTCTAATGCAATCATAGCAGCAAGGTGCATAGTCTGCACAGGCCAAGTCATAATCTAAAGCTAATGTTGTTTTCCATTTAATCCAGAAAGCTTGATATTTTAATGTAACCAACATATTATTTTAATGGATAAATGGCAACTATAGGGAGACATCTGGGATGGAGCGTGGTTAGAAAAAGAGGACTTTCTTGGAAGATCTATTTATATGCCTCTGATCAGTTGAATAAATTTAGTCACAAACATTGCAAAACAGAAGCCAATCTTGTATATGGCACTTTGGATGAGTATGGTTTGCCCTGAACTGAATGTTTTTAGGGCATTAGAAGGCTCCCATCCATCCTAATCAACTTTGTGTAGACATGATTCAACAACCAGTGTTGGCTCCGATCAGCACAAGTGTCAGTCACAGAGCAGACTCTGGCCCACAGCCCTCTGTCCTCATTTCCTCAGGGCCGAATGTATGTGGTTCTCACAGGGCAATTCCCTCTCGCCCGCACAGCCAGCGCGCCTGCCCCTGACAGGCTTGCCCTGCTGTGGCACTGACCATATGGCTAGGCTCAACTTCACCTCTCTCTTAACAATGCCATCTCCCTGTCTCTCCAGCTCATACTGTCTTCATGGAGGGCATGTATTTATAGACTCTCCCTCAAACTACCCATTCTCATAGATGTATTCGTGATTCCAGTCACAGGAAGGGTTTCTTTGCATTCACACCCTCCCTGGGATGTATTACTGACCATCGCTGACATAGTTTATTTCTGAAGGGAATTAATTCCAAACTCATACAAATATGGTTGCCTTTAATGTCTTGGATTAAATTCTATTCCATTAATTCCTTATATCATAACATATATTTGCTTTGTACTACTAACTGTCTAATGCTATGGATCTTGATTCTGACCTATGTTAAAATAAATTGTGTCTTTTCTCAATATCTTATTTTAAGGAATTTTAAATATCATTTTTAAACTTTTCCTTTTATTATATATACCCCAACAGAAATATAAACATTCATGACAATATTTGAAGAAATTCAAGACTATGAAAGGCTCCAGGAAGTCCTGAGATAATTTTTAACACTGTTTACCACTAACCCCAAGATCTCTCAAATTTATTTTCTTTAGTAGACCTTTTTTTATCCAATACCTATTGTCTTAGACCATTCAGGTTGCTACAACAAAATACCACAGAGTGGATAGCTTATAAATAACAGAAATTTATTTCTCACAGTCTGGATGCTGAGGAGCCCAAGATCAAGGTGCTGGCATGGTCATATTCTAGTGAGGACCCTCTTCCTGGTTCATAGCAGGCACCTTCTCTCTATGTCCTCACATGGTGGAAGGGGCCAGCAAGCTCTCTGGGGCTTCGTTTATCAGGGTACTAATCCACTTTATGAGGGCTCCACCCTCAATATCTAAACACCTCCCAAAGGCCTCACCTCCTAATACAGTCACATCGGACATTAAGACTTCACATAGGAACGTAGGGGTACAAAAACATTCAGACCATAACACCTATTAAGAAATGCACAGTTTTAGGAGAACTGAGCCATCAATGAAAAGCTTTAAAAAAAACTATTTTCAAATACCTGGCGAGTGGGGAAGAAACTTCTCATACTCTGTTGGGCTCTTAACTCACTATTTCCAAGATGATCTGATCCAAGAGCCAGAGCCAATGACTCTGTGCACAGCTCGGATAATACAAGTAGCAGCAGGAGAAACCCAGCCTCTGGAGGGGCAAAGTCCTTGAACCGTAGCACAGATGACACATGTAGAGTGTGCTGACATGAAGCAAACATGAGAAGAGAAAGATGACAAATTCCCCCCGTGTGTTCCTTGCATATCCCATTTCCTGCACGTTCCTGGAAGTGCGAATATTTGCTCAGATTACAATTATTCTTTTGGATTCCCATCAACATAGCACTGAAATAATAAGCGTATCAGTTGTTTGAGAACACACTGTCCCTTGGGTTCCTGTGCTCCTTCCCAATGGCCTTTTTTCGGGTCTAAAGCATGCCCCACCCACCTCAGAGGCTTTGCATATGCTGTTCCTTCAGCTTAAAATAATCTTCTCTTGGTCTTCCAGCTCAGACACCGGCCCCTCTGAGAGGCTTTCCTGGATCATCCCCATTCTGCTATTATTCTCTGCGTCTGGCTCTTTTCCTTCATGGCACGTATCCCAATTTATATAATCTATGTTCGTTTGTTTTCTTGTTCATTGCCTATCTCCCACTCCCCCCTTTAATGTCCAAGCTCCATGGGGCAAGGGTCACATCTCTGTTATCCACCAGTGTATACACAGCCCAGCACAGTACCGCACCCAAAGGAGGCACTTGACAAATTAACAGTTGAACAAATCAATGGAAAGTCTGCCTCTTTAGGAAGAGCCATTTCTCGTGCTTGCTGTGACCTCTCAGAGCCTCGATGAAATCATCAGTTCCTCAGAGAAGTCCCTTTTCTGCCCATCCCAGTTAGACCCTTCCAGAGACATATTCTCTAGGCTACCTCTGAGCTGGGAGCGTACTTCATTTGAGGGCTTCACAGCCAGCTTACCACGTTTGTGTTCGTTACGCAGTAAGTGTTGCTAAGTACACAGGCTGAGAATTCTCAGTGGTCTAAATGTTTTAAAATCCAGAGATGTTCCGTGTCATCCCCTGCCATTTCCTTCAGGTACAAGTCCTGTGGCTCTGATTCACGTAGCTCCCAGTCTTTGTGTGAAAGCAAGAAGCAGCAGATAATAATAGATGCAGGTCCTTTTCTGGGTGAGGAATTTGGCCAGGTGACTTGTCGACGTTTTCTGAGGTAATTCTCACAACAACACTATGAAATGGGAAGTATCTCATCTTATGTACAGGGCAACTGAGGCTCATCTAGAGAAAGTACCCACAAACAGGGGGAGCTTGTGTTCTTTCTGCTACACCACAGAGTGTGAAACTGTGGACTAGCACGCAGCAAAGACTTTCCGAGAGAAACGACAAGGACAAAACCTTCACTTAGGCTCAATTCCTTTGGCTATTATTCTGGTAGAATAATAAAGCAAAGTCCTTTTGATCAGGTACATTTCAGACTTGATAAATCCCACTTACATGATTCTGAGAATTTTTCATAGTTTCACACCTGAAATCAAGATGTGCTTTGTAAGTGGTTCAGTGTGTTAGTGTTTTCTCTTTCTCTCCAAAAGTTATGAATTTGATGATGTTACAATCCAGGGAGACTTGAAATCAAAGAAGCATGGTTTAACAGCTTTTCTGATAGAGCCAGGTAAAGGAGACCCACAAAGTTTTTCCATCAGTTCTTAATATTTAAAATAAAATTACCACCAATAGAGGACAGACGGCTCCTGACTTACAATGATTTGACTTAGAATTCTTTAACTTCACAATGGTGTGAAAGCAATATGCGTTCAGTAGAAACCATACCTCCAGTTTTGAAATTTGACCTTTTCCTGGGCTAGTGCTATGCGCGGTGTAGTCCACTCTCGGGAGGCTGGGTGGTGGTGGCCACAGCTCCCAGTCAGCCACACGGCCAGGATGGTAAACATCAGGCACACTTATAATCCTTCCGTACCCATACAACATTCTGTTTTTCACTTTAAGTACAGTATTCAATAAATTATAGTAGATATCCCACGCTTTAGTATAAAATAGGCTGTGTGAGATGATTTTGCCCAATTGCAGGCTAATGTAAGTATTCTGAGCACATTTGAGGTTGCCTAGGCTAGGCTATGATATTTGGTAGGTTGGGTGTATTAAATGTATTTTGACTTAACGATATTCTCAACTTAACAATGGGTCTTTTGGGATGTAACCCCATCATAAGTTGAGGAAGATCTCGTACGGTGTAATTTTGTTTAAATCACCTTATTTAATCATCATTAGGATGATATTATAAAGTGGGTAATTATATTAGTCCTTATTTTATAAATGGTACAACTAACACCAACAAAGGTTAATTAAGAAGCCCAAATTCGCACAGCTCTTAAATGTCAAAACCTAGTTTCAAATACGTGTCTACGCTTCTGCTGAGATCCACGTTCTTAATCACAATGATTTGCTGGTTCCTGGTCTAGCAGCACAGTGCTGGGTGCCTTTCACCTTCACAGCAGGACGCACGGCGATGGCGGTTAAGTTTCTGTCTAACAAGCTATCCATGAGCAGGATGGGCCCCGTGGCCCTAAGCGGAAAATCATGGAGAGATAACACACCCTCCACCACAGCCCAAGTGCTCTCTAAGCAGCCATGTCCGGACTGCTGCCGGCACCCGCGTTACCAACAAACTTCATGGCAGAGGGGCAAGCTGTCACCCACCAAATGCCAACAGTCGCCAGCTAATACAGTAATAGAGTCCCACAGGGATCCAGTCACCCACTGCTTCCAACTTCCCCCGTAGATGTTATGCAGTAAGCAGTTGGACCATCACTGCAGGAGCCCACAGGGCTCAGGCATGACCTCACTGACCAGGGGAGGCATATGGACTGATAGTTTTCACCTTTAACATACAATCCTCTGATAGGTATTGTATTTGTACTTAGTTCACTCTTCAATTCCCCACCTGAGGAGATTGATTGCCTGAAGTGCCTAAGAGTTACTACTGATTTCTCCTCCCAGGTAGACAGGAGGGCAGGGAAGTGGTGATTGAGAAAGTGGGCTCTCTGGGGCGCCCGGGTGGCTCAGTCGGTTAAGTGTCTGCCTTCGGCTCAGGTCATGATCCGAGGGTCCTGGGATTGAGCCCCACATCGGGCTCCCTGCTCAGCGGGGGGCCTGCTTCTCCCTCTCCCTCAGTCAGAGCATGGGCTCCACACTGTCACTTCCACACCCAAACTGAAAACCGATCCCTGCCATGGGGGTTGTGAAATCCCTCAAATGCTTGCAAACACTTTAAATATTGGCACACTTCTTAAGTGAGGGGAGATTCCCTCGCTGAAGGATAAATAAAGGATAATTGTTAACAACTATTTTTTTAAAAGTCACCCCTCTCACAGGAAGGAAAATGTGCCAGATCCTGCTAACATAGGAAGTGGTCCCAGATCCTGTTCTTTAAAAAAAAAAGAAAAAGAAAAAGAAGACTAAGTATAAAATGGTGCTTCAAAACCCCTGATTTACCTCTTTTAACTTAACACGTGAGTTAAGCAGGAGGCTGCAGGAGACCATGTTATTACTAAATTATGCTTTTATTTTCCTTTGATGTGCCTGATGCGGCTTGCATGCACATATTGGGGTATTTAGCAAATGAACCCTGGGCCCTAGTTATTTATTTATTTACCAATTTCCGTGGCATTATCAAAAGCGAGGAGCAGCTGTGAATTCCCCAGTTCAAGCACGCAGCTGAATGTTTAAAAGGCCTGCCTTCGCCCAAGCTCCCACATACTGCAGAATTACATTCACTAATGCACGGCAACTGGAGAAAGGGTGTCAGAGCAAAAGCTGGGCTTCCAGCTGTGGGAAGTATGTTCTCGAAAGCCTCTGGGCTTGTTGTAGACTGCTTACTGATAAGCAAATGGAAAAAGCAGCTGATCGTGGTCATTAGGAGCCTTGGACCCATGGCTATCTCCTGAATAAGTCAGAGGAAAGAACAAAAAAGGTTGTCACCTCCCCACTCCTGCCCAGAGTCCGCGCCTTCTGAGTCCAATGAGACCCCCTCAAATGAGCTCCTCTGAACTGGCCAAGGCCTGACATCCAGGAGGGAGGCACCAACAGGGTCATGCTGATTGTTAGAATATAGACGCACTCTTTCCGGTTGACCCTTAACCTCTTCCCTGAGCCTCACAAGCACCTGTATGCTGGCCCACCTCTTCTCCCAGAACCACCTGGAGCCCTTCACAACTAACGGGCATCTGGCACCATGGTCTTGGCACCACAGCATGCCTCTCTGATTGGTGTCGGGGCCATCCAGGTTTGTTAAACATTTTTATCACTAACCTCCTCATTGGTCTCGGTTAGGACTTCTTACAGGGATTGCAAGACAAATGTACCTTTTCCCAAATTCCTTTCAATAGCCGGCAGAATTGGTGAAAGGTTCCCATGTGTTTAAGTTTTCCACATTGTATTAGTTGTCTATGGCTCTGTAATAAAAGACTCCAAAATCTAACGGCTGAAGACAACAACAAGCATTATGTTGCAGTTTCTGTGAGTCGGGGCTCTGGGTGAGGCTTGCTGGATGCCCGGGATCCGCCTTCCACAGCACCACGCTCACTCATGGCACCAGCTGCGGTCACCGTCTCCAAGCTCCCCTGGAGAAGAACTACTTCCAAGTTCATGTCATCGTCGGTGGGATTCTGTCGCTCATGGGCTTTTGGGCAGAGGGCCTTAGCTCCTTCCTGGCTGTTGGCCAGAGGCCACCCTCCATTCCTTGCCACACAGTCCCCTTTATAGGGCAGCTCACAACACGGCAGCTGGCTTCATCAGAGGTGGGAGGGGAGAGATCATTTACTCCACCCCTCCCCACACCAGTAGGAGACACATGATTTATTGTCCATAATAGGGACACCAAATAGTCTCCTACAAATTATATCCAACTTGCCAGTGAATCAGATCCCAGATACAGTAGCAAAAATGCTTTGTAATTCCATTAATCCATCCAGAAAATTGTCACTTTCTCACCGGGCCAGGGACATGAGAGTATTGGGGCTTTTTAACTTAGACAAGAAGCTGCCATCGGAGCTGGTAATGGGAAAACAATGGGGCCACTCTTAGGAACACGCTTTTTTTCTGCTATAAAGAGCTTATCATGGAACTTTCTTCTCCCTATTTATTCCACCCCACTCCTTCTTTCCCCCTCCCTAGCAAAACCCAAGCACACATTACCCACTTTATGCACTGCCCCATGCCTTCCCAGGGAGCGAGAAATTGGAAATGAAACACACTATAGGCAGATTGGTTTTAATCACCTGGAACAGATGGTGCAGAAAGTGGCAGGTAAGTGCAATTTCGAATTTCCTTCGGATGTTTCTTAAAATGCAGAAACAACAAAGAAATTAAATGGACTGTCAAATGTCAGTGTCAGTTCTGGCTTTGAACAGCCAGGCTTCACCAGGTCTACACATAACCTTAATACTATCTAAATCTATTTTTCCACTTCTCTGTTAATTAACTAACAGTAGATGGGCTAAGCGGAAGAAGATATACATCGAAACAGAGCAAACCCGTTTTATTCCTTGGCTCTGGGAGTATGGAAGGGAGCCCAGTAAATGCGTGGGAGCCCAGCTCACCTGAGCTCTGCACTAGAACAGGTAATTGCAATAAATCATCCTTTGTCCCGTGATCCCAGCCTAGTGAAGATTAATGGCAGTAGACACTAAAGCTGCCAACTTGGAGGATTTCCGTGGTGGTGGCGAGGAGGCTATGCGTAAGGAATGTGTGATAAAATGCTACGCTGGGACCATAATAAACCGGCTGGAAGGGAGCCGAGGTCCTCCTCTGTAATGCAGAAACATTAAGACCTGTCTGATTGTGATGACAGACAGGTATTTGACTGAGCACACTGGCAGCTATAAAAAAAATAGCTAAAAGCTAATGTCAAGATGTGATGTAGGCCTGCCACCTGCCATCAGGAGTAATTATGGCTCTGACCACGTGCTTGTAGGGAGGGCAGAGGAAACAATATTGTACCTGACTGCAACGACTCGGCTACGTTTGATCTGTGGCCCCAGTGGCATGACTGGCCCCACTGTCGCCCTCCTTGACGAAGCAGCAGAGCCAGACACTGGCAACTGTCCTCACTGAAGGGGACTTGCTTTCCTTCACTCCAGTTAGGAGGAAGGCAGTGAAGAGAGGGAAAGATGGCCTGGAGAGATTGACTGACTACTGTATCCTCAAAGAAGAGACCAAGTTTGACAGATAACTAGAGACACGAACATCAGTCCGGGAGCCCTTTCAGAAACGTGCGTTCCAAGAGACCTGCAAGGCACAGACCAAACACGTTTCAGAAAGCTCCCTGCTGTGGACACAGAAACAAACCTTACCAGGTGGATGTCAACATGCTCCCAGGCATGGAGAGAGTGACTGCCCTCACACGGGCTTTCAACCTTGGAGTGCTGGAGGAGAGCCAAGAAGAGGAGTTGAGAGCTGTGTAGGACGGGGTCCTCTATGAATCCGCTAGGGCTGCCGTAACAAAGTACCGTGCACTGGGTGGCCTAAGCCAGGAACTGTCGTATCCCACAGTTTTGGAGGCTAGAGGTCTGAAATCAAGGCATTAGTGGGCTTGGTCCTTCTACACGCTGTGAGAGAAGGCTCTGTTCCGGGCCCCTCCTCTCAGCCTGTAGATGACCACCTCCATGTATACATGGCATTCTCCCTGTGTATCAGTCTATCTTCAAATGTCCCCCTTTTTTAAGGGACATCGGTCATACTGGATTACAGCCCACTCTAATGATCTCATTCTAACTTGATTATGTCCACAAAGACCCTATCTTCAAATAAGGCCACATTCGAAGGCACTGGGGATTAGGACTTGAGTATATGAACGTGAGGGGAACACAGTCCAACCTATAATAGACCCCTAGAGGAAGAATCCACCTAGCTAAGCATATATGGGAATAAAAAATTCTCACCAGTCTGCAGGGAAATGACCAGGTGTTGCGGCTGAGGTCAGGTCAGTGAGATCTGGCGTGAGACAAAGACTACACACACGTGGGCAGATGTGGGCATGACGTCTGTAAGTATGAGGATACAGGCAAGGCCAGGCATGAGGGGACACAAACCACTAGCAGAGCTCCAGGGAAAGCAGGCCACAGAATGAGGGGCCACCAACTGAGAAGACAGACTTTGGGTCCCTGATAGCATCAGTGGATAACCTAGAGCTGGGCTCTGAAGTAAAACAGAAAAACACAGGGATCTTTTTTGATGAAGATGAGAGCATTTTAATGCCTTTTGGTTTGGCCTGGCTCAGATCTTCTGCAGTCAACCTCTTAAAGGATAGGGTTGGTTATACAGACCCTGACCCTGCATGGGGGAGCACATCCTTAACTACCCAGAGTCCATAGCGTTAGTGCCTCTGGGGGTTGGGCATTTTACTAGGAGGACCTAATCCTCCATGAACTACGCAAGAATTTCCTTCAAAATCCTCACAATTCACTTCATGGAGGTATATGTCCTCTGGACCTTCAAGCAGAAGGCAGAAGACTGATACCTGGATTCTTGGCCAGATTTTGACAGTACCATTATGAATTAGGGGTGATATCACCAAAGAAACATCTGGGGATAATGTAGATAAATTACAAGAGGGGTGTAGGGAGAAGAGGAGAACAAAGAGACCAACTTTCCAATGAAAGGACAGAAAATACAATCACCTCATAGGGTCTATCTCTTCCCATTCCTAGTAACTAAATTTGAATAAAATATTAGATTTTCAGTTACTTTATCTGAAATATTGTGTTGATAATTCACTAGGAAAAAGGAGATATACATACAGATATCTCACCTTCAAGCTCTGACTTCTCGACAGTTTTCCAGGTAAGGAAATAATGTCAAAGCAATTGTTTTCAGAAAATGAATGGTCCAGTTTTCATTAACTTGTGATTTTTAACATGTCCTTTAGGACTTAAAAGTTTTAATGCTGTCTCTTCCCAAAGGTGTTTTTGGGGTTTGAAGATGACATTTGAGCTTAAATCATTTCAGCTGTTAAATATTAAAGAGAAATATACAATTTCTGCTTTTGATATAAAACATTCTTTTCAATAGTTCAAGTAACTAAAATGTCTAAATTTGAAACCTGGAAGCTTGCTTGTCTATGGTACTCCATGGAAAAGAAATTCTACTCAAGTTGGAAAGTATCAGAGTGGACATTTTTATGATTGCAAATATTACAAGGGGAACAACTGAGCATGTCTCAAGCATTTCTCTAAATTTCATATATTTCCTACTCACAGATAGTTTCAGGGTATGCATGTGGCCTGCAACCAAGCTTTTATTTCTTTGAACAGGAAATTAAAAAAAAAAAACCTCTTGATAGAAGTCCCCCAAGTAAATTCTCATCAATGTTTTAATTCAACTACTGCTACTTTTTAAAATTTTTTTAAATTTTTATATAATTTTTTATTTAAATTCAATTAATTAACATATAGTGTATTATTTGTTTCAGGGGTATAGGTCTGTGATTCATCAGTCTTATATAATACCCAGTGCTCATTACAATACATCCCCTCCCCAGTGTCCATCATCCAGTTACCCCATCCCTCCACCTGCCTCCCCTCCAGCAACCCTCAGTTTGTTTCCTATGGTTAAGAGTCTCTTATGGTTTGTCTCCCTCTCTGGTTTCGTCTTGTTTCATTTTTTCCTCTTTTCCCCTATGATCCTCTGCCTTGTTTCTTAAATTCCATGTATCAGTGAGATCATATGATAATTATCTTTCTCCGATTGACTTATTTTGCTTAGCATAACACCCTCTAATTCCATCCACATTGTTGCAAATGGCAAGATTTCACTTTTTATGGTTGTGTAGTATTCCATGGTGTGTGTGTGTGTGTGTGTGTGTGTGTGTGTGTGTGTGTGTGTGTGTGTGTATCTTCTTTATCCACTCATCTATCGATGGACATCTGGGCTCTTTCCATAGTTTGTTTATTGTGGACATTGCTGTTATAAACATTAGGGTGCAGGTGCCCCTTCGGATCACTACCTTTGTATCTTTGTGGGAAATACCCAGTAGTGCAATTACTGGGACATATGGTAGCTCTATTTTCAACTTCTTAAGGAACTTCCATACTGTTTTACAGAGTGGCTGCACCAGCTTGCATCCCCACCAACAGTCTAGGAGGGTTCCCCTTTCTCCGCATCCCCGCCAACATCTGTCGTTTCCTGACTTGTTAATTTTAGCCATTCTGACGGGTGTGAGGTGGTATCTCATTGGGATTTTGATTTGGATTTCCCTGATGCTGAGTGATGTTGAGCATTTTTTCATGTGTCTGTTGGCCATTTGGATGTCTTCTTTGGAGAAATGTCTGTTCATGTCTTCTGCACATTTCTTGATTGGATCATTTGTTCTTCGGGTGTATGGCTACCAACTTTTCTTTTTTTACTGCTACTAACTTTTAATTGTTATGTATTAAGCACCTTCTATGAACTTAATAAGCTTAGAAAGCATATTGATAAACTTAATAAATACTGTTACATAACATCATTTCAAGTTTTCTTTACAATCACCCTACAAGATAGATAGTATTATTCCCAATTAGAAGATATGGAGTGAGGCTCAGAGAAGTCATATAGCCTGAGGCGGGCCTCACAGGGAAGCCACCTGTGCAGTCACAAAGGCCCAACACTGGAAAGGACCCCAGGCTTGGTTTAATGATCTGATGCCATTATATTAAAATGTTTACCAAGTTTTGAAAAACCACTCATTTTGCACTGGGCCCCATAAATGATATAGCTGTACTTGACCAATGTCCCACAGGTCTTAGGGGAGTGAAATCAGGATTCAAAACCAAGTCAGCATGACGCCAGAACATTCCACCATTCTGTTTTTATCTTGGTGGATTACATTTTCTTTTTCTTTTTTTTTTTTTTTAATTTTTTATTGTTATGTTAATCACCATATATTACATCATTAGTTTTTGGTGCAGTGTTCCATGATTCATTGTTTGTTCATTACACCCAGTGCTCCATGCAGAACGTGCCCTCCTCAATACCCATCATCAGGCTAACCCATCCCCCTACCCCCCTCCCCTCTAGAACCCTCAGTTTGTTTTTCAGAGTCCATCATCTCTCATGGTTCGTCTCCCCCTCTGACATACTCCCCTTTTCTTCCTCTCCTGTTATCTTCTTCTTTTTCTTTTTTCTTAAAATATGTTGCATTATTTGTTTCAGAAGTACAGATCTGTGATTCAACAGTCTTGCACAATTCACAGCGCTCACCGTAGCACATACCCTCCCCAATATCTATCACCCAGCCACCCCATCCCTCCCACCCCCAACCACTTCAGTAACACTCAGTTTCTTTCCTGAGATTAAGAATTCCTCATATCAGTGAGGTCATGTGATACATGTCTTTCTCTGATTGACTTATTTCACTCAGCATAACACCCTCCAGTTCCATCCACGTCGTTGCAAATGGCAAGATCTCATTCCTTTTGATGGCTGCATAATATTCCATTGTGTATATATACCACCTCTTCTTTATCCATTCATCTGTCGATGGGCATCTTGGCTCTTTCCACAGTTTGGCTATGGTGGACATTGCTGCTATAAACATTGGGGTACACGTACCCCTTCGGGTCCCTACATTTGTATCTTTGTGGTAAATACCCAGTAGCGCAATTGCTGGATCGAACGGTAGCTCTAATTTCAACTGTTTGAGGAACCTCCATACTGTTTTCCAGAGGGGTTGCACCAGCTTGCATTCCCACCAACAGTGTAGGAGGGTTCCCCTTTCTCCACATCCCCGCCAACATCTGTCGTTCCCTGACTTGTTAATTTTAGCCATTCTGACGGGTGTGAGGTGGTATCTCATTGAGGTTTTGATTTGGATTTCCCTGATGCCAAGCGATGTTGAGCACTTTTTCATGTGCCTGTTGGCCATTTGGATGTCTTCTTTGGAGAAATGTCTATTCATGTCTTCTGCCCATTTCTTGATTGGATTATTTGTTCTTTGGGTGTTGAGTTTGATAAGTTCTTTATAGATTTTGGATACTAGCCCTTTATCTGATATGTCATTTGCAAATATTTTCTCCCATTCTGTCGGTTGTCTTTTGGTTTTGTGGACTGTTTCTTTTGCTGTGCAGAAGCTTTTTATCTTGATGAAATCCCAATAGTTCATTTTTGCCCTGGCTTCCCGTGCCTTTGGCGATGTTTCTAGGAAGAAGTTGCTGCGGCTAAGGTCGAAAAGGTTGCTACCTGTGTTCTCCTTTAGGATTTGGGTGGACTCCTGTCTCACGTTTAGGTCTTTCAACCATTTGGAGTCTATTTTTGTGTGTGGTGTAAGGAAATGGTCCAGTTTCATTCTTCTGCATGTGGCTGTCCAATTTTCCCAACACCATTTGTTGAAGAGACTGTCTTTTTGCCATTGGACATTCTTTCCTGCTTTGTCAAAAATAAGTTGACCATAGAGTTGAGGGTCCATTTCTGGGCTCTCAATTCTGTTCCATTGATCTATGTGTCTGTTTTTGTGCCAGTACCATACTGTCTTGATGATGACAGCTTTGTAATAGAGCTGGAAGTCCGGAATTGTGATGCCGCCAGCTTTGCTTTTCTTTTTCAGTATTCCTCTGGCTATTCTGGGTCTCTTCTGGTTCCATACAAATTTTAGGATTATTTGTTCCATTTCTTTGAAAAAAGTGGATGGTATTTTGATGGGGATTGCATTGAATGTGTAGATTGCTCTAGGTAGCATTGACATCTTCACAATGTTGATTCTCCCAATCCATGAGCATGGAACGTTTTTCCATTTCTTTGTGTCTTCTTCAATTTCTTTCCTGAGTATTTTATAGTTTTCTGAGTACAGATCCTTTGCCTCTTTGCTTAGATTTATTCCTAGGTATCTAATGGTTTTGGGTGCAATTGTAAATGGGATCGACTCCTTGATTTGTCTCTCTTCTGTCTTGTTGTTGGTGTATAGGAATGCCACTGATTTCTGTGCATTGATTTTATATCCTGCTACTTTACTGAATTCCTGTATGAGTTCTAGCAGTTTTGGGGTGGAGTCTTTTGGGTTTTCCACATACAGTATCATATCATCTGCAAAGAGTGAGAGTTTGACTTCCTCTTTGCCGATTTGGATGCCTTTGATTTCTTTTTGTTGTCTGATTGCTGTGGCTAGGACTTCTAATACTATGTTGAATAGCAGTGGTGAGAGTGGACATCCCTGCCGTGTTCCTGACCTTAGGGGAAAAGCTCTCAGCCTTTCCCCATTGAGAATGATATTTGCTGTAGGTTTTTCATAGATGGCTTTTATGATATTGAGGTATGTACCCTCTATCCCTATACTCTGAAGAGTTTTGATCAAGAAAGGATGTTGTACTTTGTCAAATGCTTTTTCTGCATCTATTGAGAGGATCATATGATTCTTGTTCTTTCTTTTGTTAATGTATTGTATCACGTTGATTGATTTGCGGATGTTGAACCAGCCTTGCAGCCCAGGAATAAATCCCACTTGGTCGTGGTGAATAATCCTTTTAATGTACTGTTGGATCCTATTGGCTAGTATTTTGGTGAGAATTTTTGCATCCATGTTCATCAAGGATATTGGTCTGTAATTCTCTTTTTTGATGGGGTCTTTGTCTGGTTTTGGGATCAAGGTAATGCTGGCCTCATAAAATGAGTTTGGAAGTTTCCCTTCCATTTCTATTTTTTGGAACAGTTTCAGGAGAATAGGTATTAATTCTTCTTGAAATGTCTGATAGAATTCCCCTGGGAAGCCATCTGGCCCTGGGCTTTTGTTTCTTGGGAGATTTTTGATGACTGCTTCAATTTCCTTAGTGGTTATAGGTCTGTTCAGGTTTTCTATTTCTTCCTGGTTCAATTTTGGTAGTTGATACATCTCTAGGAATGCACCCATTTCTTCCAGGTTATCTAATTTGCTGGCATAGAGTTGCTCATAATATGTTCTTATAATTGTTTGTATTTCTTTGGTGTTGCTTGTGATCTCTCCTCTTTCATTCATGATTTTGTTGATTTGGGTCATTTCTCTTTTCTTTTTGATCAGTCTGGCCAGGGGTTTATCAATCTTGTTAATTCTTTCAAAGAACCAGCTCCTAGTTTCGTTGATCTGTTCTACTGTTCTTTTGGTTTCTAGTTCATTGATTTCTGCTCTGATCTTTATGATTTCTCTTCTCCTGCTGGGTTTAGGCTTTCTTTGCTGTTCTTTCTCCAGCTCCTTTAGGTGTAGGGTTAGGTTGTGTATTTGAGACCTTTCTTGTTTCTTGAGAAAGGCTTGTATTGCTATATACTTTCCTCTCAGGACTGCCTTTGCTGTATCCCAAAGATTTTGAACAGTTGTGTTTTCATTTTCATTGGTTTCCATGAATTTTTTTAATTCTTCTTTAATTTCTTGGTTGACCCATTCATTCTTTAGTAGGATGCTCTTTAGCCTCCATGTATTTGAGTTCTTTCCGACTTTCCTCTTGTGGTTGAGTTCTAGTTTCAAAGCATTGTGGTCTGAAAATATGCAGGGAATGATCCCAATCTTTTGGTACCGATTGAGACCTGATTTGTGACCTAGGATGTGATCAATTCTGGAGAATGTTCCATGGGCACTAGAGAAGAATGTGTATTCCGTTGCTTTGGGATGGAATGTTCTGAATATGTCTGTGAAGTCCATTTGGTCCAGTGTGTCATTTAAAGTCTTTATTTCCTTGTTGATCTTTTGCTTAGATGATCTGTCCATTTCAGTCAGTGGGGTGTTAAAGTCCCCCACTATTATTGTATTGTTGTCAATGTGTTTCTTTGCTTTTGTTATTAATTGCCTTATATAATTGGCTGCTCCCATGTTCGGGGCATAGATATTTACAATTGTTAGATCTTCTTGTTGGATAGACCCTTTAAGTAGGATATAGTGTCCTTCCTCATCTCTTATTACAGTCTTTGTTTTAAAATCTAGTTTGTCTGATATAAGGATTGCCACCCCAGCTTTCTTTTGGTGTCCATTAGCATGGTAAATGGTTTTCCACCCCCTCACTTTCAATCTGGGGGTGTCTTTGGGTGTAAAATGAGTCTCTTGCAGACAGCATATGGATGGGTCTTGTTTTTTAATCCAATCTGATAGCCTGTGTCTTTTGATTGGGGCATTTAGCCCATTTACATTCAGGGTAACTATTGAAAGGTATGAATTTAGTGCCATTGTATTACCTGTAAGGTGACTGTTAACTGTCTGTTGTCTGTGTTCGTTTCTGCTCTTTGCTGCTTTTAGGTTCTCTCTTTGCTTAGAGGACCCCTCTCAATATTTCTTGGAGGGCTGGTTTCGTGTTTGCAAATTCCTTTAGTTTTTGTTTGTTCTGGAAGCTTTTTATCTCTCCTTCTATTTTCAATGATAGCCTAGCTGGATATAGTATTCTTGGCTGCATATTTTTCTCGTTTAGTGCTCTGAAGATATCTTGCCAGTCCTTTCTGGCCTGCCAGGTCTCTGTGGATAGGTCTGTTGCCAATCTAATGTTTCTACCATTGTAGGTTACATATCTCTTCTCCTGAGCTGCTTTCAGGATTTTCTCTTTGTCTCTGAGACTCGTAAGTTTTACTATTAGATGTCGGGGTGTTGACCTATTTTTATTGATTTTGAGAGGGGTTCTCTGTGCCTCCTGGATTTTAATGCCTGTTTCCTTCCTCACATTAGGGAAGTTCTCTGCTATAATTTGCTCCAATATACCTTCTGCCCCCCTCTCTCTCTCTTCTTCTTCTGGGATCCCAATTATTCTAATGTTGTTTCATCTTATCGTATCACTTATCTCTCGAATTCTGCCCTCGTGATCCTGTAGTTGTTTCTCTCTCTTTTTCTCAGCCTCTTTATTTTCCATCATTTGGTCTTCTATATCGCTGATTCTCTCTTCTGCCTCATTTATCCTAGCATTTAGTGCCCCCATTTTTGATTGCACCTCATCAATAGCCTTTTTGATTTCGATTTGGTTAGATTTTAGTTCTTTTATTTCTCCAGAAAGGGTTTCTCTAATAACTTCCACGCTTTTTTCAAGCCCAGCTAGTATCTTTAAAGTCATGATTCTGAACTCTAGGTCTGACATCGTACTAATGTCCGTATTGAGTAGGTCCCTGGCTGACGGTCCTACCTCTTGTTCTTTTTGCTGAGGTGATTTCTTTCGTCTTGTCATTTTGTCCAGAGGAGAATAGATGAATGAGAGAACAAAAGGCTAACAGGTTTACAATGTCCCCAGGAAATATACTGTATACAAATCAGAAAAGACCTGAAACCAGGGGAAAAGAAAGGGAAATAAAGAAAAAAGAAAGAGAAAAAGAAAGAGAAAAAGAAAAAAAAAGAAAAAAAAAGATAAAAACAAAAACAAAACAATTCAAAAAAGGCAGAATATGATCAAATATGATCAGGCTAGTGCATAGATCAGTGCCACACACTAGATTTTGGGCGTATTTTGGTCTGTTAGAAAAAAGTGCCTCCTAAAATTTTAAAGGAAGAAAGACATATATGTACAAAATAAGGGTTGATACAATGAAGGGATGGAAGATGACTGTAAAGATGAAAATTATAAAAGATTTTATAAAAGGACTTGGTAAGATAAGTTGTTTGAAAAAAGAAAGAAGATTTAAGAAAAAAAAAAAAAGGAAAAAGGGAGAGAATGTGATCAGGCAGGAGACTAGCACAAAGCCATACACTAGTGGTTTAGGGTATATTTTGATCTGTTAGAAGAAACTGTACCTCAAAATTTTAAAGAGAGAACAACTTATATATATATGCCAAAAACAAGGATAACTACTATGAAGGGATAAAATATGACTCTAAAAATGAAAAAAAAATAAAAAATGTTTTTTTTTAAAAAAAGGGATTTATAAGATGTTGGTTGAAAAAGGGAAAAAGAAAAATAAAAAAAAGTCAACAAAAATTAACTTTGATGAAATAATGAATCATGGTAAAAAAAAAAAAAAAAGAAGAAGCCATGAATCTATGTGCAGTATTCCCCTAGCGCTGGAGTTCTCCTATTCTCCTTGATCGATCAACTTGGTCTTGGCTTGCTGGCTGTTTGTGTTGATCTTCTGGGGGAGGGGCCTGTTGCTGTGGTTTCCAAATGTCTTTGCCGGAGGCGGAATTGCCCCGCCCTTGTCGGTCCGGGCTAAGGAAGCTGCTCCAGTTTGCTCTCAGGAGCTTTTGTTCCCTGCAAGCTCTCGGTACAGCTTTGGAGGACCAGGGCGAAAATGGCGGCCTCCCAGTCTCCGCCCGGAGGAGCCGAGAACTCGGGGCCCCACTCCTCAGTGCACCCCCAGAGAAAAGCAGTCACTCCCGTGTCCCCGGTCTCTGGCCGCACTCCGTGCTCACCCGGCCTGTGATCGAGCGTTGCTATCTCTGGCACCCGACCCCGCTCGGAGTCTCCAAACCCAGCAGATCCCTGCAGTGCGTTCCCGCACCGCTCCTCCCCGGGAAGGAAGGGGAGTCTCCCCGGATCTGCTGCTTGTTGGGTCCTTGCTGGGGGAGCCGTGCCCCGACTGGGCCGCAGATCACAGTTTATGGCAACCCCGAGCTGAGAGCCCGCGACTCTGCTCCGTATCTGCAGCCGGCTTCCCCGCCCCGACACCTGGGAGCTCTGCCGCACTCAGGCACCCCCGGTCTCTCTGTGACCCCAAGGGTCCTGAGACCACACTGTCCCGGGAGGATTCCACCCCCCGCTTAGCCACTGCAGCGACGTCCCTCCGCCGAGCCAACTTTTAAAAGGTCCGATTTTGTGCTCCGCGGCTCTAGCACTTGCCAGAAGCGGCCGGCGGAGGCCCCTCCCCCGCCGTCTATCCTCCCGAATATCGCCTCGGATTCACTTCTCCGCACGTCCTACCTTCCGGTAAGTGGTCGCTTCTCTGTTCAGAGAGTTGTTGCTACTCTCCTGTTCGATCTCCTGTTGAGTTCGTAGGTGTTCAGAATGGTTTGATCCCTATTCAGCTGAATTCCTGAGACCAGACAAAATCTAGGTCTCCTACTCCTCCGCCATCTTGCTCCCATTCCTCTGGATTACATTTTCTTATGAGTATCCTTTTTCCAAGAAGGTCTTAACAGGGATAGCGTGATTTTTTTTTAGAAATAAAGACTTCATTCATATGCATAAAACAACTTCAGTATTGAGTTAAAAGTGTTACAACAAATTGTATTTTCTATAGATGCCCACAACAGTATCTCTTATTCTTCATGTTCTTCTGCAGCATGACCTTGCTATTTCCCCATCATGGAGTGGAATCTAATTTCCTTCCCCTCCCCCTAATTCCCTTCCCCTTAAACTTGTCCTTTCTGACTTGCCTTTGACCAATGTAAAGCAGCAAAGGTAGCAAAGGGCAAGATCAGAAAGAGACTTGCAGCTGCTCTCTCTTGGAATGCTAGCTCTTAGGATGCTTCTTTTGGGAGCCCAACACTCATGACTACGAGAAGCTCAAGCCACATGTAGGTACTCCAGTGGACAATCCCAGCTAAACTCCCAGTCAATGGCCATCATCAACTGCCAAGTGAGTGAGTCAAGCTGGTCAAGCCTTTAGATGGGAGAAACTCAAGAGCAAACCATCCAGTCAATGCTGTGTAGGATGGGGTCCTCTGGTAGTCACAGCCAACCTACAGAACTATGACAGAAAATACTAAGTTATCCTAAGCCACTACATTTAGTAATAGTTGGTACATACATTAGATAACCAGAACAAGTATTAAGACACTCAAATGATTTGATTCCTGATTTGCTGTTTTTAAACTTACTGGACTCTTTTGTCCTGACTCAAGAGTAACCAGTCTGTGTACAACAGGTCAGGTGATGGAAAAACAGAAGTTATTTTAACTCCCTCAAGCCAGTAAAGTTCCATTCAGATGTTACTAACCTAATACTACATTAATGTGTTTATAGCCAGTCTGTCATATGAAGGAGCAAATGCACTTCTAAAGGCTCCTAGTACAGTCTTCGCACAACACAAGCTGGGAAGAAATGTTCTACCAGTAAAACGAGTTAAGTTCTAGTTCTCCAAAATTAACTTACCAACATCACCCATCAAAGAGCTGACCCTCACAATTTCATTTCTCTAGACTCATACTAAGAGTTAAGATGTCTCTTCAAATTCTAGTTAGTCTTCAAAAAAGCAACAATGTATGTGTCTACACAACAATATTCATGCATCTGTCCACCCTAAAGAATGTTTCCATAGAAAAGACAACAGCAGAAAACTGACCAATGGGTGATAAGGCACACAATCAATTATTAGGTATTAATATTATTTTTCCTCTGCTGTTCTAGAATTGTCACTCAGCAAACAAGTAGCAAATCTGCAAAAGATGTTAAAATAACCACTTCCCATCTTTCCTAACTCCACAAATTACCCTTTGAACCACACACACATGCACACATTTGTACACAAAAGAGTACTGTGTGCATGGTATCTGAGATAGGATCAGGCTCAATGAAATATGTAGTGAAAAGTGAAAAACACAAAAATCATTAGTGCTTCAAAATGGGGGAAAAAATCCTTAGAAAATAATCTGATCATTTACCAAAAAGTTTTCCTGATGTTCTGTAACACAAAATAAATGAAACCAATCTGCAAACTCTGGTAAATTTTATCACCTCTCCTATGTCTTATGTTTGCCTACCCTGTTTCTCTCAATTATCAAAAGTTACACACTGGCCTTCTGGTAGAGCAAGCTATGTTTTGGTTATGTCTTGTGAGGTTATATTATGTTCTGTGTTGAAAAATCATTAGAGCTCATCATTCTAGTCTATTCCTTCCCTCTGTAGCCACCTTTATAAAATATTCCACTTAGAAGGTATCTAGCCTCTACCAAGCTAAATTATTTTCATATTTCACACACTCTCATTCCCCCTCTTACCCTCTCTCCCTCCCTCCTTCTCTCCCTTTCTCTCTCACACACAAACACAGACACACACACACACACACAGGCACACTTCACAAATAAGCTTTCAATGCATTTTCTGTACATTTCTAGTCTCTTACCGTCAATGGGAATTTGTGTCTGGAATTAGGACCATTCACCATGAATTCACAAACAGCTTACACGTTCTCTAAGTCAGCAACTATCAGATCTGTTGCAGAAATCCTACCAGACATGATTTCTGGAGGACAGCCAAGAGGGCTGAGAATCTGTTGCGAGTTAGCCAGACTGTTTCCATTGAGCACATCTGACTCTGTTAACATTTAAGATCATGTATCTCCCTAACCCAAAGCCTGTGACTTGCCAGCAGGAATAAATAGTACAGCACAGGCCCTGAGCCTGGGCCCAAGGGTTATGGTTTCTGAACAGAATCAAATCATGGACTTGGACTTTCCTTCCACCGAAGGGATAAAGATGATTCAGGCTGAAGCAGCTGAGAAATATGGAAGTCATTAGCAGGCGAAACTGTACACAACAACCAAAGTATTAAGACCTCTCAGTAGACAAAATGACCAGCATTTCTGATCCCCTCCCAAGCTCCCCAAACTAAGAAAACACGGCGAAGAAGACTCTTAGCCATCCCCTGATCCAATTCTCCTATTCTGTAGGTCAGAAGGAGAGTACTCAAGATTACACAGTGACTTGCAACCCAGCAAAAACCAGATCCACACACTTCTTCCTCTTCTCCAGTGATTTTTCCACCACTAAATGCTGGTCCCCTCCCCCTTCTTGCTGCTTCCCAAAGCACCACTTCCTGGCCTTGCTTCCCTGCCGTCTTGGATTCCACCCACAACCTAATTCCAGGGGAGAGAATGACCTTGTAATCTGGGTCGTCCATAGGTTCTCTGTGTTAAAATCGGGGCAAAAGGGGGCTATATTCTGTTTTCCCTCCTGTCTTCTGTTCTTCCCTGACCATTTTGCCTCATGATGCCATTTTAACATTAGTAGAGGCTGCTATATTCCTATCAGCCTCCCAATTAATTGATGAGTACAGAAAGGAGGATTTATCAACCCACTGATCTCTAGGGATCATCTGTTCTTCTTCCTGGAGTAGGATCTACCCCTCCCCAAAAAGTGACCCCCCCCCAGACACGCATAGGGACAGTTCACTGGTTGCCACTATGACTGGAGTACACTGACAGAATTTGTCGGCGGAACCAGGGATGCTGGGCTCCCAGCAATGCCCCAGATGGGTCCCTTACAGCAAGTCATCCCGCCCAAACTGTCAACAGCACTCCCCTCCGGCAAGAGCGATCCATGGAGCCAGCTGGCTAAGGAAAAATCCCTTCTTCCTCTAGGCTGCATACCTGGGTCACCCTGGGGAGGCAGGAGGGAGTGGGGAAAGCATCAGACTCTGGGTAAAGAGCAAAGGTTCCCAACACAGCTGCCCCAGGGATAACCTGGACGAGTCATGTTTCTGAGTCTGTGTTTTCATCATAAAATAAGGAGAAAACATCTAATTCCTAGGGTGAGCATAAGGACTAAATGACAATGTACACAAAATTGTTAAACACCTCTTAGTGCAGAAATGGAGAGGACTTTATTCACCAGATTGCCAAAGACAGAAAAACAGTGAAGGAGAACGCCTGCTGCTTCATGGGGTAGCTGCAAGAAGGGTATCCCAGTGGGGGTTCAAATTCGGACTTTCAGAAGATCCAGGGAGTGTGTATATGTATGATTTGGGTGTCTGGGGCTAGGTAGCAGTGGAAGGGGAAAGTGAGTTTGAGGGCCAACCCCCAGCAGGATACTAGCAAAATACTGTTTAGCTGTGAAATGGGCCCTGAAAACCTTCGGGAAAAGTACTAGAGAAACACGGCATTATGAGGTTAGGTGTTTTGTGGAAACTTGCAGCGGGTAGATTTTGCCTTAAAACAGCTCAGAAACAGAACCAGTGTGAGTCAGGAGAAAGGCTGAGGTCAGGAAAGATATTAATCAGGATGTAGAGCTGGTGACCCCAACCCAGTTTATCTGAATTTCAAAGGTATAGAGAAATGGCAGGTCACAGTGGGATCAAGCAGATATTAAAAACAATTTTTTAAAATTTGAATTAAAGCTCAACTCTCCCATCCCCCACCTCCCTCTGCCACAGAGCCTCGAACTTATAAGTGACCAGTATTTATCAAGAACTTAACCATGGACAAAACACAGCAGGGACTAGAAAGAAGTTGACAATGCATTCATATCCTCAGGTATTGTGGGTTTAAAGCATGGGCTTTGGGGTCAAATGTACCACACCTGCCTGCAATCCAGATCTCTCATTGCCTTGCAGTCTCATCTTGGGCCTGTCACTTTAACTCTAGATTCCCCTTCAATATGCTCACCCGTAAAATGGCAGCAAACCGTAGTACCTACTTCAGAGGTACATGTTGAGAAGGACCTAAGAAAATCCATGTAAATGTGCACTATTGTTAATGGTATTTCACGGGGCATGTGACTCAATAAATGTTCACTAAAGTAAACGGAACGCAAGTGAATTAAAACTTCTGTGTGCTTGTCCCTTTCCAGTTACTGCAGTTGCGTACTGCACTTACCTCGGATGGAATTAAGTCAGAATAGATCAGGAGACACAGAAGCCTACATTTGCAACCCCATTGATTCCTCCGGTTTTTACTGCGATCCCCAACACAGCGTTTTTGGGGACTAAGAAACAGGATCCCATTAACAGAATTTTTTGCGATCGTGTAAACTTACGGAACTGTACTCTTCTCAAGCTACTGAAAACAGCCTCTTCCCTGAGAATTGAGACTCACTGCTTCCAAAATCCTGCCAGTGTCTGCCATAACATGAGTTCTGCCTTAATGTGTGTAAAAAGAAGACTGTAAATGGAGACTCTAGCTATTAAGATATTGATGCTGATGAACCTGCTTCCCAAAGTTTCTCTGTTGAAATACTTCCGTGCTATTTTGAAGCAAGTATGACGGACAAGTCTGAATAACAGGATCCAACCGTTTATGGGATTCAGTATGTGATAATATGACCTTACAAGGCTCCTCCTTCCTCTAATGCATAGAATTGGGCCATTGTGCATGAATCCAGCTGTTCGATTATTTTATATGAACACAGACATGTTCTCTATGCATGATGAGAATAAAACACTGAAGAAAAGCCTCGGCATCTAATCAAATAATATTCTCTCAGCCCATTTCTACTTACCTGGAGGCTCCATCAATGGTGCTGTCCTAATGAGAAAATCATTTGAGGGAGATGACTAGTATCCTGTAAACAAGGCACTAAAACGTCACCCATGCTTAGCCATAAGGCAACATCTTTAGATGATAGGCCCCATGAGGGTAGCTATAGACGGTCCATTTTATTCCTTCCTGTATGCTCAGCGGCCAACACAGTGTCTGGAAAGTAGGAGGAACGCAATACATATTTTTTTTAATAAATGCTTCCTGAACTCCAGTCTAATTACTTTGAACCACACCCAGACAGGTAGCTTGGGCAGGAACATGGTCTCCTCACCAGCGTTGTAGGGGAGCTGCTGTCTAATGTCTTTGTTAAGGTGTTTAGTGTTCCAGCCTTTGGGAAAGGAAAAGCATGGACTATTCTTAAACCCCATTGGCAAGAACTCTTGACATCTTTGAAAGATGAAAAGAAAGTCGCCAAGCAGTGAAAAGCAGTCATTATGCCAGGCAGACACTCATTTTTCTGACCAGGGATCTTCATTTAATTTACCTCAGTGAAGACTGAGTAATTTGTGGAGAGGAACTTCATTCAGGCTTTCAGCTAAATTTCAGATTGGAAGGATGCTGCAGGCTAGGGAGGAGCCCAGATGTGGAAAGTTGTGAAGAATCATCAACATGGTTTGTGCCCTTCATTACTGAGAAAACTACCCCATAGATATCGGTAATAACAGGACACAGTAATGACAGGGGACAATTACATCTTTCACATGTACCGTCTCGCTTAATATTCACTAAGACACCACGAGCTAGATGCAATTGCCCTATTTGTTTGCAGTTGCAAAAACTCATCACTCAAAGAACATAAATGGCTCCATGGAGGTCTCACATGTGTTCAGTGATGGAGTCAGGATTCAAAGCCAGTCTGCCCGATTCCAAAAACTCTTGACAACTAGATGAATTTCGAGTTGAGTAATAGCTTAAGATTTGTCTCCACCTTCTTTCTGCAAATTTAGATGAAGACTTAGAAGACAAATAAGAGCAATCTGAATATTGCTATGTCTACTTTCTTTATTCATTTCTACCACAGTGTTAGAATGTAAGGAGTTGCAACAACAATGACCTCCCAGGGCCTGGCTCACAGTGGCTGTCAGGGTAGATGGACCAGAGTGGGGTAGCCATGTTTAAAAAGTAAGAGTTTTCTTTCATCTGCCATTGCACAAACAGAGCTGTTAAGGCATTTGCCATTAAAAGATTTAGTCAAGTCACCCCCCTCTCTGAGCCTCTTCCAGGAGAAAGAGCATGAGTTTTGAATTCACACAGACCGAAGGACTCCCAGGAGCCCTCCCAAAACAGAGAGTAAGCTATAATTCTTTGGCCATTCCGCCCACTACAGTGGAGTCATCCAGTGTTTCTATATTCACTCATATAGTGCAGAGGTGGTCTAGAACCCTGCCGCCCAATATAACATCCACTAGCCACATGTGCTTATTTAAGTTTAAAACAAGTAATATTAAAATTTCAGTTCCTTAGTTGCACTAGCCACTTTTCAAATGCTCAGGAGTGCACGTGGCTAATGGCTACTGCTATTGGACAATGCAGATCTTGACCATTTCTGAAATATTCCAGTCATCACAGAAAATACTACTGGACAATACTAGTCTAGATAAAAAGGAGAGCAAACCCTTGCTGGTCAAATGACTGCTATTTAAAGGAAAAGGGGCCACATGCTCGAATTTTAGTGTTAGTTTTAATGAGAAGTTTTTTTCTAATGATTAATCTGGGCTCGTTCAATTCTAAGAGGAAAAATCCAATTCAAAAATAGCTTAAACAAAAATAGAGAATTTATTTGTTCTTATATCTGAAAAATCTAGAATAGAGCCCAGCTGGATCCAGGGGTTTAAATCTCTCATTAAAACTATGTCTCTCATCTCTAAGCTCTACCCTCTTCTGTGTTGGCTTTCTTCATAGACTGCCTTTACTATATAGGGGCAAAGGTGACCCCCAGTGGACACAGGTTCATCTCATTCTTAGTACCCACCATCTCAAATTTGTCCTTCTGTATCAGTCTCTGATTAGCTGGACTCCGATCCATCCCCACGTTCAGTACTATGGAATATTCTATTGGTAAGGATTGGGTGCCAGGTTCAGAGGAAGGGGGTAAAGGAGAAGGTCACACTTACTCCAATCACATGGACTAAGAATAGAAATTGGGTGGTTCCTCCAAAGATGTCTGAAACAAGCAAGCAAACACACACACACACACACACACACACACACACACACACACAACATAGCTACTACAGCTCCCTACTCATACCCAGTCACAGATATTAGCAGTATTAGTACTAGGTAGTGGTAATAATGGGTAGCGATATGAAGGTGGAAGTTCCTCCAGGGGAGTTTTTGCTGAAATACAGGGATATTTATTAAAGCGCTGCTATTCGTCACAGTTTATTGACTACTGTCTCAGCATCACAGGAGAAGAGGCATTATCTTCATGTATTTAAAAGATAACAAGGGTCCAAACACACCTGGTACCAGGCCAGATTCTCTGATTCATGAGCTGTACGACCTTGGGCAAACTCTCATTTCTCAATGCCTTACTTATCTTAAAATGGGGGTAATAATGCCAATTTGATGAGCTTCTCTTTGAGGAGAAATGGGATAGACCATGCGCAGCGCTTAGCACAAAGTGAAATGAATAGTAACCCGCTATACATGCGAGCTCCTGTTGGCACCTCCAAGCCAGCACAGCAAAAACACTCTGGGTTCCGGGAACTCGGAGAGCGAGCAGTCCCTGCAAACCCGTGAGTCCCAGCCGGACTTCACAGAGCGCACGGGACAGGAGCAGAGTGTCGAAAGGGGCATGCAGGCCGAGGGAAGGGGGTGCAGCGCTGCTCCTGGCAGCACCCAGTCACGTCTGTGACTCTGAAGCCCCGGCTCCCACTAGGGAGTAGGAAGCAGTAGAGGGTGGAGGTGGGAGTTTCTCTTTAACCAGCATCTGCAGAAAAAGTTGAGAGGCAGCATGATTTTTGTTTTCTTAACATTAATAAAAAAGAGCCCCAGGCCACGGAATGGGAGCAGCCAGGCAGGCAGGCGCGTCCCGGTGTGGTCGCTGCACCGAGCTCTCCGCGCCCCCGCGGGGGGCTGGTGGCGGTGAGCGCTTCCCGCAGGGGCCATCCTGAGCAGACTGTCTGGCAGGGCTCGGTGCCTCTTCCAAATGCCTGTCTGTCCAGGGTGGGGAGGTGGAGGCCTCCGAACAGCTGCTGCGATGCTTTGTGAACAAGTGGGGGACACACTTCTTTAACCTGGAATCCTGCGGCTGAAAAATATGTTTACCTCTCCAAGGATTTGGTTGGAAATGCTTCAAAGAGTTCTGCTTGTCCCAGAAAAGCTGGAGCTCAGGAGGAAGTGATGGGCTTCATTTCTGAGAACAGCGCTGTCCTTGGGTGAGAAGAACGGTATTTCCCAGCGTGATAGTAAATAAACTTCTGACTCGGGCAAGAGAACAGGGCCAGATTGTCTCGGAGGTAGATGAAATGCAGTTTAGCTCATGTGCAAAGTGCATGTGAAGAAAACGTTCCCATCCGAGGCGGGGGCCAGCAGCCCGCGGGAGGAAGGCACACGGGAAGACGTTTCCAGGGCGTGTTGTGATGACTGGATCGTTTCCAGAGACCACTGCCAAGGCGGGCCTCCGGGCAGCTGCAGCTTTAGAGAAGCTTTATCATCCCCCTGCGCCCTCCCCAACTGTGTGTGTGTGTGTGTGTGTGTGAGAGAGAGAGAGAGAGAGAGAGAGCAAGAGTGTGTGTGTGTGTGCGCGCGCGCGCGCGCGCGTGCACGCGCTCACACACGCACCAGCCAAAAGCATTAATTAGCATGCTTTTATGTATTAAATCTTAAAAGCCATCAGAGCAGCTGTTATCTAGAAGCCAGGGAACTAAATTCAAGTCACGGCTCTGTCGTTTGGCCATCCAGCCTCTGCCAGGTCATCTCACCCCTGTGATCTCTGATTTCTTCATTTGTAAATGAAGACGATACTATCTGAACCAATTAACTCAGGGTTTTGACGAAGAGCCAAATTAAAACGAGATGATGTATAGGAAAATCTTCTGCAAACTCGAAAGCCCTGTTTTTCAAGGTACAGACCACAGACCGGCAGGACTGACTTCACCTGGAAGCTTGTTAGATAGAAATGCGGGCTCATGGGCTCCACCTCAGACCCACTGAATCGGAACCTGCATTTTAACACGATCCCCCAGGTAATTAATATGCACATTCAAGTTTGAGAAACACTACCCTAAAGTACTATAAAAATGGATTTACAGATCCGTCGCAAAGTTGAATAAAACCCATCCCACTCTTGGCTACCAAAAGTCCAGCCACTCAGCTGACTTCCAGAGTCAGTCCCTCCTTCCTCAGTGGCTCAGACATTCTCAGAGAGCAGCAAACACCGTCATTTACCACTTCCTGGAGACATCCAGCGTGCCGAACAGCATGCTTATACAAGATTTATTATTTTTTTTAAGTACCTTGGCTTGAAAAACCCTACAGGACAATCTGGCCTTCCATCACTGACTGGATTTACTACCCTCCCCAACCCCACTTTGGCCTCTCGATACCCCTCCCCACTTACTCCAATGCTGCCACGGTGGCCTCCCTGCCAGTCCTTGAACATGCCAGGCCCCTCCTGAAGGAGAACCTTTGCATTGCCATTCCCTCTGCTTAGAATGCTGTTCCCTCCATTAGCCACACAGCTCAGTCTTTGCTCAAATGTTACCTTCTGGAGGATGCCCTCCCCAACCCTGCTATTTGAAAGTACAACACCTCCTTTTACCCACATATATTTTTCTCCATGCCAGTTATCACTTTCTAGCACACTATGTACTTTACTTATTTGTTATGCTTTGTTTTTAGCCCCTCTTACCCCAAAATAGAACATAAGTTCGTGAAAGCAGGGATTTTTATCTGTTTTAGTCACTGCTATATCCCAGCTCCTAGAACAGTCCTGGCACACGACTGCTTGCCATCTATTGAATGGATGAAAGAATATACAGAAAAATGGCTTTGACCATGGGCTCTGTAATCAGACAGACTGGGCTTGAACTTCAGCTCTGCCACCCTCAAGGCAAATAGTGCATGTTACCAGTTCTGGTACAGTGCCAGGCATACAGGGATTGGCTCTGTACATACTATCATTATTAAAACATAATTATTATCATTAAATATAAACCTCAGTCTCCTGAGAGACTGATTAACAAGCATCACTTATTTTAACAAATAATCAAACTTTCAAAGAATATGCCACATTGCCCAAACAGGGCTAAAGGACTGCGATTCATTTCTCAGCAGTGAATTCTTTCTGCATCAGTGAATTTGCATGCATGAATATACTTCACCTAAAGAATAAAGCTCCCTATCTTCTTTTTAGGGGCAGATCAGGAAATATTGGTTTCTTTTATATTTTCAGCTAAAATATAACATCTGTCATTGGACAAGAGGAAACTTGGACTGAATCTCAAGGAATGATTTTCCAGTGTTATTAGCTTGTGGAAATGACCAGATGAGGAGGTGGCTCTCCCAACTGATGAGTCATTCAAACACACAGGAAAAGGAACTAGAAACTTTTTCCTACATGCTTAGACTCATTGCAAATATTTATAAAGTAAATGGCGAGTTTCTCATAATAGTTATCCCAGGTATTTTTCTTAGAGGTAAGAATTAAACATAAACAGACTATTTTAATTCTGATGGCTCATTCTTTTGACCTTGAAGAACATTCATTTCTTTACCTGCAGGAAAATAACTATTTGTGTGTGTAAATCACCTCACCTCTTGGAACCTCAATTCTGTTTGCTCTCAAATGGGGAGCTGAATTCGGTGACACCTGAGGTTCCTTCTGGCTCTAACAGCCAGAGACTCCAAGACTTAGAGCATCTCAATCTCCTTCATCCCCCACCCGGCTGCATCCACACTAAGTCCTACTGGTCTGACTCTAAAATAAGTTTTAAATCTGCCCACCTTTACAGTGAGCTCCCTGATACTTGCGAGCTTCCTAATTGGTCCTCCTCTCTTGTACCTCTCCAACCTATACCCCCACAAAGTGGCCAGCATGGGCCTTTTGAAATAAAAATTGGATTCTGCTTAAACCCTTCAATAGTTTCCCTTTGCACTTGAAATAACATCTCAAATCCTGAGCATGGACAACAAGACGATGCACCATCTGGGAGCTCGTCCACCCATGCCCCATTCCCCTGCCTCATTTTGTAACCCTCTCCCCTCTCCCTGCCATCAGCACCACACAGGGTCTGCTCAGGTTCTCAGCTACACACCGGGCGCTCACCGGAGCGGCTCATCTGCGTGCCACTCAGCCTAACTCTCAGCCTTCCATCCCACAACAAACGTCTCTTCCTCAAAGAGGCCTTCTTGGATTCTTCGTTGTACTTTGTGTCCCTCTCGATTCTTTTATTTCATAACACTTATCATACTCTGCAGGTATGCATCCTTTTATATGTCTCTTTGCTTCGTGTCTGTATCTCGTTTTAAGCTCTAAGCTCCTCAAGGAGTAGGACCATTTGATTTGTTCATATATTCAGCACCCAGGAGAGTTCTTGGCATACAGTTGGCAAGAAACATTTGTGGAATAAATGAATGGGAGAATGAAGAGTATTATCAACTCCATCTATGAAGGGAGAGACAAGAATAGCACTGCTCTTTTCATTACCAACCTACAAAATCATTTAACATGATACACACAAAGCACTTTGAATTCATAAAGAAATAATTTTTAAAATCAAGGCATTATTCTTAAAGTAATTGTTCATAGATTAACTCATCTAGTAAATCACTACTAGTAACCTAGTAAGGTTTTACTAGGGAAAATACTGTAAA
The DNA here is from genome assembly GCF_037043125.1 of Eumetopias jubatus. Lineage (NCBI taxonomy): Eukaryota > Metazoa > Chordata > Mammalia > Carnivora > Otariidae > Eumetopias > Eumetopias jubatus. The sequence continues at coordinate 150,033,675 of NW_028274810.1, read as the reverse complement.
GTTCTGCTTAAATTTTTACAAAATAATACATTTATGGACCACATAATAAACTGAGTATCAAAAGATATGGATTCATATTTCAATGATTCAAACACTATGATCACAGCATTACTGAATCTGTGACTTTAACCAAATCACCTAGTAAATAACTATGTGCTTAATATCCATCTTGTGTAACTTGGTAAACAGTGATTGAGGATATATTACAAACATGCGTATTTCCCGTTCATTGGCATTAACAGAGCTATCTGAAATGAATATACCAAAAAGGGAACTTGCAATTGCAGTAACTTTAAATATTTATTATGAGAAAGGAGTTAACTAATATTATAATTATTATCAAAAAACTGACCTAAAGTTCATTTTGCATAGTTTTGTTTTTGTTTTTACATTTTTTAATTCCCCTATGGCTAGGTTCTCTGAGTTTCTGGGGCAATGAGTTAAATAATGAGTACATGACAACATCTTATTACAGAAGGTTGGAAATGTGATATGACCAGTAGAAGGAAAGAAAACTAAGCAAAGGCTTGAAGACTGACAAAGGTGAGGAGGGAGTCGTAGTCCACTTGAAATAACCTTGTCTAGACATGAAGATGCAGCCATAGGAAGTGGCATGCCATCAGGATGAACGGGTAGGCCCATCTCCATGCCCAGGTCACCGAAAAATAGAGATAACGATCCCTGGTCATCACAACCAATGAGATATTGTGAGAATAAATTAGATACAGTTTTCCTTTGGAGGAAAAGCACTATATAATTTATGATATTGTTATTATAATCATTAGTCATCTTTGTCTAGATTTATGGAGTGACTCATCCTAAATTAAGCCTTTGGAACAATGAGAAGAGGGAAATTTATGAGACCTACAATGATTTTCTAGTCTCATAAAAGATTGTAGTACTTGATTCTTGAGATGTTGAAATATCTCTGCCTCTTAACAGGAGGCTACAGGGACCATCCTTTGATTCATTATTTGATAAGTCTTTCAGGTCTCCCTCCTTTTTGCTCCTCTGGGACTAATAATTCAGCAGGCATTTTAACAGTTACCTTGGCTGTCAATAAATTATTTTAGCTTACCTTTACAGTGTCTGCTATTTCTTTACTTTTCCTATGAGAATAAAAAAATTGCTACTTTTTTATTCCCCAGAATTTCTCTACATATTCATTTAACATTCTTGGAGCACATATAAGAGCAAAGCAATGAACTAGGTGTAGAGACATAAGGAAATGAGTTTCTGTCCACCCCTCAAAGAGCTTGTGATCTAGTTGGGGAATATAACTAAGAGGACTAGATCTGGTGGATATTTTAAAGAAGAGTTATCAGGTCACAGGGACTGAATGGATAGAGAAAGTGAAAGAGAGGGGAGTACAGGTTTTCTCTCCTGGCAAAAGGGTTGGAGAAGTGGGCAGATTTGAGGAGGAACACATCAGATCCATTTTAGGCACACTGACCTGAGATTAATAAGATGTCCAGCAAGAAGCTTGACCCATGTGTCTGGAGCTTGAGAAAGAGGTCAGGACTGGAAACTCAGATTTGGATTTCATCCAAGGAAAAGTCCTGGGACTGGGTGACATTCTCAGTGAGAGAATGTGAAATGAGAAGGCAAGACAAGGGAGTCTGGTGGTTAAAGAGAAAAGAGACAAGAGACAAGTAATTTTTGGAAGAGATATAAGGGATCAGAAGGGATAATGAAGAGAAATAAAGGACAGGAAAAGGTAGAAAATGGCAGACAGATGAGGGAGGAAGAGGAATCTTGATGAAGAGCAGAATGGAAGAGTCACCCTTGAAAACAAACCTTCTCTCTCTCCAAGCAGCACAGAGGAACAGACACATGCAGATACACTCTGAGGTGGGATACAGGAGACTTAAAAGAGGAAGCACTGTTGGCTGAACAATGGAAAGTTAAATGACAAAATGTTGTGAAGGGGCGTTTGGGTGGCTCAATCGGTTGAGCTTCCGGCTCAGGTCATGATCTCGGGATTGTAAGATCGAGTCCCATGTCAGACTCCGTGCTCAGTGCAGAGTCTGCTTGAGTTTTTTTCTCTCTCTCTCCCTCTCCCTCTGCCCCTCCCCTGCTCTCTAAATAAATAAATAAAATCTAAGAAAAGAAAAGGAAAGAAAATGTGGTGCTCAGAGAAAAACAATAAGGTGTGGAGAAAGGAGCTCAGACTTTGGCGTTGGCCAGCCCTGGATCCAAACCCCAGCTCTTACACTGAAGCTCACTGAGACATTGGACAGGTGCCTTTCTCGAATGGAGCCTCAGTTCTGTCTCCTGTAGAATTGGCAAGTAACAAAGAAATACTCCATGAGGTTGTTTCGAGCATTAAGAAAGAGCACGTGTGTGAAGCACCCAGCCCTGCTCCGGGCTTCAGCGGGGAAGAATGGTCAGCACAAACTGGGCCGAGAAATAGAACCCAGGTTCTCACACTTGAATGTGCAACCAAATCAGAAATCTCAGATGTCTAGGCTTCATCTGAAATCAGTGGGTCTGGGATGGGACTTTAAAAATCTGCATTTTCCAATGAGTTCCCAGGTAATGCTGATGCCCCTGGTGCAGGACCAGTGAGGTAGAGAAATCCTCTGTGAGAAAAGATCAAAGGGGTAAGAGACTTTGTTGGCACTGGAACACAGGTTCCAGAAGAAGAGGATCACATCTCTTGTTAGAGTTATTTTTCCATGAATGCACTTCATCATTTTGTCTCCAGAACCTCAGCCACCCTGTCTTCAGAGTGAGAATTCATCCAATTGCGTGGCTGCAGCAGTGGGTGCAGGGGGTGAGTTGCCTGAAGAGGGAGATAAAGGAGAGTTTCCCCCCACCCTCATTCTCAGTGTTTCCCCCAAGGGCTTTGAGCAAGGCCCCCGGGAAGGTGTCAGTAGTTGGGGGCCAGGCTGAGGCAACATGACTTTTTTAAAAAAGTAGAAACTGTCAAAGTTTACATATTATTTTAATTTTGTTCTGTCTTTTCAATATTGCATGGCCCGAGTGTTTAATATTTCACATGTTTCTCTCTCTTTTTTCATCTTAAATTACTTTTTATTTTTATTATTCTTTTCCCTGACCCAAAAGTACCTTTATTGCTAAAAATGGTGGTTTATAACCCTTTGCCATGGATTAGATTATCTCTGAGCAATTTCTTTTCCCTTTTTTGTTCCTAATTCCTTCCCATTGTATTATTCAGTTATTCCATTCTATTGCATCCATTATTCACTACTTTTTTTTTTTCAAAAATTGATTCTGCAGAAATCGAACACCCTCATTTTTCATTTCTTGGTTGGAGTTACTTTAGCAACTCAACTAGATTAAGGCTCCTAATGCACTAATGCTCTGCTGAGTGCACGTTGCCCAGCGTTTTTATAAGTTCTGAATATAAAGTCAAGTCAAACCCTATTCCTTTTCAAGATTCTTCTTTCATATATCGTTTAAGAAAATTGCTCAACCATCTAGCTTGCTTCTACTTAGTCCCTGACTCATTTCCTCACTGCTGAATGCCCCATCATCCTTCCGACATTTATATTTTCAGGCAAGGAAAGGAAAGTTAACCTGACATTTAGCTGCAGACTATCACTGAGACCGTGTTCTGCAGCTGGGGCCTGAGGACGCCAGGGGCGTGAGGAGGACACTGGTCGGTACATGGCAGGCGTCAGCCCCTTTCTCTTCTCAGCATCCAGCACCAACTACACCTCACCTGCAATCTTTCTCATCAACAAATTCTTATAATTAGTCTCAGCTTCCTTTAATATATGGTGCTTAGTCTCTTGCTTTGTGCATAGTAAACACTCAAAACTGTGAATGGGTGAATAACTGAATGACAAATGAATGGAACACAGACCCAACGCAGCCCAGTCCTATCTACTCGTCTAGCAACTGTCTTACCATTATGCGCCTTTCCTAAGGGTATCGTATTCAGAATTCCTCCAGTTGCCTAAACGTGCCACGCTCACTCACGCCTCCAAACTGTTGCATGGTTCACTCCCTTCCCACCCTATTTTCTCCAACTAACACCGCATTCCTTCTTTCTCCAGAAAATCACTCCTGAGCCCCTGCCTGGATTGGGGGGGGGGGCCTCATATGCGTGCTGAAAACATCTCAGCTTCTTCGGTCTAAAACAGTACTCTCATTGTCTGCTTGTTTGTCCCACTCCTTTACTAGACTAAGGGCAATTTAAAAGCAGGGGCTTTGGGGCGCCTGGGTGGCATAGTCGGTTAAGCGTCTGACTCTTTGCTTTGGCTCAGGGTCTTAAATTGAGCCCCGCGTTGGGCTCCACGCTCAGCATGGAGTCCACTTGAGACTCTCTCTCCCTCTGCCCTTCAGCCCCCACATGCTCTCTCTTTCTCGCACTCTCTCTCAAATAAATAAATAAATCTTTAAAAAAATAAATAAATAAAAGCAGGGGCTGTGTCTCATGCATAGTTACAATCCCAGCTCCCACCTTAATGCTCAAATGGTGGTGTTTGGAATGCATGAGGACGTGCTGATATCCAGGTGAAAGGCAGGGATGGTTGAGACAGGAAAGTTGCCATGAGCATAAGAGAAGGAGAAAGGTGTGAAATATGACAAAATTTTTCAAATGGGACAGCTCATTAGATTCAGGGCAATGGGAGGGGAAAAGTAAAACATGGTGGCTGGGGGCTGGGAGGATGCCTCGTCACCTGCCACAAATGATTTCAGGTGCCCGTTACTTTAACAGAGGCCTAGGAATTTAATTTCCCACATAGAACACCAGTAGCTCTATACCATACAGCCTATTCATTAAGTGTTTTTAATAGAGAAAAGTATTCTTTACTGGAATAAGACAATGAAGTAGTTAAGTTCACTTTGAGCAATTCCAAGTAAGACAAAGTAATACGTAGGTAGTTTAAAGATAAAGTCATACACCCCAAGAGAGAAGACACATGGCGCCATTCACAATAGAACTTGTTTTCTCATTTCTTTACCCTCTTTCTTTCCAGCGGCAGTCCAGTCCAGTACTCCATTTTTAAGCTTCTTTCTAGCTGTTAAGCAGGTGAAATTACATCTGCCAACACTGCTGTCACGTTTTAAGCCTTCAAAAAACAACATCTCAACTCTTAAAATGTCAGGACTTAATTTCTCCTTTTGGGAGGGATTAGGTCCTGCCCCCTGCCCCCATCTCTCTCTCTCTCCTTCTCCCTCTCTCTCTCCGGTTTCAGATTTGTTCCTGCCATCCGGGTTGTCTTTGCATGGACAGGAATGTACTCTATAGTGATACTGACCCAGACCCTGGTCCCTTCTCATTCTATTTTGGTGAGACTCCTGTGACTTCACACTGGTTCTTAACTGCAACGACATCTGATACAAGCTGGGGAAGAATTTAAAATCTATGGCTGTCCCCTGATCCTTCTTTCTCCATCCCTATGTAAATCCCACCTTTCCTTCCCGATCTGGCATCCAATCTGCGTCCCTCGGCTAACAAACGTCTTCTTAATTCTTAGAGCACATATTTTCTGTAACAACAGAAAAGAAGTGCGTGTCTCATACATTTCCTGTGGATAGTTCCTCGGGAGACACCAGTCTTTCGCCCAGCAGTGCCTGGGCTCCGTAACTCCTGGTTACATTTTTTTTTCTTTTTTTTTTTTCTCTATTTATTTATTTGATGTAGTGTTCCATGATTCACTGTTTGCATATAACACCCAGTGCTCCATTCAGTACATGCCCCCTCTTTAATAACCATCACCAGGCTAACCCATCCCCCCATCCCCCTCCCCTCTAGAACCCTCAGTTTGTTTCTCAGAGTCTATAGTCTCTCATGGTTCGTCTCCCCCCTCCAATTTCTCCCTCTTCATTTTTCCCTTCCTACTATCTTCTTTTTTTAAAAAACATATAATGTATTATTTGTTTCAGGGGTACAGGTCTGTGACGCATCAGTCTTACACAATTCACAGCGCTCACCATAGCACATACCCTCCCCAATGTCTATCACCCAGCCGCCCCATCCCTCCCACCCACCACCACTCCAGCCACCCTCAGTTTGTTCCTGAGATTAAGAATTCCTCATATCACATTTAATGCACTGTCTCCGTGTTTCACGCGACACCCTCACGCTCTCTTTGGGATAAATGTTCGGTGATGTTTCTGAGAACATTCCACAAGAAATAGAAGTTAGACCCGCACATGGCAGTGGCTTCCTACCATGCAGCCTGGACTCTGATTCTGGTCTGACCTAGCTGGAGAACTAAGGGGCCGGTGTTTTCTCGTCGAGCCCTGCGAGATAGCACCATTACTCTTGACAGAAGCAGCCTGCACGCCCTCCCGGGAGCCCAGTCTATTAGCAGGCACCAGCGCATGGGTGAGGAAAGCCTCAGTGTCGCCCCTTCTTCCCGCGGCCCTCGCCGCACACTCCCAGGCGGGAAGGAAGCAGGCCAGCCGGCTGCGGAGCCCGCGAGAGGGAAGGAGGCCAGGCGGAGGGCGAGGACCCCGCGGCCTCTGCCGCCCCGCGCGTTGCAGGCCGAGCCAAGTGCAGGTGCGCGAGGGCTGGCGTCTGCGAGCATGATTACCCTCATCATGGAAGCTGCCAGACAATTTCAGCATATTCTGTGGCATGTAAACTGCCGAGAAAGAACGCTGTCAGCAGTGTCATTTCTAACGAGGGAGAAACAATATGGGAAGCAGGAAAAAAAAAAAAAAGATAAAACCCCACCCACCCGGGGCCGTACCCTAAATACCCTGGCAGGAGTCTGCACCTTTTCTCCCCCTTGACTCCCTATGGCCGGAAGGGGCCCCCAGAGGGGCCCTGCTGTACTCACTGACATTGGAGGCTGAGGATTCGAAAACGTGGAAACTATGAAATTGTCAAGGCCCGGAAGTCCAGAGAGGGGCTCCACAAGTCTGGCTATTTCCTGACCGCCTTCTTTCATTTTGCTCACAATTCTCACATACGTGTTTATCTGGAGAGTGTCTAGGACCATACACAGTAATTGTTTTTCTTTTTCGGTTTGTTAGTTTTAATTCAGCTATTTTATGGTTTAAAAAAAAGTTATCTTGGTTAAAGAGAATTTCTAGCCTTAGCAAATGTTTTGAGGTTGTGGAAACTTTGTTTTCTTAAATAAAATTGATAGAGTGGTAAGGATATGTTATACACACACACACACACACACACACACACACACACACACATTGGGCACATACATATTGCCACGCGTATATTGCCACATAGATTGGCATGTGGCAAATCATCAATAGCACAATGCATTCCGTGGTGCAGATGCTCCCTCTGGAAGCCCATCTATCCTGAAATCCTCACCCAACACCCGTCTCCCTCCCTGCCTGTCTTTATTGAAATCTGGCTTTTCCGTGAGGCTACCACAACCCCTGCTGCCTTTTTAAATGAGTGTGTTCCGGGGCGCCTTGGTGGCTCAGTGCTTCAGCGTCTGCGTTCCGCTCAGGTCATGATCCCAGGGTCCTGGGATCCAGCCCCGCATCCGGCTCCCTGCTCCGCGGGAAGCCTGCTTCTCCCTCTCCCACTCCCCCTGCTTGTGTTCCCTCTCTCGCTTTCTCTGTCAAAAAATAAATAAAATCTTTAAAAAAAATAAAATAAATGAGTGTGTTCGTTCTCCTGCATTCCACATGCCTTAGAGTATGTCAGGATGTGGGCTTCATAACCTCCTTGTTCCCCAACTGTCTTTCACTCTCTGTCAGCGCAAGCATCCCATGTTAACAGCACTTCTGGAACAAGACACGTTTCTGCTTATGTTCCTGCTTACATTGGGGCAGAACGGGAAACCTCCTCCCCTCCATAATTCTCATCCTTTGACAACTCTCATTATTCCAATTCTTGGATTTATGAACTTTGTTTCTCTTCCCTAAATATATTATTCTGTTCCTGATCTTATATTACTATTATGTTTATTCTGGTAACCAAAGCATGCCCCCCCCTTTAAAGAAATGCCACATTAATTGTCTATGCAAAGCAGTTGTTTGTTTCTTGTACACAGCTTTCTGATTACTATTTGAATACAGTCAAAAAGAAATTGGATTTTTTTGTGCATGCTTGATTCCCTTGCATGCATGCCTTTGTCAAAATTTTGACCCAGTAACCTCCTCCACGTGGACCCCCAATTGATTAATTAAAGGAGAAATTCATTGCAAAATTGCCAGCATTGTTGGCTAGAACAGAGGCTGGGGAGGTATACACCACACAGGCTAGCCATGGAACAGGACCATTTCTAGAGGATGTGTCTGATTTTTTGTGGCAAGTGAGTCAATCTGAGCCTTTTTTCATTCCATGGACTATTTAGAATATTTAATTTGTTTTCAATTTAAAAACAAACAACTCACACTAAACATCTTCCTTTCTTTCCTTCCTTAATAGTTACCGTTCATTGAGTGCCTACTAAGTATCAGACAACTCATAAACATTATCTCACCTCCCTCTCTTTCTCTCCTCTCTGTCTCTCCTTTTCTCTTTTTTTCTTTTTCTTTCTTTCTTTCTTTCTTTCTTTCTTTCTTTCTTTCTTTCTTTCTTTCTTTCTTTCTTTCTTTCTTTTCTTTTCTTTTTTCTCTGGACCAAAGGTAAAGAAATGCATACATAGCAAGACACATTGTTCACTACCAGAGCACTCTTGTTTGCATGGAAAACACACCCAGGAAGTGCAATTCACTTGGTACAAGACCATGGTCAAGACCACTGAGGGAGAGAAAGCTAAAACAGCTTCCCCTTGCAAGCTCTCTGAGTCATACAATCCCATATTCTGAATTCTGCCAACGGATGCAGGGCCATGAGGAATTTCAGATCCATCCCAAAGGATAGATAAAAAAAAGTTGCCAACAAATATCAAGAGCAAGCAACGACAAAAATAAGGGTTTGGGCTATAGGTGTAATTAGAGATTGTGGGGAGGCAGAAGGGGAAGAAGTCAGCAGAGGAGGGGAACTACATGGGAGAAAGCGTTCAGAGTAAAACTCTCTAATAAGTCACGGCAGTGACAATTCCTAAAGGTACTTCCTGATTCCCTCACAAAAGCTAAAGTTGAAATTTTCTCCATCTGCACTCTACCTTGCCAGGAGTTCATAAATCTGGGCTCTGACCTCACCATAATGGAGAATTCAGCTGGGAGAACAGGTTGTCCCCTGAGCCACTGCACACGGCACCAGGGGCCACCTGTGAGTCACAGCTTGTGGGAGGTTGGGGAACATCTGGCCAAGCTCATCTCCCGCCACCACCAACGGGTCTGACTCTATGTTACTTGTGTCTGTTTTAAATGTGCCTCTCTCTCCAACACAGCATCTTTGGAACATCAGGATGTTGCATAATGCCTGAGTGGAATCCAAGAACCAAGCCACACATGTAGAACTATGAGAAACCACATGTGGGAGAGAAAAATAACCTCAGCTTGAATATTATTTTTCTCCTCAAAGCAGTAAATATGTTGGAGGCCACATTGAATCTTTGATCCAGCCTGAGAAAGGGTGTGGATGTCCATGCTTATAAACTTGTGCACTAAAGGGACTTGAGGTATGTTTTCAAAGTAATCTTAATAGTTACCATTCATTGAGTGCCTACTAAGTATCAGAAAACTCATAAACATTATCTCTGATTATCCAATATGGCCATGAGAAGTTATTATTGTGCTCATTTTTCTAATTAGGAAGCTAACTGTTGAAATAAGAAATGACTCATCAAGTTTCCACAACTGGTAAAGGGAAAAGGTAGGTTTGGACATAGTTTCTTTTGCCAAAGCCTATAGTCCTCCTCATTGCTTTTTTCCCTATCCATCTAGAAATGCTTAAAGTAACTAGTGATGATTCCCTACAACTCCAATAAGTAGGCAGCTCATTGATCCTCCACCACAGTGGGTAGTAATTCACCAAACCTGCCCCAAATTTACCTCGATTTACTCTTACGGAGTCCACTGAATCCTATAGAGAAGCCAACTCACAATAGCAGCTTCCAATGGGATCTTTCCTGCCTCCCTTCCTCTTCTTCCTTTTCACTTTGGTCCAACCACAAGGGCTCAGGAATCATAGCTGCCAAGATGAGGGAGAATAAGCTAGTATGCAGAGGGGAAAAAAAAGAAGCCAGTCAAAACCCTTGCCTGGTGATAAGCTCTGGGCCTCCAGTCTCAAAGACACCCAGGCTCCAGTTACACATTTTGAGGGAAAGAGGTTAAATCAAGGTCAGAGGTGGGTTTTGTTTAATTGTTATAACACCAGAGTTGATCTATAATGAATTTACTTGATACTGTGTTTGGGACTGAATGGGACTACAGGAACTTTTATTACCTACCTAAAAGTGACTAGAAATTACAAATACCAAAGTGAATAGAATGGAACATGAACACTCCACAAAAGATTTGAGACCCCTTTGGTCAATACCAAACATGATTCAATGTGAAAATATTCCAGTCCAAATAAGAGTGGGATCTATTTTATCTCTTGGCCAAAGGTTCTTGATCAAGGTCCATAGTGTCCTAAAAAGACCAAGCAACATTTTATGTATATATGTACACGTGCCTTTCTCTGGAGAAGGAATCCATAGCTTTTACCAGAGTCACAAAAAAGATTAAAATTATTCCCAAATCCAGAACTTCTGGAAGCCCAGGACAATCTTAGACTCCAGCTTTAGATCTGGTTTATATCCCCTTTAGATGCAGCATTGGTCGGTACCCAGCCAATCTTATCTTAGAGTGGACCCAAGAGGTAGGATACAGACTGAACCATGCTCCAGAAAATCCTTTGGATGTGGTTCCAGAAACATCTATGGTTTAGACAGGGAGAAGATAAACATTAGCTTTGAAATTTAGGATAGAGTTTTCTAGGTTATAGAGACACCTTCTAGGAACTTGGTGGCTCACTGAAGTCACCCCTATTCTGACTATATTTTGACTCTTTTCAGTGAATGGTGATCTGCATATTTTCTGAAACTTTATGCATCTTTTGGCATAAAATGCAAATAACTCAACTGATTTGATTTCCTGATACTCAATTCCTGGCTACTAACCTTCCAAGGCCTTAGCCCCTCTGTAGTGTCCACAGTTGGATTAGGTGATGCCTGTTCTGCCTGTTTTAGCTGCTTCTTGGAAGGCAAAGCTAGTCCAAAGTGTCAGGTTTTAATTGAGCTCATAGCCCTGCAAACCCCATCACCCAAATCATGGCTACCTTTCCCCCATTTGACAAGCTATCCCAACTGTGTCCCCAGCCATTACAGCATCAGCCAGCTAACAGTCACGGAGAGTGAGTTATTAGCATCTCAATCTAGAATTTAAGAAATGCGTTCACAGAAGAACATTACAGGATATCATTAATTTGATACACAGCAAAGTAATTAGGAAAACGTTAACTCTCTTTTAAGAATCAATCACAAATAATAAAATTTAAATTGATCTATGGAAGAGATCAATTAGCTGCTAGAAATAGTATCTTACAGTCGGTTCTCAACTATCCATATTCATAAAAGTGGCAGAGATAATCGAACATGGCAGGTAATTTTCAAATAATTAGTATTTGGCTTTAGAACTCTTTATTTATTTATTTGCATCAAAGTTACCTTGCTAATAATGTTTTGCTTATATTAACATTTAAATGAGGATGCAGCTCCCTAGCAAGCAGCGACTGATTGCACAGGAAGACAACACATATCTCTACACGGTGAGAGGAGGGGAAGTCAAATGAGAGATTAAAATTTTATTCTGCATTAAACTTTCCAAACTCAAAAAACTGAGAATGAGCTCTAATCCTCTTGAACATGACCCCTTCAGAAATTGCTCCCTGACCTTCCAGTTAAATACCCCTGTGTGTGCCCCTCCATACTCTGTAGTTCTTCACCACACCTACCATGCCAGTTGTAATTATTTGTTCAATCTCTGTTTTCCACACTGGCGCATGAACTCCAAGGAGGCAGAAGAGAGTGTGTCTTGTTCTACATTTTATCCCCAACACCTGGAAAGTTCATTGGTACATGGTAGGTGCCCAACAAATGTTCGCTTATTGAGTGAATAAAATCTGCTTCATTCTTTCAAATTATCTATGAAAATGAGAAAGATTTATTTAACATGTACACAGAATATGTAATCAGGTCCCCAAGAGAAAGCCTGATCTGGGGATGGGAGCTCCATGAGCTCAGGAACCGCACTGGTCTTATTCACTGCTGTGCACCGGCTGGGGGTGCAGTGCCTGATAGGTTGTACGTGCGCAGCAAGTATGATCAAGCTAGTGGCCCTCCCACCTCCGCTCACCCAAATCACAGCTGCTTTTCCCCCCTTGAGAGGTTATCTCAATTATGTCCTTAGCTGTTGCAGCATTGACCAGCTAACAGTCACAGAAACTGTTTGGGACGACGAATGAGAATAACGAAGAAAAAGCTGCAAGGCTCTAACTGCATATTTTTTTCCCCACCAAGTTGCAGAGAGACAAAAGGGAAACGTGACAGAATTTTAAAGAGGGCCGGTAAATCAGAGAGTCAGCACAGCTTTGCCTACCTGGGAACAAACCAAACCTGGTGTTGCTAATGTTTGTTTCTGTGGTAAAATCATTAGTTCCTGTCTGTCTGTCTGTCTCTGTCTCTCTCCCTCCATCCCTCCCTCCCCTCCTTTCCTTCCGCCTCCCCCTCCCCCTTCCTCTCTCCTTCCCTCTCTCTGTCGAAAGTTGGTCTCATCTCTATTTATCTACCCTTCAGCTAGGGACATATCAGGACTTCTGAATCTGTGCAGCCAATCTATCAAAGTAGTCTTTTTTTAAACTCTTTTGTTACTCTTCCACCCGAATGTTTCCCTCATGTGGAGTTTTCAGAATGGTAACCTTGACATCAGAATAAAAGTCATCAGTAGTATGCATAGTTCTGCTCTGGAATCCAGCAGGGGACCTGAGAACAAGTCAATACAGGCCTTCCACAGTAAAATGAATGGGCAGGAAACTTCCATTCGTCAAAACAACCTTGGAGACCACCTAGTGTAGTGTCCTCACTTTACAAAGGAAATCAAGGCCCAAAGTGACCATAACATTGCAGAACCCACAGGAGAGCCCAAGAGTCATCTGGCTGACAAGGGAGATATTTTCTATTTGTCGCCACACTCAAACTCAACAGACAGCTCCTTCCCCTCAGCATGTAGGTGGACAAAAGTCTACCCAATATTGAAAGGGTACAAAAAGGTAAAAGCCTTGACCTAGCTTCCTCCACTAGCAACCATCCTATGTATCCTTCCATAACCCAACTCCTAGAAATAGAATTTGGAACTTACTGATTTTATTTTTCCCCCTCAATCTATGGCCCTCTATAAGGGCCGCTATTCAGAATCTTCCCCTCTTCTCCCAGCTCTTGTCCAGCTGCTAGGAGATTTGCTCCAGATTCCAGAATTTAAGTTACTCCCTTCCTCCAGAATATATGGATTCACTTTTCCCCTTGGGGGATTTTCCAAAAGCCTAGGTAACAATCCTAACAACCTCTCAATTAAGTAAGATAGATAATATTTATTACTTTTAACCTAAAGGACACTTGTTTCAACAGGAATATAATTTCACATCTGTGCAGATGGGAGCCAGCTGACAGGGGACTCAACAGATTGATGGAGTCTTGACAAACTCACCTTCTCCTTCCTGACATTTGTACAGCACCCTTTCCTGACATAGAGAGCCAAGAAAAGTAAGTCAGAGCCTGGTGCCCTAGTGATAAGCTTACATGTGGATCCTGGGTTCATCCCCCAAGTAAGCAATTTCTTTATTCAAGTCAGTTTTCTGACTTTTGCATTAGAGGCAGGATATCAGTCAAAATGAATCCTGGCCAATTATTCATGTTGTCCAAATCACGTGACATCCTCCCTCCATCAGTTGCCATGGAGTTAAGACGGAGAGGACAGGTCAGCTATTGACTAGAAAAGTCTAGGCTTTGCTGGTGGTATTGTCACAATCTCCAACATCCTAAGTGGGCTTGGGAGACAAAGAAATATCTCAGCATAGGCTCCACTGAAAACAGAGCCTGGACAGGGGTGCCTAATTTGAAAGATGGAGTCATGAGGCAGGGAGAGTTAATGAAAGGAGAAGTGTGACAAGGAAGGTTACAGAGCCATAGCGTGTCACTGCACTGGCCACTGCTGTACCATAAGCCTCAAAGACACGCAGCTGGTCGCTCAGCAGGTGCAGCTACTCAGCCACCTGGGATGTCTCCAGGCAGGCTGTGCATCGAAGCTGCTCAAAGCAGTCCCTTCAAGGAGGAAGGAGGAAAAATGTCTCTGTGCGGCTACTTCCCCTCTTTTATCTCCCAGATTCATCACACAGGGACCTCTTTCACCCAGATTCCGAGTCATGTCACCCAGCTTCCTCAGAAGCTGCTAAAGAAGCCCATCCCACCCAGTACTGCAGTGCCCTGCTGCATCCAAGCCTGAAGTGGCCAAGGGAGCCAGAGACCCCAGGAGTTCAGCTGACCAGCCTCAGGTGGCAAAAACTACACGGGCCCACGAAGGACCAACCAATATGTCTCAGTGGCAGCTGAAGGCCTGGCAAGCAGATGAGGTTTGAGAATCTGATGAGGTATTTAAGATTATAGCATACGACAGAAGCTAGGATCACAACCACATCCAAAAGCACAGACATGGATCCTCCTTCTTCAACTTTTGCCAAATATCTCCTTGTGCTGAGAGCCTGGACTAGGTCCCTAATGGCAAAAGTATAGTAGCTTTGCCAACCTAGACATTACAAAATCTTAAGTCAAATGATATGTTCCACTAGATGTAATAATGTTCACGTGCATGCTAAACCCTAGAAACAGACCTTGTGATGGACGACAAAGGCCATCAATGAGCTCCAAAGCACCAAATCCAATGGGTACCCTTTAATGTTTACTTAACTTGACTCTTTATAATATTTCACACAGCTGAACTTTGTTTCAATATAAAACATTTTCCTTCCTTCGATGCCAAACGCAGATCTCCTCTGATTCTCCTCTTCCTTTTTAGTCTCCTTTGGTGGGTATTTTTCTCTGCTAACTCTATAAAAACTGGTCTTCCTTGGGTGTCCTTTCTCAGTCTGATGCTCTTTTTAGTCTACATGTTCTTCCTGGGGAACCTCATCTAAAACTGCTCCTCTGTTCTAAGGATTTCCACAGCTCCAGACTTGTGAGTAAGACCCGATCCTGGCCCTCAATGGGGAAAAAGACAAAAGACATCAATTTTGATGACAGTGTGTGAGAAAGGCTCTGCTGAAATGTGTTATGATAGCAGTGCACACGGAGAACACTCAGCCTGAAGAATTTGCTTAAACCAATTCTGAAAGGATAAGAAAGGAGTTATTCTGAAAGATGAAAAGAGGGAGAAAATTCCAGGAAAAAAATCTCACGGAACACAGGCCTAAGACAGCATGGGATCAGAGAATAAGCAATGAATCTGAAAGGCGAGCCGAAAAATCTATAGAGACACGACTAGAAAGGGAAGCAGGGGAAGGTCATCAAAGGCCTACATGACAGGCCATGGCGTCTGGACGTCATCCTGAGAGCAGGATCAAGGCAGGGTCAGCTTTCTGTTTTATAAATATTCCTTTGTGAAGACTGTGGTTTGGAGGAGATGCCAGGGGAGGATGGAGGCCAACTGGGAAGTTGTTGCCACACCCAAGCAAGACACTTGAAACCATCAAGAGTTTGGCAGTAATGATCTTTGTTTTTCCCATCTAAAGGAATTTGCACGAGGTAAATCCAAAGCTAATTCCAATATTTTTGTCTATATACTTACAGAATAATGAATTGCTTTCTTGATTCTCAAACATTGACTTGATTTCTGGCAGGCAACTGTTCATTCAGGGTTCTCCAGCAACTCTGGGAAATAAAAACTATTTTGTAATCGTCTATTTCTCTAGCATTTTTTTTTTGTTCATTTAAAAAAAAAATGTTTATCGACCAGTTACAGGAGAAAAGTTCCCCTATCAGTTACTGTCATAGAAAGAGGACACAAGTCCCCGGGAAGTGATATTCCAGTGGGGCGCAGTCAGAAAAAGGGTCAGCTGTGAAGTGGGACAAGTGAAAGAGGGACCGAGAAAGAAGCTCGGGCAGTGTGACATGCATGACTGCAGGAGAAGGAGTAAGTGTTTGGGAGGTTTGAGTTAACTTGAAATGACTAGGATCTCAGTTAGGCAGGGGTGAGGGGACAGGTATCCCTGACAAGTTTCCAAGGCCCGACATCACTGTGGAACAGCTAAGTTTGGTCAAATTGGCAGGTGTATAGAGGGACACAGTACAAAAAGAAAAACGGTGGACAGTTCAGGAAGACCTTAAGATCCAGGCTGAGGCAACAACAGAGTTGAGCTGTTGGAGCAGACATCTTCTGGGGCATCTGTGTGTCTCCATGAAGGCATTCCACAAAGCCATTTGCGGTGTACTGACTCAGCAAATTATCCCTACGACTGTTTGAACTAAAGCAAATTGAATCCATTTTCACATTGACAGCACTGTCTTATTATTAACCCAAAGAAGACGAGAGCTTCCTCACAAGTAGCCACTGTCAGAGCAATTACCTTGGTGCAGCCTCAAACTTTCCCAGTCCCCTCATGGCTCCTCATGGAAACAAGGCAGTTCAAGTGGGCCCACAGAGCTGTCTACATGTGTATTTCTTTTCACCTAGAGGAACCTTTAGACTTTAGAGGCCAGAGCCGCTATTTTATGAAGCCTGTGTGAAGTCAAATTCCCTAACAGCACATCAAGATGTAATCTTAAATCCATGAGGCCGAAAGCTAAAATGCACTAGTTAAGAGAACAAGTTAATAGGTTAAACTCACATCCTAAATTAAACTCAGTGAGGAGACCTAGAAATAAGTTCAAGGGGCTCATTCCCTTCAAGGGAACCCTGAGGAACCCTGCCTGAAAGGTATGGCAACAGAGAAAAAAAGAGAGAGAAAAAGATAACGGAGAACTAGGGACCAAGAACAAAGTCTCTGACTTCAATAAGGGTCAAAACAATATACTCCAAACTGTTCCAGATAGAAAAAAATATTCTGTCCAAAATTAAATGATATTATGTATAGTCATAGTTGTGAATCTTTATACAGTAACTTGGCAAGACAGAAAAATATTTTATCTCTTAATTTGGTGGCATAATCTATCTACTTCATCAAATGTTAAGGTGCAAAAGTCAGATTAATTCTTTCATTGTTAATTAATATCTATCCCGGGTTTCTGTCTGGTTTTCTTTTCATTTGTGTTTGTTTTCAAGATTTCTTCATCTGTATACCATAATTATATGTTCTCATCAGAGAAGAGTCCTTACTAAGTTCAGCTTAGTCCTTACTCCCTTCTAATTCTTTCCTCTTCCTGTTTCTCACCTGCCCTTCCCTTCCCAAGGCCAAAATGGTGGACAGAAGGCAAGTACAAATGAAGCAGAAAGATACTGTGGTAAGCGTGTTGATAGAAACAGTTCCTATCTTTCCTCACCTCAAAACCCTGGCGCCTGTGTGGCTCAGTTGGTTAAGCATCCAATTCTTGATCTCAGCTCAGGTCTTGATCTCAGGGTCGTGAGTTCGAGCCCTGAGTTGGGCTCCACGCTAGATGTGGAGCCTACTTAAAAAAAAAAAAAAAAAAAACTAACAATACCTTCACAGTCTGGGATTTGGAATTTAGAACTACTTTTCCCACCTTTGTTGTCTCCTCCCAGTGGGTTATTATCATCTCATGTGAGTGCAGAAGGATAGAGGATGAGTAAGCTAGACCATATCCCACATGGCACCCTGTTTTTACTTTGGTGTGTAAGAACCAAAGAAGTTCAAGGTTGTTATATAAGTTTTCCATTGCTGCTGTAACAAATTGCCACAAACTGGGTGGCTTAAAAAATAAAAATCATTTTCTCACAGTTCTGCCAGCCAAAAGTTCAAAAATCAAAGCCACACTCCCTCGGAAGGCTCTAAGGAAGAATCCTTCCTTGTCTTTTCTGGCTTCTGATGGCTGCTGGTATTTCTGGACTCCCTGGGCTTGTGGCTGCATTGTTCCAATCTCTTCTATGTCTAATCACTGTGCCAGCCTCTATGTCTTTTCTTCTATTGTCTCAAGTCTCCCTCTGCCTTTCTTTCACAAGGATATTTGTCATTGGACTTAGGTCCTACCCAGATAATCCAAGATGATCTCTTCATCTCAAGATCCATAACTTACTTACATATGCAATGGCCCTTTTTCCAAATAAGGTAATAACCACAGATCTCATGAATTAGGACATACACATATCTTTTTGGAAGCCACTACTCAAAGCATTACAATGTCCACATATAGAGGGGTAACTTTCTTGCTGGCTACCAAAGCCCTGCCGCAGAGAGTCAAACACTCTCCCAAGCCAACCAGTGCCACAAATATTATCCCGAGACTGAGTCAGAACACTAGACTGGTTAAATGTGCATCCAAGAAAAGCAAATGGCAGTCTGTTCCTATTAGAGAATTTAGACAAAGGCTGAGAATCATCAAAGCAGTGACTCTTTCAGCAGGAGACAGAAATAGTTGGAACACTAGGATTTAGGTACTTCGTTTACATGCCACTTGTCAACTATTCTAATACGTACAGGCTATTGTTAGTGTGAAGTCTTTTGGAGAGAAATATGCTCAAAATGGTGACATTTTACCTCAAAAAATGATACAGAACCCTTTGCCTTCATGTTACATTGCATTTCAAAAGAAGGTAGATATTATGCTGTCTTGTACCAAATGCCCTTAAGATTTTTTTTTTTTTGAAAGTGTAATATAAAACATCTTTTTCTCTGGCTCTAATCCAATTTCTTTGAGTGATGTATAAACCTTACAATTGTTTGTAGCTCTGTGTCAGTATCCATTACTTTTGAAATGACCCCTACATTTCACATTCTATATAACATTTTCCTGTCTTCTCTGGGAATTGCAGAAGATCCTTCATAGACACACTAATTGCTTGTGACACCCACAGTCCTTTTGAACACTGGCGTTTTCTTGGTGAACCAGTAAATACTCTGTTATTTGGAGAGGACATTGTTGCAAAACACTTTCCCTGAATCTTGCTTTCCACTTAAACATCATAATCACACAAGGCTGAGTTATAGCTTCACGGCTGCCCATGCATATTGTACTCTTAGCATTACAGGACCTTCAGAAACAACTCTGTCTGTCAAAGTACAAGTGGTGATTTCTTTTGTGGGTATATTAATCTCACAGAAAATAAGCATTACGATTTAGACAATAAAGCTTGCAAAAGACCTATCAAATCTATATTTTTTAAATGCTTTACATTACATTCTTCCAAAACACACCCCACTGCATTGACCTTTAAGCATATTAACCTCCGCAGGGAAATTCCTTAAATCCATATTATATGCATAAAACCTCTAATTCAGCATTTAGTGAGGAAAATAGATTGTAGTTGGTGCTAAAATGTCAGTGAGTCACCCACATCTGACAGTAGATTTGCTGAATGACAAACAACAGCATTAAGCTTGTCTTAAAAGAAAACGTAGCGTGGCTAAAAACACTGGTAGGTCCAAGGCAAATGTTCAAAAAAATAGGCACACTCTAGTACACCAATATCTGACTCACAAAGATTCCTACATATAAACTGTAGGTTGCAGTCTGTCACCAGCACCAAGAACCATTCCCTACTCACATTGTTTTCCCCTAACCCAGTTGCAGTTTTCTGGTTTTTCCTTCTTCCTGGCCACAAGATAAATACCCTAATTTGCCCAACCTCTTCTCCTCGCTCTCCCATTTCTTGCCTTTCACTCCTCACAACTTGGTGGATTTTAGACAGGTCTTCTCTTTTTTTTTTTTTAACTGAAATATATTTGACATGTAACATTGTGTAAGTCTAAGGTACTCAACATGTTGCTTTGATATATTTTGATATTGTAGTATGATTGTCTTTGGAACGTTGGCTAACACCCCTATCATCACATAATTATCATTTCTTTTTTGTGGTGGGAATAATTAACATCTAGTCTCCTAGCAAGTTTGATGTTTATGATACAATATTGTTGCCTATAATCACTGTGCTTGCGCATTAGATCTCTAGGACTTCTTTATCTACTAGTTCTTTCTGAAGCATCCACATGTCCTTATCGCCCTCGATCCTCTCACTCTTCCAAGCTCTCCTTTAACTCTTCCACTGTGACTTCAGAAAATCTCCATGCCCTTTTTTCTTTTCCTTACTTTGTTCCATTTATGAGTCAAATAAAATTACTGTAGTCACGACTGAGAAGCGTTAAGTGTACCGTTCACAACATTGTAAAATCTAGAGAAAGGAAAGCCACACAATTAGAAGTGAACTATGGCATAATAAGGGATCCGCATCTCGACCACTGAGCCCTTCAGAACACCCACAAAAATCTTCTCTCTCTAATTTAGTATCATATGTCCCTCTGGTTTGACTGATCAGCTTCAAGGGCAGACATTCAAAGTAAATTCAAAACAGTTTCTTACCTATTTTTAATTTTTCTGTTTTATTCACTAGCATTGTACATACTGTTTTCTCTTTATTTTTTTTTAATTTTAAATATATAGTCATTTGTTTCACTGTGCTAATAAGACTTTGTAAGCTTTCAAATTAGTTCCATCATATTTGGAATCTTTTTCCTAGCAATATACTGAGTCAAGATGCAAATGAATGCTTAAAGAGTGACCCACTGTACGTTGATGATCATATTATTCAGTGTTTTCCCCATAGACAAACCTCATCTATTCAATGCTGCATCTAAGACTAAGAGTTGCTCATTTTTGTGTGTAGGTTTTTTGCCACCAAAATTGAAAGAGTTAATAATTTCAAAGATTCAGAATTCTCTAAGCACCTTTCAATTTATTTTTCCTTCCTTGTTTCCACACAAGCAAACCAAATGTTCCAAATCTGCTTAAAAGGGATAAAGAAGACATGGTCCATATATACAATGGACTATTACTCAGCCATCAGAAAGGATACATACCCAACATTTGCATCAACATGGATGGAACTGGAGAAGATTATTAGTGAGCTAAGTGAAATAAGCCAAGCAGAGAAAGTCAATTATCATGTGGTTTCACTTATTTGTGGAACATAAGGAATACCATGGAGGACATTAGGAGAAGGAAGGGAAAAATGAGGGAAATCGGAGGGAGAGATGAACCATGAGAGACTATGGACTCTGAGAAACAAACTGAGGGTTCTAGAGGGGAGGGGGGTGGGGGGATGGGTTAGCCTGGTGATGGGTATTAAGGAGGGACGTACTGCATGGAGCACTGGGTGTTATACGCAAACAGTGAATCATGGAACACTACATCAAAAACTAATGATGTACTGTATGATGACTAACATAACATAATAAAAAAAAAATTATAAAAAGAAAAAAAGGGTGATCCTTGGTCAGAAATCTGGGAATTTGGGAGGGGGCAATGTATGGTTCATTTGGTGAATCTAACATTTTCCATTTTACAGCACATGTGTATATTCAACATTTCTTCATTCATTTATTTGCCTCTTTGTTGTCTTTCCTACTAAGGAGTAAGCTCTGTAAGAGCAGGGATTTTGTCTATCTCTTCTTCCCCAGTGTCCCCGGTACCTAGACTGGCATAAAGTTAATACTCAAGAAACAACTTTTGAGCAAATAAAATATTTAATTAATCAGTTAGTCATTTTGATTATTTAGGTTCTGGTTGGCTTTGCCTTTACTTATTTCATCATTTTAAAAAGAAAAAGAAGACCTGAGCATGTGTATGCTAGATTTAGAATCCTAGAATCTAGAGCTGGAAGAGATCCTAGAAATTGTGTCATTTAAAATATTGATTTTAGAGTCACCCCCACACAGGCTTGTTGTGGAGACGTAGCCGGACGCAGTCCCTACCCACCGTGGTCTGTAGTGCTTGCAGCTCTTCTCCTTTAAGATGTTTGAGGAAGTGCACCATGGAGAGGAGGAGGTGGAGACTTTTGCCTTCCAGGGAGAAACTGCCCAACTCATGTCCCTCATCATCAATACCTTCTATTCTAACAAGGAAATTTTCCTTCAGGAGTTAATCAGTAATGCTTCTGATGCCTTGGACAAGATTCACTATGAGAGCCTGACAGACCCTTCCAAGTTGGACAGTGGTAAAGAGCTGAAAATTAACATCATCCCCAACCCCCAGGAATGCACCCTGACTCTAGTGGACACAGGCATTGGCATGACCAAAGCCGATCTCATAAATAATTTGGGAACCATTGCCAAGTCCGGAACTAAAGCATTCATGGAGGCTCTTCAGGCTGGTGCAGACATCGCCATGATTGGACAATTTGGCGTTGGCTTTTATTCTGCCTACCTGGTGGCAGAGAAGGTGGTGGTTATCACAAAGCACAATGATGATGAGCAGTATGCCTGGGAGTCTTCTGCTGGGGGCTCCTTCACTGTACGTGCAGACCGTAGCGAGCCCATTGGCGAGGGTACTAAAGTGATTCTCCATCTTAAAGAAGACCAGACAGAGTATTTAGAGGAGAGACATGTCAAAGAAGTGGTGAAGAAGCATTCGCAGTTCATAGGTTATCCCATCACCCTTTATTTGAAGAAGGAACGAGAGAAAGAAATCAGCGATGATGAGGCAGAGGAGGAGAAAGGGGAGAAAGAGGAAGAAGATAAAGATGATGAGGAGAAGCCCAGGATTGAAGAGGTGGGCTCAGATGAGAAGGATGATAGTGGGAAGGACAAGAAAAAGAAAACAAAGAAGATTAAGGAGAAATACATAGATCAGGAAGAACTGAATAAGACCAAGCCCATTTGGACCAGAAACCCTGAGGACATTACCCAGGAGGAATATGGAGAGTTTTACAAGAATCTTACTAATCACTGGGAAGACCACTTGGCAGTCAAGCATTTCTCTGTAGAAGGTCAGCTGGAATTCAGGGCATTGCTGTTTATCCCCCGTCGGGCCCCTTTTGACCTCTTTGAGAACAAGAAGAAAAAGAACAACATCAAACTCTACGTTCGCTGTGTGTTCATCATGGACAGCTGGGATGAACTGATACCAGAGTATCTCAACTTCCTCCATGGTGTGGTTGACTCCGAGGACCTGCCCTTGAATATCTCCCGAGAAATGCTCCAGCAGAGCAAAATCTTGAAGGTCATTCGCAAAAATATTGTGAAGAAGTGCCTTGAGCTCTTCTCTGAACTGGCAGAAGACAAGGAGAACTATAAGAAATTCTATGAGGCGTTCTCTAAAAACCTAAAGCTTGGAATCCATGAGGACTCTACTAACCGGTGCCGCCTTTCTGAGCTGCTGCATTACCAACTTTCCAGTCTGGGGATGAGATGACTTCTCTTTCAGAATATGTGTCCCGCATGAAAGAGACCCAGAAGTCCATCTATTACATCACTGGTGAGAACAAGGAGCAGGTTGCCAACTCCGCTTTTGGGGAGCGAGCACGGAAGTGGGGCTTTGAGGTAGTGTATATGATGGAGCCTATCGACGAGTACCGCGTGCAGCAGCTCAGGGAATTTGACGGGAAGAGTCTGGTCTCGGTTACCAAGGAGGGCCTGGAGCTGCCTGAGGATGAAGAGGAGAGGAAGAAAATGGAGGAGAGCAAGGCCAAGTTCGAGAACCTCCACAAACTCATGAAAGAAATCTTGGATAAGAAGGTTGAGAAGGTGACAATCTCCAACAGGCTAGTGTCTTCACCCTGCTGCACTGTGACTAGCACCTATGGCTGGACGGCCAACATGGAGCGGATCATGAAAGCCCAGGCCCTTCGGGACTACTCTACAATGGGCTATATGATGGCCAAGAAGCACCTGGAGATCAACCCTGACCACCCCATCGTGGAAACGCTGCGGCAGAAGGCCGAGGCGGACAAGAATGACAAGGCAGTCAAGCACAGCACCTGGTGGTGCTGCTATTTGAAACAGCTCTGCTCTCCTCCGGCTTCTCACTCGAGGATCCCCAGACTCACTCCAACCGCATCTACCGCATGATCAAGCTAGGCCTGGGCACTGATGAAGATGAAGTGACCGCAGAGGAACCCAGTGCTACTGTTCCTAATGAGATCCCCCCACCTTGAGGGTGATGAGGATGCCTCTCGCATGGAAGAAGTAGATTAGTTCTACCTGCAGACCTTGTGCCCTCTGTATAGTGTCTCCATGGCTCCCCAACAGCCCCGAGTGGCCCCGGTTCACCTGGTTCCCTCTGCTGATGTCTAGTGGTTTTTTCTTTTTTTCTCCTGTCTTTGAGGCAGGAAAGAAGGCCCTCAAGCCCTATCCCTTCCGATACTTGACGGGGTTTGGATATGCATTGTGGGTGTTTTTTGTTTGTTTGTTTGTTTATTTTGTTCCGAGATTAAAATATGCAAAATAAAGAAAATAAATAAATAAATAAAATACTGATTTTCTAGCTGAGGGAATAGGGTAATAGGGAAACAGGCTAAGTCATATGATGCCCAAAGGCCCATCACAGCTGGGTAATGGCCAAGTTGCTGTCCCAGTCATTAAACCACTGGGCCTCTCTGGGGGACACAGAGCCTATCCTTCCCATAGTAGGAGCTGGTGTGATCTTGTTGGCTCACCAGAATATATGCAGATCTCTATTTGCAAAATAAAACAAAAGGTGTGATAGAAGCAGAATACTTTCCTGCATTATTTGTATTTAGCCGACAAACATTTATGCACCAGGGACATGAGTGGCTTGTGAGAAAACCAGAACGAGGATCACGAACACCACCATGTGTACCAGCCTTGACCGGATCCAGAGCTTAGACACAGCTGAGCTTGGAAGGGAACATGGGGCAGATTCCAGGAGACAAAGCTCAGAGTCACTGTTTCACTTCATCTTCACAACCACCCCGTAAGGCAGCGAGGAAGACACTGTGCCAGTTGTACAAACGAGGAACCTAAAGGTGAAAGTAGTTGGCAAACGGCTCCAGGTCACACGGGTAGTTGGTGACAAGAGACAAAATGAAGTCCTCTTATCCCATGACAGTTCAGTGTATTGTTTTCACTAAGCAAATGCGTGTACTTTCTTGGTCTCAAACTGTCTTTTTTTTTTCCTGAATTAGTTGGATTTAAACCTACCTCCTACCTGCCTATCCCTCCTGTCCCCAGATCAGGACCTGAGCTCTTGGCTAAGATGTTTACACACTCTACTTTTGTCTGAAAAAATAATTATTATTTGTTCTCCTTAGTGCTCTACACAGGGAATGCATTTCTCTTCTTACAAGTCTTCAAATGGTTAACTGACAAATATCGTAAACCCTAGAAGAATGTGTAGCCTCAAGATTCTGTGGTTTCAGGGTGTCCCCTGCGGAATATATACTGAACTTTCTCCTTCTCTCTCCTCTCTGCTACCCATAAAAACATATATACACTGTGTGATTATAATGACAACCCCTTTCCGCCTGAAATTGTTATCATCACAAGCACTCATGGATTAGACTAAGGCAAATATAACAGAGGCCACTGGTGGGGGTTGAAGTGGATGATCATTGCGGGTACATCATAAGAAAAAACCTGAATAGGTGCTGTGGTGGGAAGAGAGGTAATGTACGATGGCTGGATCACAGAAGGGGGTCATTGGCAGAAAAGGAATATCCAAAAAGAAACCTTAGGAGATGCTAAAATAGGAGACAAGTTGCTAAGGCCAGAACAAAGACAGAATAAATAGTGCAATTACCCCCAGTTGCCTCTGACCATCTCTGCAGCAAAATGCCAACCGGGTACTTCAGTTTTTGAAGAAACCAATCGGAGAATATTGGTGAAAAGGCGAATTGTGTCTTCAGTGCCTTTTTCAAGGGACCCAAGGCACAGACAGCTCTTCTCATGTGGCCATGACCATGGCCGGCTGCAGCAGCTTAGCAAGGCCAGTACCAGTAGAGGGTCCCTAACTGTGTGGCAAGCCTTCGTCATCCCATCCTCCATCATTTGGCCCCCTTAGAGGTCTGGGTGCATCCTGCATGTCTAAGCTCCATTCACCCCTCCCCTTGTGCTCAATCTCCCCCCACTGTCTACCCCTTAGATCTATGGGTACACATATCCACTGCACCACAGTCCACTCTTGTAAGGACAAACTGTTTCCTTGAAAGCCAGCTCACAGGTTTAAGCAGAATTTTGAGTTCCCCAGATATGGTCCACCCAGAGCTAGGCACTGGGTGGGCATATCCTTTTGGCCATCTCCCCACTGTCTCCTGTCCTCAGTAAGAGCAACCAGAAGATGTCCATAAGTACTTGGGACCAAGGCCAGACCCTGACTACTTGGGTCTAGGGGTAACATTGAAACTTGGAGCCATATGGGTAAAAGAAGCCAGTAAGTTTTCAGGTTCAGAAATCCTGAAGTAGTTCTTCACAAAGCCAGTAATTGTGGTTTGCAGGATTTCTGATACTGAAGCCCAGCTTCTTACTGATAAGATGAGGGGGGAAAAAAATCACAGAAATTGTGTATGATACAGTTAATCTGTGAACAAGTACACACCTTTTAGACTTAGACATGAAATAGGACATGAATGTATTCCCCAAATTAAAATGGATGTCTTAGACACTCATAGCCTAAACTAAATAATCCCCCCAGCTTTACTACCTTTTACATTAATTCGAAGAGAAACTTTCAACTTTGGATTGTAGAACAATTATAAGGACAATGGATGCTTCCCTTGGCTCGTCCCTGGAGGTAAAAGCATAAAAGCCCATCTAGTTGTTTGTAAGTGTGGGGAAATGGAGCTTAATTAATCTAGTTTTGGGAATGCTAGATAATATCTGTGTTCAGTTGCTTATACATTATGCTGTCCAATTAATTCTTCCCAAGGACGTTTACACAAGATTATTCAGCTCAAAAGTTCTAGCTTGAAACTTTTCAAGGTCCTTGGGGTGACCATGAGAAAGAACACATTTAAGAAACTATCACCTTCTTTCAGTCTTTCGTCCTGGTTGGAAGCTGTGCTCTTCTCAAAGGTTAACGAGGTTGCAGAACCTTCAGGGAGTGTGGCCAGGACACCCATTTCAATTGCTCTCACGTGCTTCTCTTGTTTAATTCTCGGAAGCAAAGTCTGGAGCCTGTGTTCCAAGATGCCTGCCATTCAGCCCACCAGGGCTTCCTTCAGAAGCTGGCTGGGCCCAGAAACAGTCAGACGCCCTTGGAATCTTTAAACGTTTTTCTGACAGAAGGTTTGGCTATTTCTTCTCCCGGTGCTCGTTTTAAAGTTAAGCACATGAACACACATTTTTTGAATCCCAAAGAAGACTTTTAATTGATTCCCTGAATATTTTAAGGTCTACTAATTCTATTGATGTTGCAAAACTGCAATTCATTCCAGATGCTGTTCTAATCACATTCATTCACAGGCTTATTTTTCCCTGCCAGCTAATATTTTACCTTACATCAATAAATCTTCAGCTTTCTAGCAAAATTGTGTACAAAATAAAAATGAATTGCCCAACCTCCTGATTGTTCCACAGGGGTTGGGTTACCCAACACCCCTCCCTCGGAGATGATAAACTAAAGAATGCAGATGCTACTCATTTGTGACATGTAACATTGGATTATTTCAAGTACAAGTTTTCTTGCATAGTTGACCCATTTAATTTTTTCTTTTATCTTACATAAAGTGAGAAAGGAACATAACTGTCACTCAGATGTAGATGAAAGATCTTACAGTAGGTTAAAATAACTCATACACCAATGTCCTCTATGGGACATGGTTTCTTTTCAGTAATGATGTCTAATTAGGATGTATCCATCCATGGTGTCTTTGTCCATTTTTGCGTACTGGCAATAGCTTATGGGAAAAAAAAAAATGGCCCAGAATCAAATGTGCAGCATATGTCATTAAAACAGAGAACAGGCAAATGACCCACATGGCAAACTAACCAAGTCTCTTGGGATCATTTGCTAATGCTGTGTGTACTGGAAGAAGAGGAAATAGGAAAACCCATCCACAGAGTTCAGAGCTAGATCGCTCCAGATGAACTGGTAAATTTTCTGTCATTAAACAATAAGAGTCCAAGAGATATAGAATTATGGTTAAGAAACCACATGGCCCTGGGGCACCTGGGTGGCTCAGATGGTTTAAGCGTCTGCCTTCGGCTCAGGTCATGATCTCCAGGTCCTGGGATCGAGCCCCATGTCGGGATCCCAGCTCAGCAGGGATTCTGCTTCTCCCTAACCCTCTGCCTCTCCCCCTGCTTGTATTCTCTCTGTCTCTCTGTCAAATGAATAAATAAAACCTTAAAAAATAAAAGAAGCCACATGGCCTTGACTTCTAGCATTGCTGCATATAAGCTGTGAGCGTGGGTAAGATAATTAACCTGTGTGAAACCTACATTCTTCTTATATTGAATATAAAATAAAATTTTGCAGGTAAGGTGTTTAATATAGTCCCTGGCATATAATAAGCCCTTTAAAAATGTAAGCTAAAAGAAAAAAAAATAGTTCTGTTTTGCATTCAACTACCATCACTTCTCTTAAACTGGGTTTTAAGTCATAATCATAAGCCAAAAATTTTTCTACAAGGCCCTAGAGACGTTACTTGACTCCCACCTCACTATCTCATTATAAAAACATCACTACCCCTCTCATCATCCACTTCTACCCTCCCACACTCATTTAACTGCAGTCACACCAGCCTCCTGGTTGATCTTAGAACATGGCAGGTGCAATACTGCCCAAGAGCCTTTCTATTTTCCATGCCTGGAAATACTCTACTACCAGATTTCTTCATGGCTTATCCTCACAATTCCTGTAGGTCTTTGCTCAAATCTCAATTGTTTAAGCAGGTCTTGCCTAATTATCCTCATTTAAAATTCCACCCCTGCTTCCAAACATTCCATATCCCCCTTCCCTGCTTTTTCTCTGAAATATTTATCACCACCTGACATACTATACATTTTAGTTGTTTATGTGTATGTTGACAGTCTTCTCAACAGGAATATAGGTTTTGTCAAGAGAAGGCCTATTTTTCTGTTTTTGAAAGTAAAAAAAAGAAGAAAATAACAAACATGAAACACAGAAAGTCAAAATAGTAGTGCACAGAATTGAGATACAAGACAAAAAATTAGCATAAAACTTGAGAGAGGAGTAAATGGAGTTAAAGTATTTTAAGACCTTTTAACATCAAGAAAATGGATAAAAAGAATCAAACAATATTAGTCTCTGATAATTTAAAGATACATATTGTATACTTCAGGATAAGTCCTGAAAGAGTAGTAATTGTACAGCTACCAAGCTGATGTGATGGGGGAAGGGAGACAAGAATACATTATTAATAAATTATCTATCAAAACACAAGGCAAGAAAGAACAAAAATAGGAGAATAAAGAAGGTTAGGTAAATTGAAAACAGATACAAAATGGGAGATTTAAACTCAAATGTGTCAGTGATTATATCATATGCTCCTATTAAAAGACAAAAATGGTCATATTGAACTTTTAAAATTTACTATATGATGATTATAAATAATACATCTCAAAATAAGAAACAAAATTTGAAAATAAAAGGATAAGCCATGAAGAGAAACTTTAATGCATATTACTAAGTGAAAGAGGCCAATTTGAAAAGGCTACATATTATATGATTCCAACTATATGACATTCCAAAAAAGGCACACCTATGGAGACAATAAAAAAGTCAATGGCTGCTAGGGATGAGGGGGAGGGGAAGGAATGAAGAGAGCAGAGAGGATCTTTAGAGCAGTGAAAATAGTCTCTAGGATATTATAACGATGGATATATGTCATTACACATTTATCCAATCCCACAGAGTGTATACCAAGAGTGAATCCTAAGGTAAACTATGGATTTGGGTAATGATGATGTGTCAATGTAGGTTCATACTTGGTAATAAATGTACCATTCTGGCGAATGATATTGGTGATAGGGGAGGCTGTGCATGTGTGGAGACGGGGGTACATGGGAAATCTCTGACCATCCTCTCAATTTTGTTAAAATGGCTGCTCTAAAAATAAATTCTTTAAAAACATATACAATTAAATGTACAAATCTTAAAAATAAATCTAAGAATTAGAAAAATCAGAAGAGTCCTATAATTCTTAAATTTATCAAATCAGTAAGTAAAAATTCCCCCCAAAAGAACTCCAGATCCAAGTTTTATTGGTGAAGAAATAACTACAATTCTACACCAACTTTTCAGAGAAAATAAGAATAGTTCATTTTTATAAGACTAGCATATGACAGCCTTTTTATAAGACTTGATGCCAAAACCTGACAAAACCATTATAAGAAAGGAACTGTGGACCAAGCTCACTCATTTACATATGATTCCAGTAGTATACACAAATAGCAAGACTCAGTATTACAAAAATATTGGTTCTCCCTCAAGTTTTTTATATATTCAAAGAAATCATGTTTAAAACCCCAACATTTAGACTGAAACAGGAAGAAACTGACAACCTGAATAGGCCAATAACCAGTAATGAGATTGAAGCAGTGATCAAAAACCTCCCAAAAAACAAGAGTCCAGGGCCTGATGGATTCCCTGGGGAATTCTACCAAAGATTCAAAGAAGAAATAATACCTATTCTCCTGAAGCTGTTTCAAAAAATAGAAACAGAAGGAAAGCTTCCAGACTCATTCTATGAGGCCAGCATTATCTTGATCCCCAAACCAGGCAAAGACCCCATCAAAAAGGAGAATTTCAGACCGATATCCCTGATGAATATGGATTCCAAAATCCTCAACAAAATCCTAGCTAATAGGATCCAACAATACATTAAAAGGATCATCCACCACGACCAAGTAGGATTTATCCCTGAGATGCAAGGGTGGTTCAACATTCGCAAATCAGTCACTGTGATAGAACACATTAATAAGAGGAGAGAGAAGAACCATATGGTCCTTTCAATTGATGCAGAAAAAGCATTTGACAAAATACAGCATCCTTTCCTGATTAAAATTCTTTAGGGCGCCTGGGTGGCTCAGTTGGTTAAGCGACTGCCTTCGGCTCAGGTCATGATCCCGGAGTCCCGGGATCTAGTCCCGCATCGGGCTCCCTGCTCAGCAGGGAGTCTGCTTCTCCCTCTGACCCTCCCGCCTCATGCTCTCTCTCTCTCATTCTCTCTCTCAAATAAATAAATAAATAAAATCTTTAAAAAAAAATTAAATTCTTTAGAGTATAGAGATAGAGGGAACATTCCTCAAGTTCATAAAATCCATCTATGAAAAACCCACAGCAAATATCATCCACAATGGGGAAAAGCTGAGAGCCTTTCCCTTAAGATCAGGAACACGTCAAGGATGCCCACTCTCACCACTATTGCTCAACAGAGTACTAGAAGTCCTAGCAACAGCAATCAGACAACAAAAAGAAATAAAAGATATTCAAATTGGTAAAAAAGTCCAACTCTCTCTCTTCACAGATGACATGATACTTCATGTGGAAAACACAAAAGACTCCACCCCCAAATTACTAGAACTCCTACAGCAATTCAGTAATGTGGCAGCATACAAAATCAATGCACAGAAATCAGTTGCTTTCTTATACACTAACAATGCAACTGTAGAAAGAGAAATTAGAGAAACGATTCCATTTATGATAGCACCAAAAACCATAAGATACCTTGGAATAAACCTAACCAAAGAGGTAAAGGATCTATACTCTAGGAACTACAGAACACTCATGAAAGAAATTGAAGAAGACACAAAAAGATGGAAAAATATTCCATGCTCATGGATCGGAAGAATAAACATTGTTAAAATGTCTATGCTACCCAGAGCAATCTATACCTTCAATGCCATGCCGATAAAAATTCCAATGACATTTTTCAAAGTGCTGGAACAAACAATCCTAAAATTTGTATGGAATCAGAAAAGACCCCGAATCGCCAAGGAAATGTTGAAAAAGAAAAACAAGCTAGGGGCATCATGTTGCCTGATTTCAAGCTATATTACAAAGCAGTGATCACCACGACAGCATGGTACTGGCACAAAAACAGACATATAGACCAATGGAACAGAATAGAGAGCCTAGATATGGACCCTCAACTCTACAGTCAAATAATCTTCGACAAAGCAGGAAAAAATATGCAATGGAAAAAAGACAGTCTCTTCAATAAATGGTGCTGGGAAAATTGGACAGCCACATGCAGAAGAATGAAAGTCGACCATTCTCTAACACCCTACACAAAGATAAACTCAAAATGGATGAAAGACCTCAATGTGAGACAGGAATCCATCAAAATCCTAGAGAACATAGGCAGGAACCTCTTTGACATCGGCCACAGAAACTTCTTTCCAGATACATCTCCAAAAGCTAGTGAAACAAAAGCAAAAATGAACTTTTGGGATTTCATCAAGATAAAAAGCTTCTGCACAGCATAGGAAACAGTCAACAAAACCAAGAGGCAACCCACAGAATGGAAGAAGATATTTGCAAATGACGCTCCAAGATCTATAAAAAACTTCTCAAACTCAACACCCAAAAAACAAATAATCAAGTCAAAAAATGGGCAGAAGACATGAACAGACATTTCTCTGAAGAAGACATACAAATGGCTAACAGACACATGAAAAAATGTTCACCATCATTAGCCATCAGGGAAATTCAAATCAAAACCACATTGAGATACCACCTTACACCAGTTAGAATGGCAAAAATGGACAGGGCAAGAAACAACAAATTTTGGAGAGGTTGTGGAGAAAGGGGAACCCTCTTACACTGTTGGTGGGAAGGCAAGTTGGTACAGCCGCTTTGGAAAACAGTGTGGAGGTGCCTCAGAAAATTAAAAATAGAGCTACCCAATGACCCAGCAATTGCACTCCTGGGTATTGACCCCAAAGACACAGATGTAGTGAAAAGAAGGGCCATATGCAACCCAATGTTCATAGCAGCAATGTCCGCAATAGCCAAACTGTGGAAAGAGCCGAGATGCCCTTCAACAGATGAATGGATAAAGAAGATGTGGTCCATATATACAATGGAATATTACTCAGCCATCAGAAAGGATGAATACCCAGCTTTTACATCAACATGGATGGGACTGGAGGAGATGATGCTAAGTGAAATAAGTCAAGCAGAGAAAGCCAATTATCATATGGTTTCACTTATTTGTGGAACATAAGGAACAGCATGGAGGACATTAGGAAAAGGAAGGGAAAAATGAAGGGGGGGAATCGGAGGGAGAGATGAACCATGAGAGACTGTGGACTCTGGGAAACAAACTGAGGGTTCTAGAGGGAGGGGGTGGGGGATGTGTTAGCCCGGTGATGGGTAGTAAGGAGGACACGTACTGCATGGAGCACTGGGTGTTATATGCAAACAGTGAATCGTGGATCACTATACCAAAAACTAATGATGTATTGTATGGTGACTAACATAACATAATAAAATAAAATTTAAAAAATTTAAAAAAAATTCCCAACATTTATTTCTAAAGAAACTGAAAAGCATTTTCTCCAATTATATAAAAATGCAAGTGGCTGGGGCCCCTGGGTAGCTCAGTCAGTTAAGCATCTATAGGCTCAGGTCATGAAACCAGGGTCGTGGGATCAAGCCCTGCATCAGGCTCCCTGCTCAGTGGGGAGCCTGTCATTTGCTCCCCCCTGCTTTTGCTCTCTCTCTCCCTCTCTAAAAAAAAAAAAAAAGAAAAAGAAAAGAAAAAGAAAATGCAAGTGTTTAAGGATATGCAAGCTCTTAAGGAACAAGATGAGAGAATTTGTTCCACTAGATAGCAAGACTTATTATAAAGTTATTATAATTTAGAAATGTGATGTTGGTAAAAGTTTAACAAATAGACCAATGGAATAAAATAGAAAGTCTAGAAGTAGATCCACAAGTATATGGACATTTACTTTATGACAACACAACAATGCAATTTAGAGGTAAAAGGATAATTTTTCAATAAATCAATCAGTTGGGTATTCTTATGGGAAAAAAGAAACTTCACTCCTACTTCCGGCCATGCATAAAAATCAATTCCCAATAAATAAAGACAAACAATGACTCTTTGGTATATGATCTAGGAGAATACCTTCATTAGATTGAACTAAGGAAATATTTTTTAAGCAACACATATACCACAAGGAAAGACAACTCACCACCAAGGGAAAATCTTTGAATTGGATTACATTAATACTAGGAATTTTTTTCATCAAAAGATAACATTAAGAAAGTGAAAAGGCAAACTACAGATTGGAATAAAATGTTTGCTAAAATATATATAGCAAAAGGCTTGTGTCAAGAATATATAAAATGCTCTAAGAGCTCTTCACAGCCTGAAAGAAAAATGGGCAAGAGCCTTTGACAGACACTTCACAAAGAGAGTATCTAAATAAGGAAACATACTTAAGAGTCCTTTAGTACTCAGGAAAATACAAATTAAAACCCCAATGATATACTACTATATAATTACTAGAATGCCTAAAAAAAAGTGTCATTACCAATATTTGCAATATATGGAGCAATGAAAATTCTTATACATGCTGATATGAATATGATTTGAGGAAACATGCTGGCATTACATCCTAGAGTTAAACATACATCAAACCCATGATGCCACAATCCCACTCCTAGGGTATGTACCCAATAGTAATGTATGCATAGCCACATTATTCAAAACAGCCAAAGAACCCAAATGTCCACCAACAGAAGAATGGATAAATGAACTGTGATGTATTCATTCAATAAAATAATATATACCAATAAAAATGACCAATCTACAGTTACAATGAAACAATATGGACAGCCTTCACAAACACAATGAGTAAAAAAGCCAGACACAAAAATTGCATACTGTGTGTCTTAATCCATTCAGGCTGCTGTAACAGAATATCATAGACTGGACAGCTTATACAACAAACATTTATTTCTCACAGTTCTGGAGTCTGGGAAGGTGCTAGAACATTCAGTATCTGGTGAGGGCCCTCTTCCTGGTTCACACAAATCAACCTTCTTGTCTATTCCCATGGGGGAGGGGGGGAAGGCAGCTCCCCAAGGTCTCTTTTATAAAGGCACTAATCCCATCATGAGGACTCCACCCTCATGACCTCATAACCTCCCAAAGGCCCCACCTTCTAACACTATCACATTGGAGGTGTTAGGTGTCAACATATGAATCTGGGGGGAACACAAACACTCGGTCTATAGCACTGTGTAAATCAGTTATACACAGTTCAAAAGGAAGAAAAACTATAGTATGAAAAGGAAATGGAAGAAGGAAACAGGTAAGAAATGGAAGCGTCCAGAAAAGGCTCTCTTGGGGGTTCCAACAGTCTCTTTCTCGACCCAAGCAGTGATCACACAAACGTTCCACTGGCGATTCCAGGGTATGAGCTGCACATATATGTCTGTGCCCCTTTCTTAAGTGTGCTTACTTCACATAAAAAGAAATTGGAATATCCATAAAATTTTGGATATATCCATAAAATTTTATTTCTAGGAATTTTATTTTCTAGCTATAATGCATTAAAAAAATATTAGGTTCAAGCACTATTTATGAAAGCAAAAGACTGAAAAACAGCTTAAGTGCTCCTCAGTAGATGACTGGCTCAATAAATTATAACACACCCAGGAACACTATAGAAACTTTAAAAAAAATAAGGCATCTCTATGTGTACTAATATGGGACAATCTCCAACATATATTTAAGCAAATCGTAAACAGGAAATATAGAAGAGTACAGACATGCTCTCATTTCATTGTGTGTAAAAATAAGGTAGAGCATACATGTATATGTGTATATATATGCATATAATATTTCTAGAAGAATGGGTAAAACATAAAACCCAGTAACACGGGTTGTCTCTGAAATGGGGAATTGGAACACCAGTGGTCGTGGATGGGAAAGAAACTTTCTTTTCAGTGCAACTATTGGTATCATGTTTTAATCACATATATGTTACCTTTTCAAAAGAATAAATTAAAAGGTAATGCATACTTACATACATATATATATGTAATAAGTTGAAATAATTTTATGAGCCCAATTCTCAATTGTTGCATTTGGACATTGTATATATCGTAACGCCCTTTCCTTTGGGAACTGACATGGCCTGGAGCAGAGGCAGGGAAACAAGTACCCATGAGGCCAAAAGACAAGGGGCAAAGCAGAGACAGGTTCAAGAAGCCAGGGCAGGGGCACCTGGGTGGCCCAGTCGTTGAGCAGTCTGCCTTCTGCTCAGGTCATGATCCCAGGGTCCTGGGATCGAGCCCCACATTGGGCTCCCCACTCCGCGGGAAGCCTGCTTCTCCCCCTCCCCCTCCCCCCTGCTTGTGTTCCCTCTCTCTCTGTCAAATAAATAAATAAAATCTTAAGAAGAAGAAGAAGAATCTAGGGCAAGTGTAGAAGGCACCAGTCTGAACAGGGCCAGTAGCAGGGGTGATAAAGCCAAAGAAGAAGCCAAAATGTCCAGGTCACAGACACTAGACAAAAGCAAAGGCATAAGATGCAATAGACCTGCAGAAGGAAGACTGCCCAGGAGGGGAATATCCTTCTGATAGTCACTGCTTGCTCTCATGGGCCTGGTATTGCTGGCGAGGATGAGAAGATACCATGCTCTTTACTTATTTACCCATTTATTTGTATCGATCCAAAAATATGATCAGCACCAGAATGAAACCTTTCCTCCACAATACCTGTTTATAGTGCTGTACACATAGTGGTCTTAAAAAGGAGCTGTTGATTCACCCCATTTCCTAAAACATAAAAACACTTTCTTCCAAGTGGTTTAGCAGGTTTTCATATTGTCCACCTGGCAGTTAACCTAGGCCACTGGCTGATGGGCAAATGAGGACAAAAAAAGATACTGGCCTTTGATTTCCTTTGCTTTGTGTCCCTCATCTGGTCATTCCATATTTCAATTGCATATTCCACATTATGTCTGTTAAACAGATTCATCCTGTTAACAACCATCATGTCAACATTTTACCTTTAAAATCTGTTGAAGGGATGTGGCTTTTGAAGAAAATATTCCAGGGTATCAGATGTCATACTAAGTGCTCGGTTGCATCAATCTCCAGGACCCTACAGACTCCCATGAGGGCAGAAAATCGTGTAAGGGAAGCAAACTGAACAGAGGGACAGTACCAAGGCGACAATACAAAGGAGATCGAATTTCCAAGTCATCTTGTAGCCAACAGGGTCCTTTTGCCATTTAACACATCTATAGCTTCTGTATTGTGATGCCAAGTTTAGTCTCGGTGCAGTTTTCATAAATCACATCCAAAATATGATTTGGAAAAAAAAATGCACCTTCTTATGAGCCCACTGTGTACTTGAAAGACCCAGTGCACAAATCATTTGCACCTGTACCATTTCCATCCAGTTCTAAGCTAATTTTAAAAAGGCTCTGAAAGCCTGCCAACAGCACATGTGCACAGAAGATAAAATGTAATAGCAATTAATCCAATCATCTCTGATTTAACGTTAATTTGACCCAGCGGATTATGCCTTGTTTTGTGTGCAACTGTGTTGATCCTGCTACATTTCAGAGAGCCCCCAAATCAATCAAGTCACAATCCCTAATTGCAGTCAAAAGGGGGAATTCCACTCAGCAGGGCCCTTCTCTGGAGTATCCATTCCTCCCAAGGAAGAAAGGGAAGTCAAAGAAAGAGGCGTCTCTAATAGCAGGCTGCTAACATCACAGCTGATGGTGTCAGGACTAAGCTCTGAAGAGTGGCCTCGGGTTTGCTGGCATATTCAATTGCACTGGGGCTTCTTGCCAGAATGAACAGGAAAGGGCCGTCAGAGAAAAGCCAATAGAAAAGTATAGTTACTGTTTAAACTAGAAATAAACAACAACATAAAATCTGGGGGTACAATGCCTTCCTTTCTCCTTATTTGCAATATTGATTGAATGACTAGAGCAGTTAAAGACCTTTATTAGGACAGCTGTGATGGAAAATTAATACCATGCTACCCCCCTGAGTCGGATTTAACTGGGTTACAGTGTAGATCTACATTCTTGGAACCAAGGCTGATGGGGGGAACATTTGAATTATCATGTACAAGGAACAGAGAAATTTTCAGGTTGCTAATTCCTTCTGTTTGAGTTTTATTGAGAATTGAAATAATGCAAAGTGTTGCCTGGGCTCAGGGGCGGCCCCAGAAGTTCAATTGTAGTTCAGCTTTAGTTAAGGATTAGTTAATAGATACTTCACATAAAGTGCTACCATGTTCTTTTTCATAATTTTTCTCTCCCCTCCTCCCTTCCTTTGCAGCTGAGAATAATTAACTGTTCTTTTGTGAGTGTCATTTGTTCTCAAGGAATTAAATGCCACCTTATTTCCCAGAACAAGAATTCAACTGTCATAATTATAGCTTCATTTCAAAAGCAAAAAAAAAATCATAATTTATTACAGATTGTTCAGCATGTGAGATAGGTTTAAATGTCATTGGAAGTAAATTGTGGCATGTCATGAAGAGGTTTTAGCCACCACTATAATTGATTTATAATTTCACATTTAAAATGAACAACATTCACCCATTGTTCTTGTATTATATAACTCTGACAGCAATCCCTTGAGAATGAAGCATTCAACTTGGTCAATACACAATAATAATAATAATAATAATAACAATAACAATGATATGCCAATTTTAAAGATAAGTAGTGAAATTAGCATAAGCACTAAGAACATATGTGTTAAAAATGGAAGCTCAGGGGGGCGGAGCAAGATGGCGGAGGAGTAGGAGACCTGCATTTCATCTGGTCTCAGGAATTCAGCTGAATAGGGATCAAACCATTCTGAACACCTGCGAACTCAACAGGAGATCGAAGAGGAGAGTAGCAACAACTCTCTGAACAGAGAAGCGACCACTTACTGGAAGGTAGGACGTGCAGAGAAGTGAATCCGAGGCGATGTTCGATGTTCGGGAGGATAGATGGCGGGGGAGGGGGCCTCCACCCCTTCTGGCAAGTGATAGAGCCGCGGAGCACAGAAGTGGAACTTTTAGAAGTTGGTTCCGCTGAGGGACGTCGCTCCAGTGGGTAAGCTGAGGGTGGAACCCTCACAGGACAGTGTGGTCTCAGGACCCTCGGGGTCCCAGAAAGACCGGGGGTGCCTGAGGGCGGCAGAGCTCCCAGGTATCGGAGCGGGGAAGCCGGCTGCAGAGACGGAGCCGAGCCGCGGGCTCTCAGCTCGGGGTGGCCATAAACTGTGATCCGCGGCCCAGTCGGGCCACTGCTCCTCCAGCAAGGACCCAACAAGCGGCAGAGCCAGGGACACTCCCCTTCCTACCCCCAGAGGAGCGGCGCGGGAGCGCACCGCAGGGATCTGCTGCGTTCGGAGACTCCACACGGGGTCGAGTGCCAGAGATAGAAACGCTCGGTCACAGGCCGGGTGAGCACGGAGTGCGACCAGAGACCGGGGAGAGGGGAGTAACTGACTGCTTTTCTCTGGGGGCGCACTGAGGAGTGGGGCCCCAAGTTCTCAGCTCCTCTGGGCAGAGATTGGGAGGCCACCATTTTCACCCTGGTCCTCCAAACCCGTACCGAGAGCTTGCAGGGAACAAAAGCTCCTGAGAGCAAACCCGAGCAGCTTGCTTAGCCCCGACTCACAAGGGCGGGGCAATTCTGCCTCCTGCAAAGACATTTGGGAACCACGGCAACAGGCCCCTCCCCCAGAAGATCAGCTCCAACGGCCAGCAAGCCAAGACCAAGTTTACCGATCAAGGAGAACAGGAGAACTCCAGCGCTAGGGGAATACTGCACATAGAATTCATGGCTTTTTTACCATGATTCATTAGTTTTTCAAAGTTAATTTTTTAACTGTTTTTTTTTTTTGAATTTTTCTTTTTCCCTTTTTCAACCAACATCTTATCAATCCCTTTTTTAAAAAAACATTTTTTATTCTTCATTTTTAGAGCCTTATTTTTATCACTTCATAGTAGTTACCCTTATTTTTGGCATATATACATAAGTTGTTCTCTCTTTAAAATTTTGAGATACAGTTTCTTCTAATAGATCAAAATATACCCTAAATCACTAGTGTATGGCTTTGTTCTAGTCTCCTGCCTGATCAGTCTCTCCCATTTTTTTTCTTTTCTTTTTTCTTTTTTTTAAATCTTCTTCTTTCTTCTTTCAACTTCTTATCAATTCCGTTTATAAAACCTTTTATAAATTTCATCTTTACAGTCATCTTCCATCCCTTCATTGTATCAACCCTTATTTTGTACATATATAAGTCTTTCTTTCTTTAAAATTTTAGCAGGCACTTTCTTCTAACAGACCAAAATACACCCAAAATCTAGTGTGTGGCACTGATCTATGCACTAGCCTGATCATATTTGATCATATTCTGTTTTTTTTTTTGTTTTGCTCTGTTTTTGTTTGTTTTTATCTTTTTCTTTTTCTTTTCCTTTTTTTTCTCTCTCTCTTTTTTCTTTCTTTCCCTTTCTTTTCCCCTGGTTTCAGGTCTTTTCCGATTTGTATAGAGTATATTTGCTGGGGACATTGTTAACCTGTGAGCATTTTGTTCTCTCATTCATCTGTTCTCCCCTGGACAAAATAACAAGATGAAAAAAATCACCTCAGCAAAAAGAACAAGAGGTAGTA
The DNA here is from genome assembly GCF_037043125.1 of Eumetopias jubatus. NCBI lineage: Eukaryota > Metazoa > Chordata > Mammalia > Carnivora > Otariidae > Eumetopias > Eumetopias jubatus. The sequence continues at coordinate 149,993,327 of NW_028274810.1, read as the reverse complement.
CCGTCTGCCAGGGACCTACTCAATACGGACATTAGTACGATGTCGGACCTAGAGTTCAGAATCATGACTTTAAAGATACTAGCTGGGCTTGAAAAAAGCGTGGAAGTTATTAGAGAAACCCTTTCTGGAGAAACAAAAGAACTAAAATCTAACCAAGTCAAAATCAAAAAGGCTATTAATGAGGTGCAATCAAAAATGGGGGCACTAACTGCTAGGATAAATGAGGCAGAAGAGAGAATCAGCAATATAGAAGACCAAATGATGGAAAATAAAGAGGCTGAGAAAAAGAGAGAGAAACAACTACAGGATCACGAGGGCAGAATTCGAGAGATAAGCGATACGATAAGATGAAAAAACATTAGAATAATTGGGATCCCAGAAGAAGAAGAAAGAGAGAGGGGGGCAGAAGGTATATTGGAGCAAATTATAGCAGAGAACTTCCCTAATGTGAGGAAGGAAACAGGCATCAAAATCCAGGAGGCACAGAGAACCCCTCCCAAAATCAATAAAAATAGATCAACACCCCGACATCTAATAGTAAAACTAACGAGTCTCAGAGACAAAGAGAAAATCCTGAAAGCAGCTCAGGAGAAGAGATATGTAACCTACAATGGTAGAAACATTAGATTGGCAACAACAGACCTATCCACAGAGACCTGGCAGGCCAGAAAGGACTGGCATGATATCTTTAGAGCACTAAACGAGAAAAATATGCAGCCAAGAATACTATATCCAGCAAGGCTGTCATTGAAAATAGAAGGAGAGGTAAAAAGCTTCCAGGACAAACAAAAACTAAAGGAATTTGCAAACACAAAACCAGCCCTACAAGAAATATTGAAAGGGGTCCTCTAAGCAAAGAGAGAGCCTAAAGGCAGCATAGACCAGAAAGGAACACAGACAATATACAGTCACAGTCACCTTACAGGCAATACAATGGCACTAAATTCATATCTTTCAATAGTTACCCTGAATGTAAATGGGCTAAATGCCCCAACAAAAGACACAGGCTATCAGATTGCATTAAAAAACAAGACCGATCGATATGCTGTCTGCAAGAGACTCATTTTAGACCCAAAGACACCCCCAGATTGAAAGTGAGGGGGTGGAAAACCATTTACCATGCTAAAGGACACCAAAAGAAAGTTGGGGTGGCAAGCCTTATATCAGACAAATTAGATTTTAAAACAAAGACTGTAATAAGAGATGAAGGACACTATATCCTACTTAAAGGGTCTATCCAACAAGAAGATCTAACAATTGTAAATATCTATGCCCCTAACATGGGAGCAGCCAATTATATAAGCCAATTAATGACAAAAGCAAAGGAACACATTGACAACAATACAATAATAGTGGGGGACTTTAACACCCCACTGACTGAAATGGACAGATCATCTAAGCAAAAGATCAACAAGGAAATAAAGACTTTAAATGAAACACTGGACCGAATGGACTTTACAGACATATTCAGAACATTCCATCCCAAAGCAACGGAATACACATTCTTCTCTAGTGCCCATGGAACATTCTCCAGAATTGATCACATCCTAGGTCACAAATCAGGTCTCAACTGATACCAAAAGATTGGGATTATTCCCTGCATATTTTCAGACCACAATGCTTTGAAACTAGAACTCAATCACAAGAGGAAAGTAGGAAAGAAGTCAAATACATGGAGGCTAAAGAGCATCCTACTAAAGAATGAATGGGTCAACCAGGAAATTAAAGAGGAATTTAAAAAATTCATGGAGACCAATGAAAATGAAAACACAACTGTTCAAAATCTCTGGGATACAGCAAAGGCAGTCCTGAGAGGAAAGTATATAGCAATACAAGCCTTTCTCAAGAAACGAGAAAGGTCTCAAATACACAACCTAACCCTACATGTAAAGGAGCTAGAGAAAGAACAGCAAATAAAGCCTAAACCCAGCAGGAGAAGAGAAATAATAAAGATCAGAGCAGACATCAATGAACTAGAAACCAAAAGAACAGTAGAACAGATCAACGAAACTAGGAGCTGGTTCTTTGAAAGAATTAACAAGATTGATAAACCCCTGGCCAGACGTATCAAAAAGAAAAGAGAAATGACCCAAATCAACAAAATCATGAAGAGGAGAAATCACAACCAACACCAAAGAAATACAAACAATTATAAGAACATATTATGAGCAACTCTATGCTAGCAAATTAGAAAACCTGGAAGAAATGGGTGCATTCCTAGAGATGTATCAACTACCAAAACTGAACCAGGAGGAAATAGAAAACCTGAACAGACCTATAACCACTAAGGAAATTGAAGCAGTCATCAAAAATCTCCCAACAAACAAAAGCCCAGGACCAATGGCTTCCCAGGGGAATTCTATCAAACATTTAAAGAAGAATTAATACCTATTCTCCTGAAACTGTTCCAAAAAAAGAGAAATGGAAGGAAAACTTCCAAACTCATTTGATGAGGCCACCATTACCTTGATCCCAAAACCAGACAAAGACCCCATCAAAAAGGAGAATTGCACACCAATATCCTTGATGAACATGGATGCAAAAATTCTCACCAAAATACTAGCCAATAGGATCCAACAGTACATTAAAAGGATTATTCATCATGACCAAGTGGGATTTATCCCTGGACTGCAAGGTTTGTTCAACATCCGCAAATCAATCAACGTGATACAATACATTAACAAAGGAAAGAACAAGAATCATATGATCCTCTCAATAGACGCAGAAAAAGTATTTGACAAAGTACAGCATCCTTTCTTGATCAAAACTCTTCAGAGTATAGGGATAGAGGGTACATACCTCAATATCATAAAAGCCATCTATGTAAGACCTACAGCAAATATCATTCTCAATGGGGAAGGCTGAAAGCTTTTCCCCTAAGGTCAGGAATGCGGCAGGGATGTCCACTATCACCACTGCTATTCAACATGGTATTAGAAGTCCTAGCCACAGCAATCAGACAACAAAAAGAAATCAAAGGCATCCAAAGCGGCAAAGAGAAAGTCAAACTCTCACTCTTTGCAGATGATATGATACTGTATGTGGAAAACCCAAAAGACTCCACCCCAAAACTGCTAGAACTCATACAGCAATTCAGTAAAGTGGCAGGATATAAAATCAATGCACAGAAATCAGCGGCATTCCTATACACCAACAACAGACAGAAGAGAGACAAATCAAGGAGTCGATCCCATTTACAATTGCACCCAAAACTATAAGATACCTAGGAATAAATTTAACCAAAGAGGCAAAGGATCTGTACTCAGAAAACTATAAAATACTCATGAAAGAAATTGAAGAAGACACAAACAAATGGAAAAACGTTCCCTGTTCATGGATTTGAAGAACAAACATTGTGAAGATGTCAATGCTACCTAGAGCAATCTACACATTCAATGCAATCCCCATCAAAATACCATCCCCTTTTTTCAAAGAAATGGAACAAATAATCCTAAAATTTGTATGGAACCAGAAGAGACCCCGAATAGCCAGAGGAATATTGAAAAAGAAAAGCAAAGCTGGCGGCATCACAATTCCAGACTTCCAGCTCTATTACAAAGCTGTCATCATCAAGACAGTATGGTACTGGCACAAAAACAGACACATAGATCAATGGAACAGAATCGAGAGCCCAGAAATGGACCCTCAACTCTATGGTCAACTCATCTTTGACAAAGCAGGAAAGAATGTCCAATGGAAAAAAGACAGTCTCTTCAACGAATCGTGTTGGGAAAATTGGACAGCCACATGCAGAAGAATGAAACTGGACCATTTCCTTATACCACACACAAAAATAGACTCCAAATGGTTGAAAGACCTAAACGTGAGACAGGAGTCCATCAAAATCCTAAAGGAGAACACAGGCAGCAACCTCTTCGACCTCAGCTGCAGCAACTTCTTCCTAGAAGCATTGCCAAAGGCAAGGGAAGCAAGGGCAAAAATGAACTATTGGGATTTCATCAAGATAAAAAGCTTTTGCACAGCAAAAGAAACAGTCCACAAAACCAAAAGACAACCGACAGAATGGGAGAAAATATTTGCAAATGACATATCAGATAAAGGGCTAGTATCCAAAATCTATAAAGAACTTATCGAACTCAACACCCAAAGAACAAATAATCCAATCAAGAAATGGGCAGAAGACATGAACAGACATTTTTCCAAAGAAGACATCCAAATGGCCAACAGACACATGAAAAAGTGCTCAACATCGCTTGGCATCAGGGAAATCCAAATCAAAACCTCAATGAGATACCACCTCACACCAGTCAGAATGGTTATAATTAACAAGTCAGGAAATGACAGATGTTGGCAGGGATGCGGAGAAAGGGGAACCCCCCTGCACTGTTGGTGGGAATGCAAGCTGGTGCAACCACTCTGGAAAACAGTATGGAGGTTCCTCAAACAGTTGAAAATAGAGCTACCATACGATCCAGCAATTGCACTACTGGGTATTTACCCCAAAGATACAAATGTAGGGACGTGAAGGGGTACGTGCACCCCAATGTTTATAGCAGCAATGTCCAAAATAGCCAAACTGTGGAAAGAGCCAAGATGTCCATCGACAGATGAATGGATAAAGAAGAGGTGGTATATATACACAATGGAATATTATGCAGCCATCAAAACGAATGAGATCTTGCCATTTGCAACGACATGGATGGAACTGGAGGGTGTTATGCTGAGTGAAATAAGTCAATCAGAGAAAGACATGTATCATATGACCTCACTGATATGAGGAATTCTTAATCTCAGGAAACAAACTGAGGGTTGCTGGAGTGGTGGGGGGTGGGAGGGATGGGGTGGCTGGGTGATAGACATTGGGGAGGGTATGTGCTATGGTGAGCGCTGTGAACTCTACAAGACTGATGAATCACAGATCTGTACTTCTGAAACAAACAATGCAATATTTGTTAAGAAAAAAAAAAGAAGATAGCAGGAGGGGAAGAATGAAGGGGAGTAAGTCGGAGGGGGAGACGAACATAACAATAAAAAAATTATAAAAATAAAAATAAAAATAAATGGATGCTCAATCTCTATAAGGTAAAAATCTATTCTAGAAGGAATGCATTTTGATATTAGCACTGAACTCCATAAAATTCAATGACTCTCAGGGGTTTTAATGAAACTCATAAAATTAAGGACCATCAGAATTAAGGTAAACTGTTCTGTACCCAGAGTTATAAAGAAAGATACAATAACTGGAGAAGGTAGAGATGAATTTTTCCATTTCTAATTTCAAGCTGATTTAGAATCAATTCCACTTTGAATGGTAATTTATTAGGTGTGCAGTGTGACCCTAAGCTCCCAGGATTACATATTGACCATAGGCGGTATGGTGGAAGGGTTTCGTAAATATGCGAAAGACCGCTAAGTGCCTACACGTCTATTGTATGCAAGATGAAGTGAGTCCTATGATGGTTCTCATTGTTCAAAATCACATCCGTGGGTTTTCATCACTTGGATTTGGGTATAGAAACAAACACAAACTGGGCGCCTGGGTGGCTCAGTTGGTTAAGCGACTGCCTTCGGCTCAGGTCATGATCCTGGAGTCCCGGGATCAAGTCCCACATCAGGGTCCCTGCTCAGCAGGGAGTCTGCTTCTCCCTCTGACCCTCTTCCCTCTCATGCTCTCTATCTCTCATTCTCTCTCTCTCAAATAAATAAATAAAATCTTAAAAAAAAAAACAAACACAAACTCCTACAATGACAGGGACAAACTGTGCTGTTGGGAACCAAACTGCATGAGTCATGCTTTAGGCAAAATCAGAATCTTCCCAACCTACCCTCCATTCTGCAACCTATAGCCTTTTCCCTTCTGGGAAAGCCAGGACTTTATTCTTCGTTTTTAAAAAGTCAATACGATAGTCTAGATACAGAAAAGCTTTTGAAAGGCAAGGCATGGTAGGTTAAATAATGGCGCCCTAAGATGCCCACGTCCCAATCCCCAGAACCTGTGAATGTTGCATTATACGGCAAAGGGACTTTGCAGATGCGGTTAATTTAAGAATTTTTGAGATAGGGAGATGATCCTGGATTATCTGGGCAGGCCCTAAATGTAATCTCAAATGTCTTTATAATAGGCAGGTAGAGGAAGTCTTGACTACAGTAGAGGAGAAGACCATGTGATCACAGAAGCAGTCAGGAGCGAAGGAATGTTGGCAGCCTCTAGAACTGGAAGAAGAAAGACATAGAGTCTCCCGTGGAGCCTCCAGAAAGGACCTCCAGAAAGGCTGACACCTTGATGTTAGGCCCATAAGACTTGTTTTCAGAAGTACAAGAGAATATATTTGCGCCGTATTAAGCCACAAAGTTTGTGATAATCTGTTACAGCGGCAACAGGAAACACACACAAGTTTGATCCACTACAAAGTCTGTCCCAAGATTAAGTTATCTTTGTACTGAGGACAAACCAAGGGTCTGACCCCCCACTCTGACTTGGCATTGAGGCTGCCAGCTTCATCAGGACTTGGACTCCTTTGCTGGCACTTAGGCAGTTCCTACAGCTGTCCTTTTTAGGGAACAGTAATCCAACAATTTGACAATGTTGCCGATTTTTTTTAACGTTGAGCTTGATTTAAAAGTCACTTTTTGAGGAGTTAAATAAATGTAGTGCTTTAAAATGAACTGTAATATTATTTATGGCTTATAGAAGAGAGATTGCATTTATTTGAAAACATTAATTTATTAAGAGGTTTCTGAAATATATAGCTTGTGACTTTTCCAAACAGCATTCTCTTGATCAGATAAAATGATTGCTTTATAGTTGCCACTTACCATTCAATAAACGTTTGCAGGATGTCAAAGATTTACAGTGCAAATTTTAGACCCAGTTTTTGAAACAGTTATTTATTTGGTCTGCCATAATGAGAGGAAGAAGAAATAAGATACTTTTAATAAACTATGGGAATGATACATAAAACGGTTTTATCTGGGGTCTCCAGACAGTAATTTTTTATTACAAATGTTAAGAGAATTTTTTGTTCCTCTCTCTTTGATCCTCCACCAGGGGACACCTTCCAAGTTTTTCTCTTAACAGTTTCCATCTTTCCCTGCCCTATCACTGGATTCAGGATGGCTGCCACTGGACCTAAGTCATTAAAAATCTAGAGAAACTCAGTATCAGGGGAAAAAAGCAGACTTGGTCTAGCCACATTAACTTCACTGAAAGGTGAGCCTCAGGGTCATCTTTCTAGCATCAGTCTATTATTCATTAATTCACTCAACAAACACCTTCATTTTATGCTGTGCGATGTCACTGAGACAGACAGAGGGTAGAACCAAGAAATCCTACCCAATACTACATAACTCTATCAGGTAATGACTGTCATTTAGTGTATGCTTCCTATATGCCAGGGATACTGGTAAATCACATTACATAACTTAGCAAATATGTCCTATGAGATAGTTATTATTACCGCCTACTTACAAATGAGGTAGTTGAGACTCAGGGGATGAGAAATTCACCCAAGTTTTGAAAAGTAGTAGTTCAGTGGCAATACTTTAGTTCAAATTCTAACTATACAAAACCCGTGCAGTCCTAACTTCCTTGATGGAATAAAACAATTTAGTTGCCAGAGGAAGAAGAGAAAGGGCGGGGCACGAGAGCGTGGACGACATCCTCTCAGTGATAGGGAAGACCGTGTGAGAGTAGAAGGACTTAACCGAGCCTATGAGGACTGAGACGGAACTGAATTTATGCTGATGGTCCAGGGGGTCATCGCAGGCAGGAGGAAAAACCACAGCAAAGACACTAAGGTGGGAATGCACAGAACACGTGGAGGGGAAGACTCAGAGTAGCCAGATGTGCAGGTCAGCCCCAGGAGCATCACTTGGTGCCAGATCACAGCGATTGCTATGGCAGAAGAAGTGGAGAGCTAGCCTCAAGCAACTGGTCAAGATTAGCTGGGGAAACGGGACATACCTCTGTTGACCAGAGTTCTGTTGCAAGCAACCGGTTACATATTCAAGCTAATATCAGGCATTAAATATTGGACTGGGAAAGTCCTAGGGGCTTTTAAGTAATTAGTATCACACTAACTGCAACATAATTGATGTCAATAAAGAGTGATATTCCAAATAAGTCTTCTGTTATTTCTGGAGCATACCACCTCTGCTCTTGATTTCAAAGAAAACAAGTGATGTGCTTTGGCCAGGTGCCAGGGTTGTGAGTCAGAGAACACCAACATCCCTGCCCTCCAGGAGTTTACAGAACTACGGGGGAATGTGATAGGCTACATTATATTTGCTGCCTCTCCTTCCCATGGGAATATAATATATCTCCACTTAGGACTGCTTTGGCTACAGGTAGAAACAATGTTTCTAGGCAGAAGCATCAAAGCCAAATGTGATCACACTTACATGTGGAATCTTAAACAAACAAACAAACAAACAAACAAACAAAAATGAACTGAGACACAGGAAACAGAATACTGGTGGTTGCCAGGGGCAAGGGTTAGGGGAGCGGCAGCAAAATGGGTAAAGGTGGCCAAAAGACAGACTTCCTAGTTATAAAATAAATAAGCCCTGGAGATGTAATATACAGCATGACGACTATAGATAATAATTCTGTATTATATATTTGAAAGTTCTCATCACAAGAAAAAAATGTTTAACTGTGTGGTGAGAGATGTTAGACTTATTGTAGCGACCATTTCACAATATATACACATTTCCAATCACTATGTTCTACACTTGAAACTAATATAATGCTATATAGGTCAGTTATATCTCAATTTTTTTTTTAAAAAAAGGCCAGATGTGTACTTTGCCATGATTTCCCTTTTTCCTTTGCTATGAGCCCAGCAATATCCCAAAGAGAAATGGGGGGGGTGTTGCTCTCCATTAGCCTGGACCCTGCTAAGGAACAGAACCATAGCCAACTCATGATGGAAATGCAACATGAGCAAGTAGGCAACCTTTTCTGTTGTAAGCCAGTAAGTACTGAGATTGTTTGCTCCTACGGCATAACTTATATAAGCCGACTGATACAACAAACTAAGATCAGAGCATACACAATCACAACATTAGGTTAGGTCCATAAGAGACATACGGGATTTCAAAGGAGGAAAACATCACTTATGCCTAGATCACATCAGCAGCAGCCCAGCCAAAACATTTTCTCTTTTTTTCCCAGTGGCTTTTTGTTTTGTTTTGCTTGACTTTGCTTTACATTTAGCCCTGAGTAAAACAGCTCTGACAACGGACTAATCAGCTGGCTTAAGCACACCAACTATCCTTCCCTTGTTCTCTCCTCTGCACCTCACCCTCAGTCCCCACACACTTCAAGGGTCTGTCATCAAGGACCAGCGGAAGTGCTGCGAGGCAGTGAGTAAGCCACTCATTCACTCCGCACACCTTGACTGAACGCCTGCCCCGTGCAGGCTGCATGAGCACCAGAGACTCAGAGATGGAAGAGGAGTCCCCGAAGCTTCTCCACATCTAGTGAAAGCTCAGCCCGGAGCCACTCAATCCCAGTGGACTTACTTGGGTACTCTGGGCTAACTAAGGGCACATGGCACATGAAAGAGAGAGATCTAGGGGACCCAGACACGGAAGGATGGAGGAGTGGTATCAGGAACTACTTCCTGGATGAAGTGAAATCTGAACTCAGTGTCGAAGAAAGAAAAGGAGTTAACCAGACAAAGGGAGGTAGGAACCACCACTTGCCAAAGTGCAAAGCAGTGGGGCTTGGCTTCAAGAGAGCTGCCCTGTCTGGACAGAGAGTGAGACAGGAGGGTGGGGCAAAGAGAAGGGAAGAATGAGAAAGGCCTTATAAGTCACACGAAGAAGTCTGGATTTTATCCCATAGCCAGTCAGAAAGCTGGGCTGCGGCATGGTCAGATTTGCATTTTGGAAAGATTTCCCTGGCAGCTCCAAGAAGGATGTGAGAGGGGCTGGTGGCTCTTGGATCAGGGAAGTGGGTAGGAAGCTCTTTCTATAATCCAGGTGAGAAACTGAGAGGCTCTGAACTGAGACAGGACCTGTTTGCTGCTCTGAAATATGAAGGAAATAGAGATTCTCGAAGACATTTAAGGAGGAAATTAGCTCATAGCTGGTGAACTGCAAGACCAGCAAGGAAGCACCCAAGCTTTTCTGTTCCACTCTGCCTCAGTGAAGAGCTCTGAATTTTTACATTCATATTGTAGCTTTTGCAATTAAGTTCCAAACTCATAACTTGATTAGTTATAAAATTATTCTCCTATTCTTTTCCTCTTTCGAGGCCCCTTTCTCCATTCATACTTGTAAATATGTTCCTAACAAATGTGTTCATTCACTCATTCATCCCACAAATGTTTACGGACTACCCATTATGTAGAAGGCACTGTTCTAGGTGCGGGGTAGATAAGAAAAACAAAACAAAGTCCTTGCCTCATAGAACTGGCAGCCTACATCATAAATACATAAATACATAAATAATTACAAAACACAGATCTCTTTGAATGAACAGCAACAGAATGCCGAATCAAGAATAGCAGCTGTACACGTATACTCATAGAAATGTCCAGGAAGGCTCACCCAAGAAGTCAATCAGCTGAGATGTAGGCATTAATATATTTACATTTATTTTGTATCAGTATCATTCTAGAAAAAAAAAGGTATTGGTACTTCTAGGCTGGTGCTATTACCCCAAAACACTAGCATTTAAAATACAAGGTCACATTCTCCAAACAGCAAGCAAGGTCTCCAACTGAAGGGGCAGCAGTGGGAGGTTGGGAATAGGGAACTCTAGCCCTTTCCATCTCTGGGCTCACTAAGGCCATAAAGCCTCAGGGGGTCTCTGCGAGGGGCTCACTGGAGCACTTACTTCGGTATTGACTGAGCATCTCAAGCAGGTCTCACAAGAGGTCACGGTGATACAGTTGATACACTTAGGGCTGAGTTCTGAAGTTAGACTGACTTGGGCAACTGCAGCTCATTTTCATGAAACAGAACCAAAATCCTTATTAATGCTTTCTTTTTAAAATGTTACCAGTTAAAGAGAAATTCAGTGAGTTCTGCCTTAGTCCAAAGTTCTCTTTGTTGATAGCTCGAAGATCGAAATTCCAGATCACTCCCCCAACAGCGTTAGTGTCAGGCCTTTCTGCAGCAGCCTTTTCACAGAGTAGCTCCTGTCACCTAAAGGTAAAGAGTGTCTGCTAGAGAGCTGAGCCCAGGTCCCACCGGGGGTCCCCTGGACTCATGGCTTTTCTGCAGATTGTGGAGTCTGCTGACAACTGGGCTCTGGCCATCTGCCCACAACCAGCAGGACAGTGACCACCCTCAGCCACCGGCCAACAAGGTTGGATTTAAACCATTGACCAATAGGTAAAAGGCCCTCTACTTGATCTTGGGTCTTCCGCACCACCCTTTCATCTGTCATCATTTCCCCAGGCCCAATAATTTGATAAAAAAGGATTTGATTAAGTACAAGATTTATGAGGTTCCACACTGAGACAAATGGTAATTCAACAGAAGCCTGTTCTAGAAAGAGGGCTAGAGTATGAACCAAATTCTCTATTCCTTTATCTACATCTCTACATTCACACACACACACACACACACACAGATACACACACATGCATGGACACACATACCCACACATACCGTTTGGCAACTTGTCACTCAGAAAGACTAATGATAATTATTCACTTTACACATTTGGCAGATATAATGGGACACTACTTTGGCAGTGATCAAAAATCATCTTCCTTTATGGTTCTTAATCAAAAATGTATTTCCCATTGACTAACCCCAGGAAAAGGTTATCATCTACTTCAGTCTGTACTTATTTCACTACTAACAAGAGATCCTTTTCTCTCCCATCCTTGGCAATGCAGAATTACCATCATTCCCAAGACCTCTTTGGGTTCCTTGACCAGAAGAGGCATTTAGCTATGTCATCCATGATGTATTGCACGTTTAATTGCACTATGCAGCTATTCAAAAAGCATTCAGAAGTAATCATTTAGCATTAATATCCCAGGGCAATCCAAGGTCACAGTACATTAAAAACTAATTCACAGTGGTTCAAGAATGCATTTTTCATATATGGAGTAACATAATTCTTTTATGATAAAAATGATAGTGGTGTTACAGAATGATGAGATACAAGATATTCTGAATATCCATCATTGGACCTACGGTACAAATGGCAAAGTCAGACCTTTGTTCTTCTCATAACTCAACACACCACTAACCTATATTAAACACTATTGACCATGTTAACTTTTTATATAACTGGCCATGTTTTAAGGAGCAACAACTCCTTATTTATTATCATAGACAATACAACCATTTAATACTTATTGTGATAATTTCACTCTCAAACTGTATTATCTTTTATTTTCTATACCCCATGGGTAACTAAAGGCTTTTTAAAATTACACATACACAGAAATGTGTGTGTGTATCCTATCAATTGTCTTCCAGGAGTGCTGTAGGAGATGAAATCATTATAACTTGCATCAAACATCTATCATGCTAAAATAATAGTGTCCTGAGGCAAGAGGCCCTCCATACAACATAGAATGGGCAGGCTCCATCCTCCAGAGCCTATCATCTCTCACACCCCATACCATTAACAGCGCTGTATCACACTCTGCTGCCATTCAGCAGGCAACATATCAGGAATTATTTCAGCACTTCACAGGCAATATTGTCATTTGTGAATATGCTAAGCTCTGCAGCCAAAGATACCAGATTACATTACCAACCCAATGTGGGTTTTTTTTCCCTCTATTTCTTTATATTTCACTTCCCAAAATCCATCTTTCCAATCATCCCCTCTAGACTGGACAAAAGTCGTAAGTTTTGTCCTATTCAGAGGGTCATTCAAAAGGACCAACAAGTATTATCTTAACCTTGCAGTTAGGACACAATTCTACAGCTGAGATTGGGCATACCTATAACGGAGATAAGATATCAAATCACAAAGCTCAAATAAAGTGTAAGCTTTGGCCAGTGATAACGGAAAACTGGAACAGGTACTACATGACTAATGGTCAAAGAACAATGCAGATGTTTAAGTGCTGAGTTCGGAAGCAATAACATCGCTGGTCTCCACCTGTCCTTTCTGTTGGCCTCCAGGACAGCTGTGCTATAGTTCCTAGAACATGTGTTCATATTTCATCCCCTCAGCTGCCTTTCTGCACACCCTTGAGACGTTCCTTTTCCAGCCCTGAAAGGGAAAGGAAGAGCCCTAAGGATATGATGAAATAAGAGACATGAATGAGATCTGGGAAACCATCCCAAAGGTGAGCAATGGGATAGATCATTTAAACTATTAGAAACCTCTATTTTCAAACAATTTTTAACCCAAAAAGACAACTTTGAGTAAATTAGGGAAGCCAGTAGTTCTGACTGCATGTACTTTAAGTAGGAAGTTCTCTACATCTATAAAACTATCAGCTTTCCTAGCTGCAGTCCATAAATCCACAGGCCAATGAAACCTGGGGGATTCCTCAAACACATAAACAAGGTGCTTGGGCCTCTTCCCCTCTTGGTGATAAGACTGAAGCATTTCTCCCTCCCGTTCTTTCTTTTTTTCTTTCTCCCTTTTCTCTTCCTCTTACCTGATTCCTTATGAATGTACTTTGAGGACTAGAAGGATCATACCAAACTCAGAAAGGAAGAAGTTAGAAGAAATGGGATAAAATATAGTTAGTAACCCAAAAACTTCACAAGGGGGGCACTGCTACATTAGATCAATCTCCACTGTTTCCAAGTAGCCGGCTTCTCCAACACAGATCCTTGGGGTCAACCAGTAAGACTGACTGAAACACATAAATCCAACATTAGCACTGATTGGAGTCTGCATTTTAACATTTCTCATTTGAAGACTACTTTAAATGTGCATATCTTGACCCTTCCCACCCTCCTATCAACCAGCAGTCTTAGACAAATCTTACACAGAGTGTTAGCCATATACTGGCCTCCCTCATAAGCAGAGCAACGGAAGCAGCACTTCCTAACAAAGTAAGTTCCTTATAAAATGAAGTAACTTCAATAATTTCTTCAGGCATGTTTATTGTTATCCTCACCCCCTTCAATAGCATTATCATCATCAAAATCTCCATGTGTCTATATCCCTAACAAATGATACAGAGAGAAGAAAGCTGGACAAAAGTTGCCAACCCTGAATTCTAATGTCTGTCACTCTCAAGCTTCCTGATAGTATACAAGTCACTTCTTTTTACCATCTCTAAGATGAAAGTGTTGGCTAAGCTCTCTAGTTTCCCTTCTAGATTTAATTTTCTATAATTTTTTATTCTAATTTAAAACATTATCACTGGACAACACCTACCCACTAGGACACAACCGATCATGGAAAAGTTGATTCAGACACCAGCATGTAAAAGCTAAGAGGGTAGTCTTACCTTAAATATGAAGGTACTTTAAATATGAAGAAACTGGCCTTCTAAACAGTTTAATTATTTGCCTGACCAAGGTCAGTAAGTTTATGAGCAGTGGGGTCAGTAATCAAATCCTGATAGGGTTGAACAGAGACTATGGGGTCAGATCTGGATTTGAATTTTGGTTTTACTACTTGCTGTGTGACCTCAGGCAAGTTGCTTAAGCTCTCTGAGCATTGATTATTACAAATGGTAATAGTATGTTACGTACATCTCAAGATTGTTATGACTTAACACAAGTGAACAATACCTAGTTAGTGCTTGACACATAGTAGGGGTGCAGAAGGGTTAGTTTCTTTTCTTAGCTACATCATGCTGCTCATGGTATGCCAAAGGGAAGGTAAGTATTAGATCTAATCCTGAGTACTTGTTAGCAGCCATTGTTGTAGTGTATGGTGGACTGGGATTTAATCTCTGTGTCCTACTGCCCTCTTCTGGATCTCGAACATCAGATTGGCTTTTGAATTCAGTTTATTGGTTCCTAACTGAGCAAACCCTGGACATGACTCTATAATGACTACTCCAGAGAGGCAATGGAAGCAATTACTGTATGCAACAGGTGTACATTTCCAGCAGAAAAGATAACGTGATTACTAACTGCCATAGTTGGTAGGTCGAAGTTCTGATGAAGTGGCTTAAAGCACACTTCCTTTCATGTGTGTGCTAGGTAGTCTAACTCTGACAGTTCCAAGTTAGTCACAAACACTGGCCGAATGTGTGGAGAAACAGATACAAGTAACCCACACAACACTTTGAGATTGATTTGGAAGGGAATCCTAACCTAATTAAGGTTTAGTCATAGCTCCTAGACTAACTGTTCTAGGAACCATTGGTTTTAGTGCATATTTCTGCAAGCTTTTAAACCTTTAATTATATTTATTCACACAAATATAATCCATCTGTTTCTAATTCACCTACATCTTTTGTAACAAACTGTTGTTTTATACCAGGTTGATGTCCAAAAAGCCAAAGACATCCTTATAAGTGGTTCAAATGTTTAGAAGTTTTTCTCAGGTAAACATGGTGAAATGTATCAAATGCATTACAAAATATTTGAGGTCCAAGTAGTAGGCATATCAAAGAATAATTTACAGAGATTTGAAATATTGGAGAGTAACACTCATTTCAGGCCAACACTAAGATTCAAATTTCTACCTAAAAATGAACCAAAAAGAAATAATCCATTGTGCTACCTGATGGTTTACCACAGGTATAAGTATATGAGTAACCCAAATTTTATTTTTGAGAAAAATGCAGGAACAATTAGACAGTACCTTATACTTTTCACACTCAAGATTAATTTTTAAGTTTGCTGTACTCTATATCATTACAACTTTAGAAAAAAATAATAACTCTTGACTTGGAATATGGATGGGTTAATGGGTTTGATGGATGGATGAATGGTTCGACAGAAGGGATATCCTTAGAATTTTTAAAATTCAGTATATTTTGGGGGTGCCTGAGTGGCTCAGTTGGTTAAGCATCTGCCTTCGCCTCAGGTCATAATCTCAGGGTCCTGGGATAGAGCCCCGCATCAGGCTCTCTGCTAAGCAGGGAGCTTGCCTCCCCCTCTCTCTGCCTGCCTCTCTGCCTACTTGTGATCTCTCTCTGTCAAATAAATAAATAAAATCTTTAAAAAAAATTTTTTTCAGTATATTTTTCCAATTGCTTCCATGATCTATACATTCCAAACACAAATTATTTTTCTCTATTATTTCAAATATTTATTTTATGATCAATACCATCTAAATGGAGATATACATTGCTTTAAAAAGTAAGATATAGTAAAATATTAAGTCAAATTACATTTGAAATATGCTAAAGAGAAATTATAAATATTCTGAAAACAAATCCTTCTATAAAATGAGGAATGATTTTATGCATCTAATCACAACCTTATTTATGTTTTATAAATCTCTGTTATCACACATTATATGTCTTTAAAGAGAATTTTGAATTCTGATGCCTCCAACTCTGCTTTTCTTTTTCAAAATCGCTTTGGCTCTTTTGGGGCCTTCTGTGGTCCCCTACAAATTTTAGAATTATTTGTTCTATCTCTGTGAAAAATGTTGGTGGTATTTTGAAAGGGAAAGCAAAACTGGAGGCGTCACAATTCTGGACTTCGAGCTATATTTCAAAGTCATAGTCATCAAGACAGTATGGTACTGACACAAAATCAGACACACAGGTAAATGGAATGGAATAGAAAACCCAGAAATGGACCCACAACTCTATGGTCAACTAATCTTCAATAAAGCAGGAAAGATTATCCAATAGAAAAAAAAATAGTCTCTTCAACAAACAGTATTGAGGAAACTGGACAGCAGTGTGTGGAAGAATGAAACTGGACCACTTTCAGGGCACCCGGGTAGCTCAGTAGGTTAAGCATCTGCCTTGCACTCGGATCATGATCCGTCAGGCTCCTTGCTCAGTGGGGAGTCTGCTTCTTCTTCTCCCTCTGCCCCTGCCCCTGTTTATGCACTCTCTCTCTCTCTCAAATAAATAAAATCTTTAAAAAAAAAAAAAAAGAGAAGAGAGAGAAACTGGACCACTTTCTTACACCATACACAAAAATAAATTCAAAATGGATGAAAGATCTGAATGTGAGACAGGAAACCACCAAAATCCTAGAGAACTCAGCCAGCAACCTCTTTGACCTTGGCCATAACAACTTCTTCCTAGACATGTCATTTGAGACAAAGGAAACAGAAGCAAAGATGAACTACTGGGACCTCATCAAAATAAAAAGCTTCTGCACAGTGAAGGAAACAACCAAGAAAACTAAAAGGCAGCCTACAAAATGGAAGAAGATATTTGGAAATGACATATCTGATAAAAGGTTAGTATCCAAAATTTATAAAAAACTTACTCAAAACCCCAAAAAAACAAACAATCCAGTTAAGAAATGGGCAGAAGACATGAATAGACATTCTTCCAAAGAAGACATACAAATGGCTAATAGACACATGAAAAGATGCTTAACATCACACTTCATTAGGGAAATACAAATCAAAACTACAGTGAGATACCACCTCACACCAGTCAGAATGGCTAAAATTAGCAAGTTAGGAAACAACAGATGTTGGCAAGGATGCAGAAAAAGGGAAACCCTCCTACACTGTTGGTGGGAATGCAAGCTGGTGCAGCCACTCTGGAAAACAGTATGGAGGTTCCTCAAACAGTTAAAAATAGGGGCACCTGGGGGCACAGTCGGTTGAGTGGCCAACTCTTGGTTTTGGCTCAGGTGATCATCTCAGGGTCGTGAGATCAAGCCCCATGTGGGCCTCTGTGCTCAGCGGGGAGTCTGCTTCTCTCTCCCTCCCTCCTGATTTCTCTCTCTCCCTCAAATAAATAATTTTTTTTAAACTTAAAAATAGAACTACCCTACGACCCAGCAATTGCACCACCAGGTATCTACCCAGAGGATACAAAACTACTGATTCAAAGGGGTACATATATCCCAATGTTTGTAGCAGCATCATCAACAATAGCCAAATTATGGAAAGAGCCCAAATGTCCATCAACTGATGAATGGATAAAGATGTGGTATATATATACAATGGGATATTATTCAGACATCAAAAAAAATGACATCTTGCCATTTGCAATGAAGTGAATGGAGCTAGAGTACTATGCTAAGCAACGTGAGTCAGTCAGGGAAAGACAAATACCATATGATTTCACTTATTTGCAGAATTTAAGAAACAAAACAGATAAACATAGAGAAAGGAAGAAAAAAAAGAGAGGGAGGCAAACCGCAAGAGGCTATTAATGATAGAGAACAAACTGAGGGTTACTGGAGGGGAGATGGGTAAGGAATGGGCTAAATGGATGATGGGTATTAAGGAGGGCCCCTCTTGGGGTGCCTGGGTAGCTCAGTCGTTAAGCGTCTGCCTTCGGCTCAGGTCATGATTCCAGGGTTCTGGGATCGAGCCCTCTTTGGGCTCCCTGCTCGGCGGGAAGCCTGCTTCTCCCTCTCCCACTCCCCCTGCTTGTGTTCCCTCTCTCGCTGTGTCTCTCTCTGTCAAATAAATAAATAAAATCTTTTTAAAAAAAAAGGAGGGCCCCTGTTGTGATGAGCACTAGGTGTTGTAAGTAAGTGATGAATCACTAAATTCTACTCCTGAAACGAATACACTATATATTAACTAACTACAATTTAAATAAAAACTTGAAACATAAATAAATATATAAATATAAAAAAATAAAGAGGACTTTGCAGAGCAGTACTATTAGAAAACACTAAGACCTGCCCTTGTTTAGACTTGACATTCATAGATGAGAAATAACATTTCCAACACCACGTAGCAAAGAAGGGATGGAGTAGAAGCCAATCTCAGGACTGCAAGACACTACACATCCACTATGTACCCTTCTGAAGTACATGCGTGCGTGCGTGTGCACACACACACACGCATACAATTCATATACCCATCCAGCAAAAACTAATGGCCTATAATCAAGACCCATATCAAAAACCATCTTCTTAACAAATCCCCAACATACTCCAACAGAATGAATGGCCCTTTTCTCTGTTACCCAACCCACTTGTTCATTCTCTCATTGCCTTTATTGCATTATAATTATTGTTTATATGGCAGTCACTTATCCAGACTATGAACTCAGCAAAGTATGGGCTCTGTGTCTTATTCAGATTCTTATACCAAGCACCTAGCCTGATGCCTAGAACATAGTAGATGCTCCAGTAAGTGTGGTTGCAAACAGGATAACGTGTTTGAAATTCTCCAGTTGTTTTGTCTGTGTGTTGGACGCTAAATATCTGAGCCAGCTGACTTCTAAAAACACTTCTCCACCCGCAGACAACAGCCATGTCACAGTGAAGTCTGTGGAAATGGTGAGCTTTCAGTCACAGACGGCATTCTGCCACAGACTGGGCGACAGCTTGGTGGGACCTGACACATGAAACAGATAATCGGGCTAGATAACCTTTCGGGTTCCTTCCAAACGTGACCTCCTGTGATTCTAATGCAGGGTGCTCCTTTCTCATCTCCTCATTTACCTTCTGACGACTTTGTGAGAACTGCCAAGGCAATGACACTGAATTCTTGAATCCCTGAGATGTTCTGAAATACTAGGGAAGCTAAAATGTACTTGTAAGGTAGCTCCTGGCCCTACGGCTCACCCAGAAAACTGGGTTAGACTGTCTCCTCTCTTCCTTGACATCTCCTAAATTCTAAGGTTGCTCATCATTTTTTTCACTGATTTTGACTTAGACTATCTTTCACATTTCCCGGCTGGGGCTCTTTCTCTCTCACTTAAGCTGGCATTCTTTGGTCACACTGACTCTCCAACAAGTTTCACTCACAGCCGACACAAGCACTACTATATATGAGGCACTGTGCTGGGCACTTCATATCTGTTATGTCATTCTACCTCTAAGAGGTAAATACACTGTGATTCCCACATTAAAGGATCAAGGAACTAAAACTGAGAAACATGCCCCATGCCTACCACTAAAAAGTAGTAGAGCTGCAATTCAAGCCCATGGCTTTCCTGCCCCACAGTGCATGCCCTTAACCACTAAGCCCGTGCTTCTCAAACTTTGTTGTGCACATGGGTCATCTGTGGATCATGATTAAAAACAGATCCTGACTCAGTCGATCTGAACTGGGACCTAAAGTCCCACATTTCTAACAAGTTCCCAGGTGGATCTGCTGGCCCTCTGATGATTCTTTGAGTAGCAAGGGATGATGCCATTTGCCCTTCCTAAATTCTTCCTTGCCTTCAGGCTTTGAACTGCTAGTTCTTGTCAGTTCCCCAGCCTCCAGATTTGGCACACACCAAGAATGTAACTTGAGGGAATGGTGGGTGGGTTAACCATTTCTGGTACCTGCACTCCAGCCCATGCAACAATTACTGACCACAGGGCTGACAAGCCCCACGACTGATCGCACAGAGCTGCCAGGCAAGCAGCTTCAATCCACTTAAAGAATGGAGAGAAAGTGTTAGGACTCTTTCTTCTCTGACCTGAACCCACCAGAATTTAACTGTAACGTATCAAAAGCAAATAGATAAATAATGCATTGATCTATTTTACAACATAGCATCCTTAAGTGGCTGTTTTTTAATGCACTTGATGCTAAAATGTAAGGTTTTTTTTTCTTTAAGCTAAACAAGAATACCAACACTGAAGGAAGATCAGGACAAGTAAATTTAATGACTTAATGTTGCACGATATAAAATCATTCCACTTGAATAACTTTTAATTAATTATAGTGCATATACGCCAATTATGTCTAATTTATTAAGAGAAGTTCAGCAGCACTGGATCCTGATATATACTACTGGTTGCCATGACATCCAGGCTTTACAAGGACATCTTAAGGATCATGATGCAGTGTCAGGTGATAAGTTTGACCTTCTGGGGGTTTAATGATAGATGACTATCCCGTTGAAAACGCCTCGGGCACGAGGTTGAAGCATAAAGGTTTTACATATATTCAGCTCCTTATTTTATTGGAGTTTGTGCATAAGCAACCATAAAGAAATTACGTCACTTAAATATAAGATTGTGCATGTACGTGAGGGTATAAACACACATATACTTAGACACTTACATATTCATATATTATATGCACATATGTATATTTAATTAACTATTTCATTCATCATTATATTCAATTAAAGAATGAATCCTGGGGGAGGGCAGAACAGGTGAAGCACAGGGATTTTTGAGGCAGTAAAACTATTCTCTATGATACACTACTAGTGAATACATGACATTATGCATTTGCCAAAATCCACAGAACTATACAAAACAAAGAGTGAAACTTAATATAAACCATAGACTTTAGTTAATAATGTGTTGGTATCAGTGCAGTAATTGTAACAAATAGACCTCACTAATACAAAATGTTAATAATAAAGAAACTCTATTTGGGGGCGGAGGGGTGTGTGTGTGTGAATCTCTATACCACCTGATACCTGATCAATTTTTCTGTAAATTAAAAACTGTCCTAAAAAATAAAGTTTATTAGCTGAACACACACACACACACACACACACACACACACACACACACAAAGGACCACTAGAAATAAAGTTCATAAATTAAGGTGGCATAATTAAGAAATAAGTGTACTTCCAGGTAAGAAATTTAGAAATGGTGAAGTAGAAGACATCTGTTTCATCTTTTCATCTATCACTCTGTGTCCCCATCTGTATTCCCCATACGCACACGCACGCACACACAGCGCGCTCATGCAGCCCTGTGCTTGACCAGCACCTTCCGTCCTCCTCACCAGGTCCTGACAGGAGTCAATCCATATTCCAGACCTCAGCTTACCCATCAAAACCTACCCAGACTGTGCCACCTCCCCAGAACTGCTCTTCTCACAGAGATGATTGAACAGAAAGAAGTATTCGAACAGCATTGTAGAAAACTCCCACCAGAGAAGGCCATGGCCCTGTGGCTTGGCTTCGTCAAAGATGCATGCCTTCAGCGGTCTCCCAAGAATTAATTTTAATGGCATGAAAAGCGTCTTTCAAATTCCAAGACCAAACCTAGAGAGGGAATATTTGGGGGCATGTGAGCCATTTGATGGCTTCAAACCCACCACAACCACCTGAAGAGCTGTTCTCTCTGCCTTTCAGTTAAAAAAAAAAAAAAAAAGGAAGAAACAGCTACTTTCTGTGCCAAGTCTCAAACGTGTCAATGAAGATTATCACATGAAGAGAAGACAGCCACTGCCCATATGTGTTCTTTCATTATGGCTGTACTGCCCTCGTCGTTGTCATTCCCCTGCTCATCTTCCAAACCTCTCAGTGCTCCTAGAAACAGTTCTGGTTTTAGTCTCTGCCAGGGATTGCTACTGGGGTTACTGGGATCGGAGAGACAGATGCAGGAGAAGGTTTGTAGCTGAAGAAGGAGAGAAAGAAGAAAAAGTAAAGGAGTAAGTTGTAGCTCTTCATGAGTTAATGAATAGCTCAACATGCTTCCTGTAAGATCATCTTATCCTTTAAAAAAAAAAAAATCATTCTCTCGGATATTTTCTTTCTGTTCACATTCCCTTTCCCTCGAGTCCCAGTTGACGGTCTCTGAGCTTTATAGGAAGCCTCGGCCCCAGGGCTGCACAGGACTACTCGAGGAGGCCTGCGAACTGCAATCCCTGAAAGAATGATCCTCTGTCTGCAATTATTGTTATAAATGTTCCTCTGGAACTCACTAGTGGCCGTATGGTCTTTAGTTTTATTTGAGAACATTCTTGGTTTGTTTTCTATTAAAGGCAAGGCAGGCAGAGAGCATAGTAAATGAAAAGATATTTCCAGCCGGGTTCTCAGTGAGATTTACTTTTCAGCAAATCAAGTACCCCTGGGAGTAAACTGCTCATCCTCTGAGATGTATTGCTATAGTTCCTATCATATCTGTCAATTCAGGAAAAGAGACAATTTGCTAAGTATCCTGTTTCCCTGGAAATTAATTCTTATGTGAACTGCTTCAACCACTTTGTCCTTTTGCCTCCTAGATCAAATAGACATTCTTGGCCTCTTCTTCAGAGCCACCCACCACTCCAGCTCCTCTTTCAGAGACTCTCTCACCCTCTTGACAGGCTGCGCGGTGGCCAGCCCTTCAGCCGCTTTCTGGCTTTCCTGCCTGTGCGCATGACAGACAGCCTCAGACTCAACTGCCTCACCATTAACTGATTCCATCCTAGAAGATGACCCAAACTGATTAAACTAAAATGTTTATTCTTTCCTGGAACACCTCGCCAACTCCTTCCTGTCTGCCTTAAGAGCAGGTAGACTGTTGTCCATTTTCTGTCCTTAGAATAGTCTTTGGTACTAAAAATGGACTACCGATGATATCTCCTCAAACTATCAATTTCTACCTGCTCCATTCCTGCCCCACCCCACCCCCAGCAGCAAGTAATGAAGTCAGCAGATTTAGCCTTTGCTGGTACCCAGGGTTGGGGTTGTCTGAGCAACCATTTTTCCCCTTCCGGGTTCCTAACCCTTCGAGAGCAGACAACAGTGGCCAGAGGAGAATCAAAATCCCTGATTGGATTTATTGTTTTCAAAAGCTGGATTGGAAAATGTTGCTAGACTTCTCTCCTGCCTCCCTGAAAAGTAGGTCTTATCTTCCCCTAAGCAGCCTGTGACTAACTGGAGAAACTGGAACAAAGTGAGTAGAAATCTAGTTCGGCCTGCTGGAAATCTGTGCTTCTTGGTCGGTTTACCACTGGAGACTGGAAGCACAGGTTTCCATGATGCCTGGGCTCAGGCAGGTCCAACAGATCAAAGTACAAAAAAAAAGGGGGGTGGCGCCTGGGTGGCTCAGTCGTTAGGCGTCTGCCTTCGGCTCAGGTCATGATCCCAGGATCAAGCCCCGCATCGGGCTTCCTGCTCAGCAGGAAGCCTGCTTCTCCCTCTCCAACCCCCCCTGCTTGTGTTCCCTCTCTCGCTGTGTCTCTCACTGTCAAATAAATAAAATCTTTAAAAAAAAAAAAAAAGCAGGAGGCAGATGCCATCTGCTTCATCTGTAAGATGATTTCACCCTAGAAGTCATGCTGTGGTCACAAACAATTCCCAAATCTTAGGTGCTTACAAACACCAAGATCGATATCTTGCTCATGTTACATGGCCATGTTGGGTCAGCTGCAACTCAGCTCCTCACCATCTTCACTCCAGACTTGTTTATTTGGGACACTGTCAGTCAGATGGCAGAGGGAAAGGAACATAGCAAATCCCACCCTGGTGTTTAAAGCTGCCACTCAGCGGTGATCCAATTCACCTCTGTGTAGTAAAGAACTTGGTTTTGCCCAAAGATGTAGGTATTTGGGGGCAATGACGTGTGCAATCAATTAAACATGCTGATATAATGGAGCCCGAGTGAAAATTCTGAACTCAAAGCTCAGATGAACTTCCCCAGTTGGCATATTGTCCGTGCATATTGTCTCACATTAATGCTGGGAGGGTGAAATGTCCTAAGTATAGTGGACACTTTGCATCTGGAACCCTCCCAGACCTTGCTATAGCATGTCATCCTTTGGCTAATTTTTCATCTGTTTATTTTTCCTATAATAAACTGTAACCATGCATACAATAGCTTTCAGTGAGTTCTTTGAGTCTTTCTAGCAAATATCAAACCTGAGAGAGGTTTGGGGAACCCCTAAACTTGCATTTGGTGTCAGAAGTGAAGGTGGTCTTGTAAGGACTTTTCCCTCGATTATAGTTGGAGCCTACCTCCTTGTAGTTGGTGACAGAAGTCTTGAGCAGAATTGGCAGTCTGGAGGACTGTGCCCTCAAACTTTGCAGGTTGGCTAACTTTGAGTAACTTCCATTCACGTTTCCTCAGCCAAAGCAAACCCTAGACCACACTGTCTGAAGTCCCTGGCGGAGGAATATAGAACTGTCCCCCAAGAAGGGTCATCCACAGGCAAGGGAGCAGTATGGAAGAGCTGTACATGCTTTGAACAGTAAGATCTACACAGTAGGTTGGGTAAAGAATTAAAAAGACATGAACTAAAGCGACATCAGAGTGATGACAGGAAAGACTAGATATGATAGAACAAAACCAAAGTCAACAAGATGAGATGCTTGATTCGATATGAGAGTAGTACGGTTGAAGGAAGAGTCACCCACATTTGTAGGTAGCTGCTGACATCACTCACTGAGATGAACAAGCATTGGGGAGAAAAAGTTTAATACTGAACATGTTAATTTGAGGATCATCCAAGAAGAGATGCTTGGTTCGATTACACTGATCTAGAACTCAACAGAGAAATGATAGCTAGAGATAGATTTAGAATTCGTCTCCCCACAGAGCATAGTTGAGTGCACGAGATCAGTATGAGTATCTAGAATAGAAAATAGGGAGGGCTGAGGAGGGACCCCCAGGGCAATACTTCCCTTGCGCTTTTTCACGTCAGGACACGTAGGTATTTGTGCAACCCACTAGGGCAAACAAACAAGACGGCTAAAGTCTGCAGGCAACTAGCCTGCAACTAGGGCTCTGGCCACAGCAAGGACGAAGGGGGCACTGTTTCATGCTGGTTGGGAAGCTCAGTCCTATGCAATAAATACATTTAGGCAGCTGGAAAAGAACAAAGGAAAACAAGAAGTAGCCACAGAAGGGGAAAGAATTGTTAAAAGGAACTCGAGAGAGTTTGCACAGAATGAAAACTGAAAAGGTATGAGCCAGGTTGGGCAAAGAGTAAGTCGCTGATGAACTATGAGAAAGGGATTTTGTGGCGAGCTGGTATGAAGTCATGACTTCAAGGGGGGGGTAAGGAATGGAAGTGACGGGAGAAGGAGAGCTTGAGTAGAGACGTGAGGGAGATCTGGCCTATGAAGGAGAAGAAAAACATTGGCAAGAACTAGAGCCTGTCGTCAGGTTTAGGGGGAGTTGTTTTGAGATGGGCAAGACCTAAGCCTTTCTCAAAGCTGAAGACAAAGAACCAAGGGAAGTGCGGAAGTTGACAATAAAAAGAGGAAGTGGGTGATTTAGAAACAAGAACAAAAAAAAGAAAAAAGAAAAGAAACAAGAACAGTTGGAGGTTGGGACCCAGAGGCCAGAAAGGCAGGAAGAAGGACAAATGTTGCCCTTGAGGAATAAAAAAAGGAGGACTCATTAGGGCAGATACAGCGAAGTCATGGGCGGTGGGTGACAGTCCTGTTAGACTCCTTTCTCTCTGCGGTAAAAGTTTCTGTCCCGTGTAGACCATGAAAGGTAGGTATGAGGCAGGGAAGCCAAGCTGCACACGGTGCTTCAGGGCGATGCTCCATTAAACTGGGAGTAGACAAACTCTTGAATAATAGACTATTTTCTCATACCTTCTATGTAGTTTTGCTCAAGTGAAGTAAATAGGGATTACTCTCAAAAATTGGCAGCCTAGAAAAAAAAAAATCTGTCCTTTTTCACTCCACCATTTTCTTCCTACCTCACTCTGTTCCAAACACACTGGTCTTCTCGTTAGTCCCTGAATATGATAAGCATGCTCCGGACTCAGGGCCCTTGCACAAGCTATTCTCTCTGTGTAGAAGCTTCTTTGTCCAGCCACTGGCATGGCATCCCCCTTCAATTGCTTTATACCTCGATTAAAACCTCACCTTATATGTTGGCCAATGAATTTAAATTAAAAAAAAAACAAACCTTCACCTCATTTTAGAAGATTCCCTGTTCAATTATTTTAAATAACACCCTTCCATTATTCTCTTTATTTCTATCCTTCTTTATACTTCTTTGTAGGATTTTTCCTCACTGACATATTTTTCATTTGATTGCTTGCTTAATGTCTGTTCCTTCCTCCAACCCTGGTCCTAGAGCGCAGAGATTTAGTCTGTTTTGCAACCTGTTCCACAACCAGTACCTAGGAGAGTGCCCACAGCACATATACTCTGTTCAATATTTGCTGATGGAATTCCAGCTCTCTTTTCTACTCTGTGTCTTCTTTAGTAAATGTTTCTCCCCCTTTCCAAGGTCCATGCCTTGTAACTTCCCGTTCCTTCTATCAGATCAGGAAGGGATCTACTATCAGATAATTTTACCATCATTGCTTAATTACTCTTCAGTGTGATGAATTTGGATCATTGTACCTTGACATATAAATTTATAGTTCCAAATTTATTTCTAATTGTGGAATAAATTTTGTTCCATATTAAAATAAATTCCAGCATCATAAACAAATATTCAGAAATTTTCTCAAACATATGCATTTTATGTTGGCTAAGGGATAAGAAAGTCAATGGAGAGAGACTCTCTCCTAAATCATCCTGCCCTGTTAGGCACCATTTTAGAACCCTTTCTCTTACAGTCCCCATTCCACCCACCACTGCCATAACCAACTCTACATGGGCTCCTAACAACTAAGACAGAGCCTTGCCTTAGGCCACACTGTGGGTCTCCCACCTTATATCCATGTCTTCCCTCCTGATGGTGGCAGGCCCTACTGGGCATCCAGGACGGCACAATCCAGAAGTTCAGAAGAGTTTATAGCCTCAGGGTAAAATTTTGGATCCTGTGGATACATCCTTCCCCCTTTGTGCCTCTGCTGGGGAATTTTGTCTTAAGATGAATCATAACCTGGGTCTCACCCACATCTGATTTATGATATTTAGGCGAGACTTTTGACTTTAGAGTTGATGCTAGGATGAGTTAAGACTTTGGGGCTGTTGGCATAGAATACTGTATTTTGTATGAGAAAAGGACATGAACATTGGAGGGCCAGGGAAGAATGCTATGGACCAAATTGTGTGATTAAGTAGTAATTTTTTACCTTGCTTGCTTGTCTTGAGAATGGAAACCATCTGCAACACTGTCTATATTAACATGACTTTACGACCCACCTGTCTGCATTCATTCAACTTTAATATTCCATGAAAATTTTGCCAGGAAGTTTTCCAAGAAAATAAAGTTGCATTGTTTTTGTTTCAGGAACATTCTGAAAATCCATTTCTCCCTAAAATGAGAAACTCTATGACCTTCATCAGAGTTAATAGCTCCTTCTCCAGACAATAGGCCTCCCAACCAGACTCATTGTACAACTGTTTATCCTTTAAAATCCAACTGCTAATCCTAAACAGTCACATAATGAACTTTGCTTGGTCCCAGTCAGGGACTGAAAGACCTTAAGCCATACCCTACAAACCTCATAAACATCCCACTTTTGCCCTCTTTCTTCTAAAATGCTTGTTTCCCTTACTGCTTTATCAATCATGTCTTCTGGTGTCTTTTCAGGAAATTTGACAGTCAATGGATTTTTATTCTTGCGAAAGAATACAGAAGCCAAACAGGACTGTAGTAATTTCTGTTTTCTATCATTTTAACATTAAATGCTCTAGTAATGGGTGTATTTGTTCTCCCTTTTGTTCCAAACACAGAAGAGAATCTTTTGTTTTGTTTTGTTTTCTTCAGCACTCTCTTCCCCCAACCTTACTGTATTTAGAGCTTTTTAATCTTTCACACATTGTTTCTTCTTTCCCTCTAAGCTTCCATGTCCTCACCTTATAGTGAGAAAACTGTCTGCATCACAGGACAATGGGGAGATTAAGTGAGAGAATGTTTGTGAATACATTGTGCTATGAAAAATATCAGGGACAGAGTCCTCCTTCACTCTCCCATAGCTCTTTGCATGTATCTCTATTTTAGTACCTACATCTGGCTCTTTCACTACAAACCTCAAAAAAGTAAGAGTTGCAATCTTTTTATCTACTTCAATATTTGCACAGTATGGGATCCAAAAGTTGGTTCTCTGCCCTACAGGGCAGAGAGGAAAGAGACCAGGCAGCAACAGCATGGCAGGCAGACTAAAGAACAGGCAGATGGATGTTCAACAAGCCCTGACTAAGGCTGGAGACCTGAAGGCAAGGGGGTAGGTGCTGAACCAAGGTCAGAAGCAAAAGTTCAAGTCTGTACATAGAGGCAAGTGGCATCAATTGACTTTCGGTCAGGAACGTCCTTGTCATAAAAGGGTCATCTCCCCACAAAGAGCAGATGTGTTCCTGCATTGCCCTACCATGGTCATGCTCCATAGTTCATTTTTACAGCATCCTTCCCCTCTCGAGTACTATTTCTTTCTATGGTTTCTGGCAACAGAAACCATTATGTAAACTCTTAAAAATTCCCTCCCAAACCTTAGTACCATGTCTGGCCCTATCTAACATTTTGTTCCCTTTACCATTAGGAACTCCAAGATAACCAAGTCGTTTTCTCAGAATATCCCCTAATATGTGATTGGAAAAGAAATCAGACTTACCCAGGGCCGCTAGAGAGCAAAAAGACTGGGTCTAACAAGTATTTAATGGGCAGGTGTCTACATAATAAGTCTGAGCCTCATCATTCAGCCAGAGGACATTCATTCACTCTGGCTAGTGTTCAAAATTCTCTGGACAGGAAAGCATTCTGCTCTTTCCCTAAGGGTTTTATAGTACCCTCAGATCAGAAGAGCAAATTCATGTAACCCAAGTATGTGCACATTTTCAGAGAGTGCCAGCTTTCCGTGAGCGGATGCCCTTTGACTTGGATCGTTGAGCATAATAAATAGTAAGAAGACTACATTATTAAAAAAAAAAGGACAGGAGGGATTTTTTTTTTTTCCACTGCCAGACACAGAGAAATGTCCTACAGACTTTGCCTTAAGTTCTTTTCAGTTGGGAAGCTTTATTAAACTATACGATTTTGAAATCTGGACCCTAGCGGCAACACAAAAACTAATTATTTACCTATATATGTATACATGCATACACACACATGTGCATATCCAAGTCCCTTAAAACACCCCTCTCATTGGGATTCCTCAAAGGTGTTTCTAATCAAGAGTTACAAATTCAGATGCCTTTAGGGATAAGACAGGTACAATGTTAAACAATATGCAGTAGTGAAGACTACAGCAAAGCTCAGAGTTACATGCCCTGCCTAAGAATATTCAGATTTATTTCTTACCAATACTTATTTTGCTAATTAAAGCTACTGCTAGCCACGTTCAACTATGGGGCCCCAGTGTGTGATCTCCACAACTAACCTCTGCCAAGACTCCATGTAGAAGCACATTATATTCCTCTATTATCTCAGTTGCTCTAAGTGAGCCACGGAAACACCTTACTTTTGGTCTTACATACAGCAAAATCCACAGTCTGAGTTCTAACACTCCCTGGTTGTGCTACTGAGAGTCACAAATAGCACTCGATTAGCTGGTCTCCAAAATACTTTCTGGACACATACTCAAATTAATCAAGTTTCCACTACTAATAATAGTCATAGGTAACTTTTATTAAGGGCTTATTACATGCTAAACATAAAATCGTTGCTCTCCCCACATTTCATAAATAAAGAACAGTCAGTAAAGATAAGAGCTGCTATACAATTCACAATTCAACGGACTCATGAAAATCCAGACGATATCGTGTGCACAACATTGCTACTTTCTATAGAGCAGCCAGTTTGGACTTCAGTCATTGTGTGTGTGTGTGTGTGTGTGTGTGTGTGTGTTTGTGTGTGTGTGTGTGTGTGTGTGTGAGAGAGAGAGAGAGAGAGAGAGAGAGAGAGAATGAGAGAGAGAGAGGAAATGATACAAACTCCAGGTAATTTTATCCTCCAATGTGTAAATGTGTGTTTCAACAAACAGCTGACTGGCAGGTCGTTTTACCCAGTACACATTGAGTTCTCATTATCATCCAAGAGCTCTCAAGGTGCTTTGCAGTCATTAACATCATATCACTTTTATGTTAACATAACATTTAAAATTTCTTTCTCAGCTTAATGAAAAAAACTAATAAAAGTCTTTTTTTTTTCTTAGTGAATGATTCTCATTGTGTGATAATATGAAGTCTGAACAAGTGAGAAGTGAGGCAGAAGACTCTCAGGTGTTAGCACTGCCGTGGAAAGTTAGTGTGGGTTGTAATGTCCTTGTGAGTAAGGATTAATTATTTGAAACAAATATGCTCAGTAACAAGTGGATATGAGGTTGTGATGTCAGGAAGGTATAATTAAGGGCTTAGAATTCCTTTTAAAATTCTAGGAAGACACATCGATAAGAGCATAAAAATTCATCTTCTAGAGCAATGGTGGACAAACTTTGGCTACCAAGGCCAGACAACCAATACTGTAGGCTTTGCAGGCCAGTCTCCATCACACCCACTCAGCCTTGCCCCTGAACTGCGAAAGCTGTCACAGACAACAGAGGCCACATGCAAATGAAACGGGCATGGCTGGGTTCCAATAAACCTTTAAGGATGCTGAAATTTGGATTTCATAAAACTTTAATGTGTTCCAACATTAATTTCCTTTTGATATTTTATAATCATTTAAAAATATAAAAACAGGGGCGCCTTGGTGGCTCAGTCAGTTAAGTGTCTGCCTTTGGCTCAGGTCATGATCCCAGGGCCCTGGGATCGAGCCCCAGGTTGTTGGGCTCCCTGCTCAGCGGGAAGCCTACTTCTCCCTCTCCTCCCTGTTCGTTCGTGCTCTCTTTTGCTATCTCTGTCTCTCTCTCTTTCAAATAAATAAATAAAATCTTTTAAATATATATATATATTCTGAGCTCATGGACTGTCTAAAAACATGCAAGGAGACAAAGTTGGCCTATAGGCCATATTTTCCCATTTCAACAATTCTGAAACCTAAACTTAGAAAGGGTGGTTGAATGAGTTTTACTGTGGAGTAAGAAATGTAGGCAAGTAAGTCAAGCAGAGAAAGACAATTATCATATGGTTTCACTCACATGTTGCACATAAGCAATAGCACAGAGGACCATAGGGGAAGGGAGGGGAATCCAAAGGGGGAGAAATCAGAGAGGGAGATGAACCATGAGAAGACTATGGACCCCGAGAAACAATCTGGGTGCTTCAGAGGGGAGAAGGGTGGGGGGAGGGGGTAACAGGGTGATAGGTATTGAGGAGGGCACATGCTGTGATGAGCACTCGGTGTTATACCTAACTAATGAATCACTGAACACTACATCAGAAACTATGTACTATACAGTGGCTAACTGAACATAATAAAAAATTTCTTTCTAAATATCCCAACCCTTGAAGCTGATCTCCCTCCCTTTTGTGGCTTCCGCTAATTCTGATTTGTATCTCCTGGCCTTAAATCCCAATCCTTAATATTCATCCTCCATCTAAAAATAGAATCTCTAACAAGAGGCATTATATAGAACACATTGTACTTTAAAAAAAAAAAAAAATGGGCGCCTGGGTGGCTCAGTTGGTTAAGCGACTGCCTTCGGCTCAGGTCATGATCCTGGAGTCCCGGGATCGAGTCCCACATCGGGCTCCCTGCTCGGCAAGGAGTCTGCTTCTCCCTCTGACCCTCTTCCATCTCGTGCTATCTCTCATTCTCTCTCTTGCAAATAAATAAAATCTTTAAAAAATATATAAATAAATAAATAAATAACACATTGTGGCTCTAAAAGCTTCTAGACTGTTCTAGGGAAGTGAGCCCTTGTTAAAGAGAGACTTTTAAAATCACTTTGTCCTTGTCTGTGAATGGCTTTATTATTTAGCCAAGTTACCTGATAATTAACACAGATCGACCAATTAGGCTAACATTAGTGTCACCTGATGCTTGCTCTGAATCCTGGCTTTTCTGTTTAGTGCAAATTAAAGCCTACTAATTAAATAAATTTGAATGCCAATAGATGAAGCAGGGCAAGAATTGATTCAGAAAATACTATATTTGGTGGATTTGTTAATGCTTCCTTCCTAAATTGATAAGAACTCCAAAGGGAGGGAAGAGCATCAAATTTAGCATCCTATATGATAAAAAGTTAGAGTAGGTTAGAATTTGCAGAACTCAGATAAAACTAAGCAACACACTCTACTATTCAAAGGGCTCAAATCCCATGGTAAGTTCTTAGGTAACATAAATATATTATAAACTGGACAGAGTTCAGATGCATTAGTTCACTGCTTTTGCTATGCATTCATTCCACATGCCCAGGATTAGAGGGCTCAGGTGTCAGATAGCAGGAGGCTCAGAGCGTAAACTACAACACTAGCTTGAGCTAGTTTGAAACTTGTGGCTCAAATTCATTTGATGTGTTTTAGATTAGGGGCTTAGAGCTCTCTACTGATTTGTTTAACCTAAATTAAATGGACAAAAGGAAATTTTAGCCCCCAAACCTTTCCAAAACTCTCCCTTACAGTTGTTTTTTCCTCCAGTGTTAGAAACGCCATACTTGTGACTTTACTCCAGCCTCCTGGCTCACTGGGCTCTCCTTTCATCTGACTTCCGTATTATCAGTCTAGCTGGCAATCATGTCACTCTCCTGCATAAAAATCCTTTACAAGCCCCCCTTCACCTACTCAATAATTTTTTTTAATAAATTCAAGGTTTTTTTACAATTGGCCCTGACTCTTACTAAACTGCTTTCTACTACTTTTGCATGCATGGTTTAAGTTTCAGTCTCTCCCAAAATAAGCCCTGAGCTTTCTTTCTATTCACTTCTCTGTTGTGTTAGTCTATAATAATAACAATGAATGATCATAATAACCATCATCTATTGAGCCTTTATCCACATAATTTTCTAACTACTTTACATACATTATCTCATTTTGTCTTCATAATAACCCTAATACAGTAGGTATCATATCCCCATTATATAAATGAGACTTGGAGAAGTTAGGCAACTTGCGCATGATCATCCACACAATTTTTTTTTTAAGATTTTATTTATTTATTTGAGAGAGAGACAGAGATAGTGAGAGAGAGCATGAGCACGGAGGTGAGGGAGAAGCAGGCTTCCCGCCGAGCTGGGAGCCCGATGCGGGGCTCTATCCCAGGATCCCGCGACCATGACCGAGCCGAAGGCAGACGCCCAACAACTGAGCCACCCAGGCGCCCCCACCCATACAATTCTAAGCGGTGGAATTAGATTTCAAATGCAGACTTCTGAATCATATGCCCATTCCCTTAACTGCTTCATTTTACTGCCTCCTTCATCTTGCTCTATTCCAAATGTCCTCACGACCCACCTCCACGTAAACATGCACGTATGCACACATGCATGCACGCACGCACACGCACACAGAAATTCTACCCATTGTTCAAGACCCACCTCAAATGCAAGCTGCCTCCTGCGTAAAGTCTTCCCTAGTCACCCCCCTCTCCCACAGCTCCAGAATATGCCCTTTCTGCCTAAGGATCCAATATGCCCCCAAGTTTTAATAGCTGGTGATCTCAAAGTAAAACCATTTATTAATTTTTTTAAGTAAGCTCTAAGACCAATGTGGGGCTTAAACTCAAGACCCTAAGATCAAGAGTTACATACTCTACCAACTAAGCCAGCCATGCACCCCACCATTTATTCTTTAATATTAAACTTACAATGACTTGAATTTTGTCCCATGAATCACAGGATGTCTATTTTTCCACTAGTTTCTCTCCAGATATAACTTCTGGGAACCCCTACAGAATACATACATGCCCCAAATCTATCTTGTGACCCACGTTCTGAATTACTGCTACATCAGAACTCTCCTGGGGATCTGCAAGGTGTTCTCTCTTTCTGTAGTGATTTGGTCCAAGACTGGACACTGATCCATCTTGTTGACTATCAACTTCCCCAGAAAGACCACCAGAAAAAACTGCTGATTGAGCAAAACTAAGTTTATCAGGCTTACTGCAAAATGGAGAACAATACTTTGACAGCATCTTAATAATATCTCACGAGAGAGATCAGAAGAGGACATTTCTAGGATTTTGGGATCTGGTTTAAGGGGGGAATCTTTCAAGGCAAGAAATTAATTGAGATTAGACAAAGTTTATGACACAGTAATTTAGGATTGATGAATATAGAAACACTCATGTCTTGAAGCAAATAGTGATAAATGTCGTCTGATAAGTGAACTGTTGCCTAAATGAGCAATCCCTCATCCTGATAGAACTGTTTACCCATGCGACCAAACTCTTTGCCCAGATAAACTAATTTGCAAGAATTTCCTGAAGCAAACAGTAAAGTTATTTACTAGTTTATAGTTTTATCTTATTACAGAAGAATTACCTAGAACAAGTTGGTTGTTCACCACAGTCTCATTTCCAAACCCTTCACCATTTCCTGATTTACCACTAGTCTCAGGCTATGGTGTATAAAAGAACATTTTTTAATTCTTTTGGGATAATGGAGGTACAGTGCAGAGCCCCCCTTTTGCTGCTAATAGCAATTACTCTTCGTGCTCACAGACCCTAAAGCTGACCGTGAAATTACTGTTTAGCCCCCCAAATAAAAGACAGAAGACAATGCAAGGTGGAAAGGGAAGACTGATGAGCAAGGTAGTAAGCAGATCAAGGGGAAACGTTCACGGCATCAGCCATGATTGTCAGCATACTGGGTGGTCAAAGGTTTTGTTATTGTTCTTCTGCTTGAAGCTCTTTGATAGCATTTCCCAAGCGAAGTCTCAAGGTTCACGTCCATTTATGTGTGAAGCCCCATCAGGTGAAAGGGGATATTGAGGTCGTACGGTCTACTCAATATGTGATGATTTCAGAATTCTCACTGTAATTACAAGGCAATTCCCCACACCCCTTTCCACTCTCTGCCTCATGCATGTACCTCAACGTGGTGCTTTCTGAACTTATCCACTGAAGTGTCCTTAATGACAGAGGGCAAACTTTAACCTTACTGTTGATATTGCTACTTCAGGGAAAATAACCATGTTTAAACGGGGGTTTCTAAAAACCACCACCATGGCCACTAAGCCTGAGACACACTGCCTTATATTTATCAATTTATTTGCTATTACTCTGAAAGGTTAAGATGCTGTTATTGTAGCTGCTGACATATTAACTGTCCCCCAAAGCAGAGTTTATAAGAATCTGCTTTCTGGAAGGTTCTCCTCCCTACACATACTTGAGGTTCAGTATCAGCTTGTTTTTATTTTTAATTTTTATTTCACATGATCTCTCACTGCCATAAACACAGGCGCTCATGTGCACACACACCTTTCAGACTCTGTCACCTCAGGGGAGCCAGGCTGAATGAAAAGTCGTCTAAATGAAACCTCCCCATGGAGCGGCACAAACAGGCATCACCTTTTGCCCTGTTCCTCCCGACATGACACAAGCTCTCCAGGGCGCACAGAGGTGAACGGGGTGAGGAGGAAGAAGGATTAGATGGAGGGGAAAGGGAATCCCAGACCTATTCTCTAGAGGCCATTTACTCAGACCCTCCAAAGCCCTCCATAGTGTTAAATCAGACCAAACCTCATGTTTCTAGGTGTACTGAAGGCTGCAGAAGTAATGGAAACATACCACTGTCAAAACTGATCTGTTAATAGGAAAGTTTGTGGCATGCGTTGGGTACCTCATATCTGTGAGGAAACTGGTTTCCTATTTAGAGAAAATGGAGCTGTTATTCTTAAGCAGAGAGATGCCTATTGTGTGGGTAATTACAAGGAGGCCTGGCTGACCTGGCAATGAGGTAGTGTAGCTAAATACCTGAAGGCAAGGGGAGCGCTGAAATGAAAGCAGAGGCCCCATCTGCCAGGCTGTAATGATTGTGCTATTTGGAGGCAGAAAGGTTTGTCTGGAGCAGCTGGTTTCTCTCCAAGTGACCTTTTAGCATTTCTGCTTTTGCCGTCTGACAGATGTGTCAACTCAATAATTTCAAAAGCCCCTGAGTAAATAACCAATTGTGAGCAAGGATGACCCAAAGCGATGACAAAATGGCTGCACGCGGCACATTATGAAGCATAATGCCGCAATATGGAACCGGGAACATTATCAGAAGGAAAAAACATTTTAGTCTTTATTTTTGACTAAATGGCTTTCTTACCCACACTTGAGTTGGTTTAGAAGCAGGGGAAGAGAAAGGAAATGTGGATTGAGTGGAGGGCTTTGTGGTGGTTTTGCCCATGGAAGGTTCACCTGGGCCAGGCGCAGGACCCAGGTGGCCTGCCAATGCTCAGAGTGGACCCCCGCACTCTCACCCCCACGTGGCCTTGTCGGATCACTGAAGGCCAGAGTTAACTGATGCTGGGAGTGACGGGGTGCTGGGGAGAGGCAACTGCAGTCAGACCAGGTCTGACGGCGCTTCAAGTCTCCAGAACAGTCTTCACAGGCAATGCTGGTGCTGTTGAGCCGCTTTTACCTGGGAACTAAGGGGGCATAGGTTCCGAAGCCAAAGTTGAAAGGGCAGGAGTTGAGCTTCACGAAACATGCAAATACAACTATGATTCCTCCACAGGCACACAGACCAACCCTTGCATGGAAATGGGATTTATTCAACATATTTGTATTTTTTTCCCAACCTTTCTAACCCCTTAGCTGCTCTGCTGGAAACTCCATGAATTAAGGTGAAAAGCCCCGCCCGGCCACCAAGCACTGGGGGGAGGGGCCTCTGTCAGCCGAAGAAGCTTCTGGAATCACATTTCCTAAGACATGGATGTTCACATGCTCTTTCAGTTTTGCTTTAGTGAAAGTGCCAGGGATTTTCTCCTCCTCCACCACCACCATCCCCATTTTTTAATGAGTTACATAAGTTTAGACTAAACTGAATATTACACTTCAAAGGCACATCTTCCCAGTGACAAACCATTATCATGAGAGAATTGATGTAGTAAACGCAAGCAGTGGCGGGTTGAAGCGAGCTCATACCAGCTTGTGAGAGTCAGTGTCGAGTTTCCAGGAGTTTTGTAAAGTGATTTTTAAACCGATGGTATCTTGATATTGGTCATAGTAGTAGCATTTACACCATGGAAATCAGCAAACACTATAGATCAGGGCTTTTTCCCCCTAGACAATTGGTAGTTACACACTTATCAGAACGTCACTGACACAAGTGAATGTGAGCATTAGAGAAAATACTTCCACTGGGCCATGAGATCTAGCTTCCTCTCTCCTTTCCCAAGTTTGTATCACAGATTCTAAACTTAGTACCAGAGCTGAGGCTGATCAATGCCATAAAATACTTTCTCATTTGAAAGAGGTTTGAGAAATGTAGAAAGACTGTGGTTATGTTCTTTAAAAAAAAAAAAAAAAAAAAGCACTGCCTATATTTTAAAGAAAAATGCCTCAAAAGAGCACACAAAGCTCTCCATATTTGTGTCTTACTTCCATAACCCTAGTCTGATTACTCCTCCAAACTTCTGCTCCATTTTGACTGATCTGGTCCGCAAAATGCCCAGAATACTCCATGTTCATTCCTGCCCCCAAACCTTTGTTTATGATACAGTCCTGATCAGAACTGCATGTCTCTGTCCTATCACCCGTCCCATCCCATGCATCCTTCAAAGTTCACTTAGCCCACCTACCCCAACTCTTCTGCTCTGGCTCACGATTTGTCTCCTTTCACCTGTAACTTTCATGGTATTTTTTTTTTACTTCTAGTCCTCACTTTGGCTCTTAATCATACAATATACTACCTTGCATTTTTACTTTGCTCTCTTCCATGAGAATGACTTGTCTACTCAAAGTGTTACCTCTGGCAAGGACTTGGTATTACATAAGCGTGTATCTCTTCCTCAGTCTCTGGCACAGCACTACCAAAACGCATGATTCTCCATTCTCTGAATATGGACTCCCCAAGGGAGCTTTCTATAGATACTGCCCCTAGACTTCATTCCTCAGAGATCCTGATTGAGTTGGTCTGTTGTGTTATAAAAGTTTTCAAATGGTTACAAATCCACCTACTCAGTCCAGAATCCTGGCTGATTCTAACATATAACTATAGTTGAGAATCATGACTTAAAAGATACGTGGATGGATGGATATAAAACTAAATCATGCAAAATAATTATCAGCACCTCTTTTTTGCCAAGGTTGATGACTGAGATATAATGCTATGGTCTTTAACACTCTCTACCTGACCATGAACTCCCTAAGAACAGAGAACAAATCCTATTTGTGGCAAGATCTTGGTCCATCACAATGTCCGCTACCAAGCCGGTCTTGGAGAGAGAGAGAGAGAAAGAGAGAGAGATTGAAGAAATATACAATTGCTATCTCCCATCTATCCACTTGTATTCCTCCTGCCCCCAGCTACCTGGCTGGTAAAACCTTCCAGATTATAACTGGGATGAGACCAAAATAAGAATGTTGCTATTGTTTTAACGTTATGTTTTTAATAATAATAAGACAAAGGAATGATAAGTCAACAGCTTGATGAAGATGATGAAGGAAAAAAAAGCAGAAAAGTTTTCTCTTTGGTCTGCTTCCATTTTTCCTCCTCGAAGGAGAATAATATTCAGGTTGCAATGGATGGAACACAAATCTTAGGAGGGGAGATAGTAAGAGAGTGTCTAGCAGCTTTAAAATGTGTTCGAGTCCAGATGCATTACATCTAAGACAATTAAAACAATTTGCAGCTGTTATCGCAGCTGCTAGTGTCCTGGGAAAAAAAAAATCAGAGAGAATGGGAAAATTGCCAGAAGATCAGAGCTAAGCAAATGCCTCAGATTTCAAAAAGGGGGATTTCATATTCTAAAGCCAGAAGAGTTTGACTTTCATAGCCAGCAACATTCTAAAGTGTATTCTTCACTAGATTAATTTATATGCACTTAGTAGGAAAGAGGTGATCACCAGAGGCCAGCAGGAGATTGCCAAAAATAATTCAGTGCAGACTATTTTTATACAGTTACTACATTAGGAGAGTAGATGGAAAGAATATCACAGGTAGGGCACCTGGGTGGCTCAGATGGTTAAGCGTCTGCCTTTGGCTCAGGTCATGATCCCAGGGTCCTGGAATCCAGTCCCGCATCGGGCTCCCTGCTCCTTGGGAGCCTGCTTCTCCCTCTGCTTCTCTCTCTCTCCCTCTGTTTCTCATGAATAAATAAATAAAATATTTTAAAAAAAGAATATCACAGGTAAAATTTATGCAAACACCAGTCAGAATTGCGTACCAAAAAAAAAAAAAAAAGTGTATTGAGTCCCTACCATGTGCTGAGTACCACATAGGCCTTGGAGATGAAGTGCCCAGTCGTTGCCTTCAAAGGCATTTCA
The DNA here is from genome assembly GCF_037043125.1 of Eumetopias jubatus. Classification (NCBI taxonomy): domain Eukaryota; kingdom Metazoa; phylum Chordata; class Mammalia; order Carnivora; family Otariidae; genus Eumetopias; species Eumetopias jubatus. The sequence continues at coordinate 149,953,541 of NW_028274810.1, read as the reverse complement.
GTCTAGAGGGAGAGATGGAAAAGAAAACAAGGCCAGTCTTTATGGGGTTAAACATGAGTGTAATGGAGAAAGAGGAAGGGAAGCTGTCAGATGAGGGGAAACAGGCTAAGACATTGATATCTCATTGTAGGTGAGAAGGACAAAGAGAAATAAGCCAGGCAGAAAGAGCTGGGGACTAGGGACCATGAACATGCCAGGGAAAGAGAGTAAGAGGTGAAAGGCTTTGAATTGACAGAGGGCTTGATGGCTTATGGAGCTGCAAGTAGTTCAGAAAGACTGAAACCGAATTCAGAGTGGAGAGTGAGGAATGAAAAGAGAAAGGCAGGAGAAACAAGCAAAATCAGAACTGAAAGCCATGTTGAGGAGTTTAGACTTTATTCTGAGAGGCATGGAGAACCTTTGAAAGATCTTTACGGCAGAAAATGCACATTGATTTCACCAAGACATGTGGCAGTCTTTCATAAAACTCTTGTGGTTACAGTGGAGCCCTATGGATGAGGTAGTAATGACACGGGTGGATTTGTGACTATTTAGGAAATTGTCCTGTGACATATCAGTGCATTAAACTATTAGCAAGCAGAAAGAGCTTTGTTGGCATTTTTTATACTCTGTTTTTTTATTATCTTTTTATTCAACGAATGCATCAAGAATTGGGGCAAAATCTTTTTACAGATGACACAAATCTGGAAAGAAGGCAAATGTATTGTTCAGCATTATCAGGATTCAAGAAGCTCTCAAAGGTAGAATGAAGACAGCAAGATAAAATTTTAAACTACATTTATGTTTAAACTATAATCTATTGTATGGGACGCCTGGGTGACTCAGTCAGTCAAGTGGCTGCCTTCAGCTAAGTTCATGATCCCAGGGTCCTGGGATCAAGCTCTACATGGGGCTCCGTGTTCAGCGGAGAATCTGCTTCTCCCTCTGTGTGCCGCTCCCCCTGCTTGTGCTCTCTCTCTCTCTCTCTGACTAATTAATTAATTAATTAATTAAATATAATCTACTGTTGAAGGATAAAATGCATAATCCCCAACTGAGAGCACTTAATGTAAAAATATAAACTCTAAGGTCAAATACCTGCTGTATCAGAGAGCCCTATGACCTCCTTGCTAAGATTTGGAAAAAAATGAAAAGAAAAAACAAGACTCTTAGTAATATCATTGTATTTGGTTTTTTTTATTATTATTATGTTAATCACCATACATTACATAATTAGTTTTTGATGTAGTGTTTCATGATTCATTCTTTGTGCATAACACCCAGTGTTCCACGCAGAACGTGCCCTCTTTAATACCCATCACCAGGCTAACCCATCCCCCCACACCCTCCCCTCTAGAAACCTCAGTTTGTTTTTCAGAGTCCATCGTCTCTAATGGTTCGTCTCCCCCTCCGACTTACTCCCCTTCATTCTTCCCCTCTTGCTGTCTTCTTCTTCTTTTATTTTCTTAACATATATTACATTATTTATTTCAGAAGTACCGATCTGTGATTCAACAGTCTTGCACAATTCACAGCGCTCACCATAGCACATACCCTCCCCAATGTCTATCACCCAGCCACCCCATCCCTCCCACCGCCCACCACTCCAGCAAACCTCAGTTTGTTTCCTGAGGTTAAAAATTCCTCATATCGGCGAGGCCATATGATACATGTCTTTCTCTGATTGACTTATTTCACTCAGCATAACACCCTCCAGTTCCATCCATGTCGTTGCAAATGGCAAGATCTCATTCCTTTTGATGGCTGCATAATATTCCATTGTGTGTATATACCACCTCTTCTTTATCCATTCATCTGTCGATGGACATCTTGGCTCTTTCCACAGTTTGGCTGTTGTGGACATTGCTGCTATAAACATTGGGGTGCACGTACCCCTTCGCGTCCCTACATTTGTATCTTTGGGGTAAATACCCAGTAGTGCAGTTGCTGGATCCTATGATAGCTCTATTTTCAACTGTTTCAGGAACCTCCATACTGTTTTCCAGAGTGGTTGCGCCAGCTTGCATTCCCACCAACAGTGTAGGAGGGTTCCCCTTTCTCCGCATCCCCGCCAACATCTGTCGTTTCCTGACTTGTTAATTCTACCATTCTGACTGGTGTGAGGTGGTATCTCATTGAGGTTTTGATTTGGATTTCCCTGATGCCGAGCAATGTTGAGCACTTTTTCATGTGTCTGCTGGCCATTTGGATGTCTTCTTTGCAGAAATGTCTGTTCATGTCTTCTGCCCATTTCTTGATTGGATTATTTGTTCTTTGGGTGTTGAGTTTGATAAGTTCTTTATAGATTTTGGATACTAGCCCTTTATCTGATGTGTCATTTGTAAATATTTTCTCCCATTCTGTCGGTTGTCTTGGTTTTGTGGACTGTTTCTTTTGCTGTGCAAAAGCTTTTTATCTTGATGAAATCCCAATAGTTCATTTTTGCCCTTGCTTCCCTTGCCTTTCGCGATGTTTCTAGGAAGAAGTTGCTGCGGCTGAGGTCGAAGAGGTTGCTACCTGTGTTCTCCTTTAGGATTTTGATGGACTCCTGTCTCACGTTTAGGTCTTTCAACCATTTGGAGTCTATTTTTGTGTGTGGTGTAAGAAAATGGTCCAGTTTCATTCTTCTGCATGTGGCTGTCCAATTTTCCCAACACCATTTGTTGAAGAGACTGTCTTTTTCCCACTGGACATTCTTTCCTGCTTTGTCAAAGATGAGTTGACCATAGAGTTGAGGGTCCATTTCTGGGCTCTCGATTCTGTTCCATTGATCTATGTGTCTGTTTTTGTGCCAGTACCATACTGTCTTGATGATGACAGCTTTGTAATAGAGCTGGAAGTCTGGAATTGTGATGCCGCCAGCTTTGCTTTTCTTTTTCAATATTCCTCTGGCTATTCGGGGTCTCTTCTGGTTCCATACAAATTTTAGGATTATTTGTTCCATTTCTTTGAAAAAAGTGGATGGTATTTTGATGGGGATTGCATTGAATGTGTAGATTGCTCTAGGTAGGATTGACATCTTCACAATGTTTGTTCTTCCAATCCATGAGCATGGAATGTTTTTCCATTTCTTTGTGTCCTCTTCAATTTCCTTCATGAGTATTTTATAGCTTTCTGAGTACAGATCTTTTGCCTCTTTGGTTAAATGTGTTCCTAGGTATCTTATGGTTTTGGGTGCAATTGTAAATGGGATCGACTCCTTGATTTGTCTCTCTTCTGTCTTGTTGTTGGTGTATAGGAATGCCACTGATTTCTGTGCATTGATTTTATATCCTGCCACTTTACTGAATTGCTGTATGAGTTCTAGCAGTTTTGGGGTGGAGTCTTTTGGGTTTTCCACATACAGTATCATTCATCTGCAAAGAGTGAGAGTTTGACTTTCTCTTTGCCGATTTGGATGGCTTGGATTTCTTTTTGTTGTCTGATTGCTGTGGCTAGGACTTCTAATACTATGTTGAATAGCAGTGGTGATAGTGGACATCGCTGCCGCGTTCCTGACCTTAGGGGAAAAGCTCTCAGCCTTTCCCCATTGAGAATGATATTCGCGGTAGGTTTTTCATAGATGGCTTTTATGATATTGAGGTATGTACCCCTCTATCCCTATATTCTGAAGAGTTTTGATCAAGAAAGGATGCTGTACTTTGTCAAATGCTTTTTCTGCATCTATTGAGAGGATCATATGATTCTTGTTCTTTCTTTTGTTAATGTATTGTATCACGTTGATTGATTTGCGGATGTTGAACCAACCTTGCAGCCCAGGGATAAATCCCACTTGGTCATGGTGAATAATCCTTTTAATGTGCTATTGGATCCTATTGGCTAGTATTTTGGTGAGAATTTTTGCATCCATGTTCATCAAGGATATTGGTCTGCAATTCTCCTTTTTGATGGGGTCTTTGTCTGGTTTTGGGATCAAGGTAATGGTGGCCTCATCAAATGAGTTTGGAAGTTTTCCTTCCATTTCTCTTTTTTGGAACAGTTTCAGGAGAATAGGTATTAATTCTTCTTTAAATGTTTGATAGAATTCCCCTGGGAAGCCATCTGGCCCTGGGCTTTGGTTTCTTGGGAGATTTTTGATGACTGCTTCAATTTCCTTAGTGGTTATAGGTCTGTTCAGGTTTTCTATTTCTTCCTGGTTCAGTTTTGGTAGTTGATACATCTCTAGGAATGCACCCATTTCTTCCAGGTTATCTAATTTGCTGGCATAGAGTTGCTCATAATATGTTATTATAATTGTTTGTATTTCTTTGGTGTTGGTTGTGATCTCTCCTCTTTCATTCATGATATTGTTGATTTGGGTCATTTCTCTTATCTTTTTGATACGTCTGGCCAGGGGTTTATCAATCTTGTTAATTCCTTCAAAGAACCAGCTCCTAGTTTCGTTGATCTGTTCTACTGTTCTTTTGGTTTCTAGTTCATTGATGTCTGCTCTGATCTTTATTATTTCTCTTCTCCTGCTGGGTTTAGGCTTTATTTGCTGTTCTTTCTCTAGCTCCTTTACGTGTAGGGTTAGGTTGTGTATTTGAGACCTTTCTCATTTCTTGAGAAAGGCTTGTATTGCTATATACGTTCCTCTCAGGACTGCCTTTGCTGTATCCCAGAGATTTTGAAGAGTTGTGTTTTCGTTTCATTGGTTTCCATGAATTTTTTTAATTCTTCTTTAATTTCCTGGTTGACCCATTCATTCTTCAGTAGGATGCTCTTTAGCCTCCATGTATTTGAGTTCTTTCTGACTTTCCTCTTGTGATTGAGTTCTAGTTTCAAAGCATTGTGGTCTGAAAATATGCCGGGAATAATCTCAATCTTTTGGTATCAGTTGAGACCTGATTTGTGACCTAGGATGTGATCAATTCTGGAGAATGTTCCATGGGCACTAGAGAAGAATGTGTATTCCGTTGCTTTGGGATGGAATGTTCTGAATATGTCTGTAAAGTCCACTTGGTCCAGTGTTTCATTTAAAGTCTTTATTTCCTTGTTGATCTTTTGCTTAGATGATCTGTCCATTTCAGTCAGTGGGGTGTTAAAGTCCCCCACTATTATTGTATTGTTGTCAATGTGTTTCTTTGCTTTTGTCATTAATTGGCTTATATAATTGGCTGCTCCCATGTTAGGGGCATAGATATTTACAATTGTTAGATCTTCTTGTTGGATAGACCCTTTAAGTAAGATATAGTGTCCTTCTTCATCTCTTATTACAGTCTTTGTTTTAAAATCTAATTTGTCTGATATAAGACTTGCCACCCCAGCTTTCTTTTGGTCTCCAATAGCACGGTAAATTGTTTTCCACCCCCTCACTTTCAATCTGGGGGTGTCTTTGGGTCTAAAATGAGTCTCTTGCAGACAGCATATCAATGGGTCTTGTTTTTTAATCCAATCTGATAGCCTGTGTCTTTTGATTGGGGCATTGAGCCCATTTACATTCAGGGTAACTATTGAAAGATATGAATTTAGTGCCATTGTATTGCCTGTAAGGTGACTGTGACTGTATATTGTCTGTGTTCCTTTCTGATCTATGCTGCCTTTAGGCTCTCTCTTTGCTTAGAGGACCCCTTTCAATATTTCTTGTAGGGCTGGTTTTGTGTTTGCAAATTCCTTTAGTTTTTGTTTGTCCTGGAAGCTTTTTACCTCTCCTTCTATTTTCAATGACAGCCTTGCTGGATATAGTATTCTTGGCTGCATATTTTTCTCGTTTAGTGCTCTAAAGATATCATGCCAGTCCTTTCTGGCCTGCCAGGTCTCTGTGGATAGGTCTGTTGTTGCCAATCTAATGTTTCTACCATTGTAGGTTACATATCTCTTCTCCTGAGCTGCTTTCAGGATTTTCTCTTTGTCTCTGACACTCGTAAGTTTTACTATTAGATGTCGGGGTGTTGACCTATTTTTATTGATTTTGAGAGGGGTTCTCTGTGCCTCCTGGATTTTGATGCCTGTTTCCTTCCTCACATTAGGGAAGTCCTCTGCTATAATTTGCTCCAATATACCTTCCGCTCCTCTCTCTCTTTCTTCTTCTTCTGGGATCCCAATTATTCTAATGTTGTTTCATCTTATCATATCGCTTATCTCTCGAATTCTGCCCTCGAATTCTGATCCTGTAGTTGTTTCTCTCTCTTTTTCTCAGCCTCTTTATTTTCCATCATTTGGTCTTCTATATTGCTGATTCTCTCTTCTGCCTCATTTATCCTAGCAGTTAGTGCCCCCATTTTTGATTGCACCTCATTAATAGCCTTTTTGATTTTGACTTGGTTAGATTTTAGTTCTTTTGTTTCTCCAGAAAGGGTTTCTCTAATAACTTCCACGCTTTTTTCAAGCCCAGCTAGTATCTTTAAAGTCATGATTCTGAACTCTAGGTCCGACATCGTACTAATGTCCGTATTGAGTAGGTCCCTGGCAGACGGTACTACCTCTTGTTCTTTTTGCTGAGGTGATTTTTTTCATCTTGTTATTTTGTCCAGGGGAGAACAGATGAATGAGAGAACAAAATGCTCACAGGTTAACAATGTCCCCAGCAAATATATTCTATACAAATCGGAAAAGACCTGAAACCAGGGGAAAAGAAAGGGAAAGAAAGAAAAAAGAGAGAGAGAAAAAAAAGGAAAAGAAAAAGAAAAAGATAAAAACAAACAAAAACAGAGCAAAACAAAAAAAAAAACAGAATATGATCAAATATGATCAGGCTAGTGCATAGATCAGTGCCACACACTAGATTTTGGGTGTATTTTGGTCTGTTAGAAGAAAGTGCCTGCTAAAATTTTAAAGAAAGAAAGACTTATATATGTACAAAATAAGGGTTGATACAATGAAGGGATGGAAGATGACTGTAAAGATGAAATTTATAAAAGGTTTTATAAACGGAATTGATAAGAAGTTGAAAGAAGAAAGAAGAAGATTTAAAAAAAAGAAAAAAGAAAAGAAAAAAATGGGAGAGACTGATCAGGCAGGAGACTAGAACAAAGCCATACACTAGTGATTTAGGGTATATTTTGATCTGTTAGAAGAAACTGTATCTCAAAATTTTAAAGAGAGAACAACTTATATATATATGCCAAAAATAAGGGTAACTACTATGAAGGGATAAAATATGACTCTAAAAATGAAAAATAAAAAATGTTTTTTTAAAAAAGGGATTGATAAGATGTTGGTTGAAAAAGGGAAAAAGAAAAATTCAAAAAAAAACAGTTAAAAAATTAACTTTGAAAAACTAATGAATCATGGTAAAAAAAAGCTATGAATTCTATGTGCAGTATTCCCCTAGCACTGGAGTTCTCCCGTTCTCCTTGATCGGTAAACTTGGTCTTGGCTTGCTGGCTGTCGAGCTGATCTTCCGAGGGAGGAACCTGTTGCCGTGGTTCCCAAATGTCTTTGCCGGAGGCAGAATTGCCCCGCCCTTGTCAGTCCAGGCTAAGCAAGCTGCTTGGTTTTGCTCTCAGGAGCTTTTGTTCCCTGCAAGCTCTCGGTACGGGTTTGGAGGACCAGGGTGAAAATGGTGGCCTCCCACTCTCTGCCTGGAGGAGCTGAGAACTCGGGGCCCCACTCCTTAGTGCGCCCCCAGAGAAAAGCAGTCACTCCCGTCTCCCCGATCTCTGGCCGCAATCCGTGCTCACCCGGCCTGTGACCGAGCGTTTCTATCTCTGGCACCCGACCCCGTGTGGAGTCTCCAAACCCAGCAGATCCCTGAGGTGCACTCCCGCACCGCTCCTCCTGGGGGAGGAAGGGGAGTCTCCCCGACTCTGCTGCTTGTTGGGTCCCTGCTGGAGGCGCAGTGGCCCAACTGGGCCGCGGATCACAGTTTATGGCCACCCCGAGCTGAGAGCCCGCGCCTCGGCTCCGTCTCTGCAGCCGGCTTCCCCGCTCCAATCCCTGGGAGCTCTGCCGCACACAGGCACCCCCGGTCTTTCTGTGACCCCGAGGGTCCTGAGTCCACACTGTCCCGTGAGCTTTCCACCTCCCGCTTAGCCACTGGAGTGACGTCCCTCAGCGGAACCGACTTCTAAAAGTTCCACTTTTGTGCTCCGCGGCTCTAGCACTTGCCAGAAGCAGCCGACAGAGGATCCCTCCCCGCTGTCTATCCTCCGGAATATCGCCTCGGATTCACTTCTCCGCACGTCCTACCTTCCAGTAAGTGGTTGCTTCTCTGTTCAGAGAGTTGTTGCTACTCTCCTCTTCGATCTCCTGTTGAGTTCGTAGGTGTTCAGAATGGTTTGATCCCTATTCAGCTGAATTCCTGAGACCAGACGAGATCCAGGTCTCCTACTCCACCATCTTGCTCCAATATCATTGTATTTGAATCAAGATAGGCAATGGTTCTATTAACACCACCAGCTCACATCTGGAGAACTGTGTCTAGTTCTAGATCCTCACATCCACTGACAAAGTATTTGAACACCTGGAAGCTATATGATGTAAAAAATGGTAGAAAGATATATGTGAAAAAAGATAGAGGTCCCTAAACTCGTAAAAGACTAACTCCAGAGCACTTAAAACAGGATTACTGAGGGAAATCTCTACATAAGGAAGACACTTTTAGAAAAAATAATCTTGGGGGTTGGGAGGATTGTAGAGCATTGGCTGACAAAGAATTTAGAATTTATAAATGGAATGGGCAGCCTTACAGCCTGTTATCTTCCTACTGCTAGAGATGAGCGCACCATCTCTCAGAGATGTACACTGAAGATGATCATGGCTAGTAAACCTGAGATACTGGAGATGTTTACCCAATTTGTTAAGGATACTTGAAAGAGAATTTTTTTCAATTGGAGGAAAGGTTGGATTCTTTCCACTCTGAGATTCTATTAAACAGTTGATGATAACCACACAGACTTCTGTGTCACTAAAGGACTACAAGGGAATAACTTTACCCTATGCCAGTTTTGCCACTTTAGATTCATCCTCACCTTTAATTCAATAGTTATCCTACAGTTTGGGGAATTGATTCCTCTTTCTATTGGACATTCTTTTAAAGAGTCCCAAACATCTCTTCATCACTTTTTATGTTTTCTTAAAATATCAGATATTTCCATTGTCACAGATGTAGTGGTATAAATAAACAAGGATATCAAAGCTTTTTGGATGAGTTCCTCCTAAGGAATTCTAAGGTAAGACCTGGTCATTCCTTTTTGTCCGTCTTAGTCATGAGCCAAGGGTAGCCTTCACTTCACAAGACTCATGCCTCTTACCCATACTTCCTAAAAGTGTTATATACTTTTCTTTTAAGATTTTATTTATTTATTTGCGAGGGAGACAGAGAGAGCACCAGTGGAGGGGGTAGAGGAGCAGAGGGAGAGGGACAAGCAGATCCATGCTGAGCGTGTGGAGCCCGACACAGGACTCAATTTCATGACCCTGAAATCAACCGGAGCTGAAATCAAGAGACAGATGCTTAATGGACTGAGCCACCCAGGTGCCGCAAAGTGTTCCATACTTCTTGAGAAACAAGTCTAAAAGTGGTTCTCCAGTCACTTCGAACCTGTCACAGGTACAGCAATTTCAAGCGCAGCCACAGGTATCCTCCACAAATTTGTGAGGGCTGCCCATTTCCTACAACCTCACCCCCGCTATTTCCAGCTCTACCGTGCCACCTCTATAGCCCATTGCCTCCAGAGTCTCCTTCCTTTGCAAATGTTTCAGTACTGAAGGCTACCAACATTACTTTGGGCTCTGAGAATGATCTTCCCATACCTATGACCTTGGAATTGCTCTGTGATACAGACTACAATCTACAACTATTTTTAAAGAGCTTCACTCCGTAACCTCGGTCCAGTCTCCAGCCCCTCACTTTTCTCCTTCTGTTTCCTTGCTTGCATTCCATGTTCTTCCAAGAAAGTTTATTAAATAATCCTGCATCTAATCTACCCATCATCATGCCCTGTCAAATTATATTGTCTTGACAAAAAAAATCCAAACTGGCCCCAACAGACTTTTCTTTCCATCATTACAAAATTTTTAAACCCTTCTTTCTCCTTGAAATCTTAATTTACAACCAATCCCCCCTCCACACACACATGCCATACTGCAATTTCACTGAAGAAAAACTAGTTTCTTTAAAAGGAAAATAGTATTTGTTCTATTTGTTCTTTTCCTATTTACTCCTGAATCTGTTTCAATCTGGGTTTCTGCCCCAACTGTTCCACCCAACTGGTTCTCACAACGGTCCGTTTCATCCTACTGGTTGACAAATACAATGGACACGTTCCAGTTCAATTATTACTTTATCTTCTGGCAGCATTTGTCGTTTTTGACCATTCCCTTCTTTTTAAAATTCTCTTCTGCCGTAACCTTCGAGATTTTCCTAGTGACTGACTGACTCTTCTTTTTGAGTTTCCTTGTCTCTCTCCAACAGCCACTTAAAAATTGATCTTTACCAAGATTTTACTCTCAGCACTTTACTTATCTCATTCCTGATACTGTCCCTTGGGTAATCTCTTCCATGCACAAACTTCAACTGATGCTACAGACGCTGACATCTGACCTCGAGGCTCACATCTCTACTTGCATATGCCGTAAGCTTATGACTTCAAACTGACCAAAGCTGACCTCATCATTTTCCTTGTCCCCAGCCCATCAAAAAAATTGACGGGAAAAGTCCTTTTGTAAACCTAAACTATCTTGTCTTCTTATTCGGCTTCACCTTTCCACCACCATTTTAATTCTGGCAATGAATTACTAAGTTGCAAAATAATAGCATATCGAGAACACTTGGCAAATAGACAGTAGAAACCCTGTTCTCAAAAAGTGATCAAAAACCAAGTTAGTGTTTCTTTAGATTCCTATCATTAGGAAAGAAATGAAATTGGAAGGGTAGCTATAATCACATGCAGTCGCCAGTCCGTAATTGCAACTTTTCAATAAGCAAAAACTCAACCAAACTGAAACACACACACAAAACTCTGGGAATTCAAATGCTCCATTTGAAAAAAAAAGGATTTTTGTAAACAAGTCTGGTACACCGAAGCTCACTAAATTCTTGCTTCTCTCTTGGCGGTTTACATGACAAAACCATATAAGCTGCTCTGTTTCAAGAAAAAATCTTTAAAACTCTCCTAATGCTTTTTCTGTAAACACAAGCGAATTTGTTGTCGGAGGTACTCTTTCTCCTTTCAGGAGTGAGGCTAAAATCTTCACTGATAAGGTCAGTGTCTTTTTTTCTGCTGCGAATGAATCCTCAGATGGAAGCTGCCATAACAAAAATGAAGTCATAAAAAGGAAATCCCAGACCAAGACTACATACGCCAAAGTACCATGTACCCCAGCATATGTACAGAGTGCAAGCCTATTATTCCACACCTGGTGCCACACCAGTGCAGATTCTAGAAGTGCAGAAATAAACACTTATTTTGACAAAGCAGTATTACTGCTTGGCATGCAGTAAATTTGCTTGAAATTCTAACAACTTCCCTGTAAAGAATATCCACCCACCTAACATTCTTTCTTTAGATGAAATCTTATAATAGCAAATCTGTAATTTCATTTCCTATTTTCATTTTTTTCCAAGAACACTGTTGGCCTCTACTGTATAAGAACTATAGTGCATCTATCTCCATTAGTGTTGTCACACGGGTTTTAGAAAATCATATTACAAAATGTGGGTCAGTGATCACTGAGTCATGTAATTTATCAAGACAATACCCAGATGTACTGTTTGACATTCGTTTTGCAGGGACACAATCTACTGGTATAAACAACTCTGCAATGCCTACCATTCTTCAGAGGCAAAGGCCACTTATGACTGGGGGGAAAATCGATATCCAGAGTTCCACTATCAAATACTTAATGTCCCCATGTTTTATAAGATAATATATCAGTGAAAGCCGACAGGATACCTCCATTTGATAATATATCACCTCTTTAGCTTGCCCTGCTAATTATGTTTCCAAAATCAGAATTCTAAAACCAACAGGACTTGGCCTCTTATCTCAATCCCCTGACTTACTAAGGAGGACACTGAAGTACATGCAATATTGAAGGACAAAAAACTTGCCCCGCAGTTGGTGATGGAGTCAGTTGTAAACTAAAGTTTCCCTGATCACAAATTCAATAAATATCAAATTCAATTCTCTTCAAATTTTGTGTGTTACATTACTTCTCCATTCCCTTCATCATATTATTAGGATAGAATTAATTTCCTGATCCTTATTACATTTAACTAAATCAACACTTTTTAATGACTGCTCTGTACTAGACGCCAAATAGATATTGGAAATAATAGGGGTACTTTTCTCCTATGTTACCACCAAAGCAGGACTTTCAAGGGTGATGGGAGATAAGATGTAAGTGTCTCCCTCTTGCCTAACAGTTCCTTCTCAGTCTTATTTCCTGGCAACTCTTCCTCTGTTACTCCTTTAAAATTTGCTTTCCTCCTTAACCGTTTTCTCTTATGACACTCCCATTCTCCCTCATGATATCATCACTCACAAGACCTTGACTGAGACTTCAACCCTGATTACTCCTAAGTATGTGCCTTTGGAGTCCCGGTCCCATATAACCAGGTGTCTACTGCATGTCCATTGGAAGTCTTGTAAGTTCCTTAAGCTCAGGATGCTGGGGTCCTTATTGAAGGTAACAGCCACAATTTCATTATGCAAGGGCCATATTTCACTTGCCAGTTGTGATGTCTCTCTCTCTTACTAAAGTTGAAACTCCCCGAAGGCAGATCTTACGTCTTTTCACTTAAATATCCTCAGTACTCACCATATTTCTTGGGATCTATAGATATATAATAAATATTTTTGAATGAATAAAACCATGGTCTATGCATCACTCAAACCAAAATCCTGGGTTGTCCTGGAAGACACATTCTATTTCCAGTGATTTAATAAGTCCTATACATTTTATTCTCTTAAATTTTTCCCAAAACTATACCTTTCTCTTTATCAAAACACTGCCTTGGTTTAAGTTCAATTATTTCTTGCTGGGGCCACTGTCACATCCCCTAAATGTTCTCCCTGCTCCCAGAATAACTCTTTCCCGCTCAATCTTATACATGGAACATTCTAAAACTCAACTCAGATACTATTTATTCATTGCTTAGAACACTTCTGTGGCTTCCTGTTACCCAAGAGAAGAATTGCGATGTACAACATCTATTGTGATCTTGCTCCTACCAACTTAGTCATCTCTTGCCCTTTTCCAGTCTCATGACTCACCCACTCTATCCACACTAAATTTCTGGTATTTCCTTTCGTACCCGAATCCCCCTTTTCACTGAATGCCCTTGGCCCCTCTCCAGTTGACAAACTTTTAATGAAACTTTCAACTAAAAGCTTATCTCTTGGTTTCCCCCCAGCAAACTTTAAAGCTCCTTCTTCACATACCCAATTGTGCCTGATACACAATTATATTTCCATAAGAGTAACTGTGATATTGAAATCCTTGTGTATGTATCTCTCCCCCATCAAACAGTAAGTTATTTCAGGTCAGAGACTGAGTCTTTTCTACTATGTAGTCTCAGTGCTTAATAAAGTTCTTGACATGTAGAAGACATTCAGTAAATAATAGTGATTATTGTATAGCCTAAACACAGCCCTAAAGTCCTTAAATTTTCTCACATATATTTTTTAAGTTTTTATTTAAAATTCAGTTAGCTAACATTCAGTGTAATATTAGTTTCAGATGTACAATACAGTGACTCACTATTACAAACCACACCCTGTGATCCCTCCACTTCATATTGTCTAATCCACTTTAGTGTTACTAGAGGCAATATATGCCCCCAAGATATATAGGATACTGAACAAATAGAGAAAATGGTTAAAAGACAAGGCGACAGTACACTTTCAGATTTATCTTCCCATATGGAGAAGAGAGAGAAATGGAGAAAAATAAAACAATGGCAGTTTCTCAAAAAATTAAAAATGTAATTACCATATGACCCAGAATTCCACTTCTGCGTTTATACCCAAAAGAACTGAAAGCAGGGTCTCAAAGAGATATTTGTACACCCACGTTCATAGCAGCATTATTCACAAAAGCTAAAATGTAAAGCAACCCAAGTGTTCATCAATGGATGAATGAATAAGCAAAATGTGGTATATTCACACGACGGAATATTACTCAGCCTTAAAAAGAAAGGGAATTCTTTTTCGGATGAACCTAGAGAACATGATGCTAAGTGAAATAAGCCAGTCACAGAAAGACAAGTATTGTATGATTCCACTTATATTAGGTACCTGGTAGTTAAAATCACAGAGACAGAAGGTAGACAGAAAGGTGGTTGCCAGGGACTGGGGGCAGAGGACGCTGTAAAGAATTCCAGTTTTACAAGATGAAAGAGTTATGGAGATGGATGGTGGTGACCGTTGTATTATGAACATATTTAATACCACTGAACTGTACATTTAAAAATGGTTAAGATAGTAAATTTTGTGTTATGAGTATTTTACCACAATAAAAAAAATTTAAAAATTAAAGAGAAAAAAAAAAAACTATGTTAAATTAGATTATAATCCAATTTCAAGCTGAAGAATGTAAATCACTTTCCAAGATACTTCTCATGTCCTGAATGGGGACTTCGAGTTTAGATAATTTGTGCAAACAAACTGGAGGCTCAAAGCAGTGGTCTGAGCACAGTGTGTGTGTTCTGCATCCATCATTTGGTAAAATGAGTTTCCCAGGCTAACCTCCCTGCTCTGATTCTCTTAAAATATTGGCATGTAAACAGTCTAAGGTAGACTTCCAATTGACGCTGCAATCAACCACAAGAGTGAATATTTAAGCAAGGTCTAAAGCAGATAATTCATTGGCCTATCTCCTATGGGGGCTTGAAACAAAAGATGTTTTCTCTCTGAGTTTAAAACTGTGCCACTTTCAGAGCCGGGTAAACTCTAGCTCTCATCTCCTGACGCCATCAACTGTGACCCCAGCCGCTAAAAAGTGGTTTCATTAACACATTGTTGGTGAAGACCAAATGGGAAAGGGTAGTTTTGTTTTCTGCTTTCTCTTCATCAGATGGAATAAAAAGGAAAGAATTAATATGGAGCGAATATGAAGAAAACAGGAAGCAATTATATCTAACAGCCCTCCAGTGCATGGGTAGCCAAATGTATATCCTTCAAGAAATGCACTAGCTGGTTCTCAGATCAGGCCAGACAACTGGCTCCATGCCAGAAAAGAGACAGCAAATGCTCAAATGTGATGGAAGGTTCAGGAAGATTATTCACTGGGGTCTACCCTGTCCATCCCCATAGACTTAGGCAGGCATGGCTCTCAACCCTCAACCCTTTCTTTGGCTCTTACTAAGATCTGGATTTCTCAAGGGAGAAGCTGCTAGGCATGTGTGAAATTTGTTTTCCTTCACAAAAGTGTCACGGCTCCTCTCCAGAGAGTGTACTACTTCTGCAGCATCTGCCTTCGAGCTCTGCTCAGCCCTCCTTGCCGCCGAGGCGTCAGCTTGGAGGCTTCCTCTGACACACAAAATCCCCTGCACCAAACATACCCTCCGTGGATGTGAGTGCTTCTTGGAAAAAGCACCTCCGCCTGGCAGATGGAGACACATGTCCTGAGATGAATGAGCTATATAGGCCAGAGCTGTCGTTAAGACTCCCAAAACTGTAATGCCAGTGCCTGCCTCAGTTGTTAATGTCTGCAACTATGTGGGAATGTGTGTGGCTGAGGCCCAGAAGAAATAAAAATCAATATACCCTCTTGTTACGTTTCTTGGGATGGCAGTCAGGGAAGTGAAGAATGTGCAGTGTGGATCTAGGTCTATGTTTGCACATTCTTACAGACGCAAGATATTAAGGACAGCATCATTAGATAAAAGAAATACGTATGAGGGCAATTTTTGAGGAATAAGGCTAGAGAACTTTCTCAGCATTCGGCAAGCAAATGAAAGTACTGTTTATATTCAGCCAAACTGCTGCATCCAGACTGACTGACCAGTGCCGTGCTGGCCCCAGAGGCATCCAGGCGAACCGGTAGCTTACAGGCTGGCAGCAAAGACATCTAAGAAAACATGCAGATAAAGAGTAAAAAACAGAGTACTGTGGCATTAGGGGGGCTACACTGCCTATAAGAGATCTTTCTGGGAAAGTGATGCCATCTAAATAATTTTAAACTTCCTGTGAGAGCTGATTTTTGAAGTTTTGGTTATGGATGGATGAGGGGGTGGATGCACAGAAGGATGGATGAATGGATGAATGGATGGATTTTATGTCTTCGACAGAAGAAAATTTTAACAGCTTTCTGATACCAAAAAAAATTCAACCAGAGTCCATACAATTCCCAAGGGGAAAGGGTTCAGTCTCCATCTAGTCAAAGTCAAAAATGTACAGCAACCCTTCTCCCCGTACCTATTCAACAGTACCTCTCCACTGCCGGTAGGCAGCAGCCTCTCCCATCCTTCTAAGATCTCTCGCTCTCTCCCCCACTCCCTTGCTTTTTGAGTCTCCCTCTTTCACTCTCTCTCTCTTTCTTTTTTTTCTCTCCCTCTCCCCACCCCCTCTTACTCACACACATACACACGATTACAATTAGTGACGGCCATAAAATAACTGGAGACACTGATCATAAGCATGTTGCCAGAAAACCTACCCTTCCCAATGCTCCCCAGAGGCTGGGAGATTCCAAGTACCAACTTTCCATCTTCCTGTCTCAGATACAGGTCACAGCCTAATGGGGACACCCGGACACAAAGTGGGGGGGTACTGCCACTGCCTACAGGGAGCCCTCAATTAGGAAATGAGAAAATATGAGAACTTCCTTAGAAAACATTAGAACATCTTTTTCTATTCATATCCAATCAAAAAATAAGAAATTGTTACACGAATATTTAGTATACAGGTAGAGCCCGGTGCACACATACATTAGTTTGCTAGCTCTCACATACAGCACATGAGTGTCCCACTTCAGCAGTTCATAGTGGAGTCTTCCCTTGTTCTTTTACTTCTATAGATTGCAGGATGTTGTAGTTTACCTGGTAGGCAGTTTACCTAGGTAGATGTGGGTGATGTTTTAACAATGAATAAAAAGTAAGTGCTTTTGAAAAAAAAATAAAAAGAGTGCTTAGGGGAGCATTTTGAAACTGGTTATTTGAAAATGTTTGCATAGTTAGATGGTTTCGATTTCCAAAGACATAATTTAAGTGCGTCTATAAATCACCTTCCTGGTGTCACTTCACCTCTCTCTGCCTGGCCTCTCTCCCGTCCAGCCCCTCCAAGGTGCATGGGCTCTGACCTCCATCAGGCAGACAGAAGCTGACAGCACCCAGCCTCCCACCTGCTTGGGATGCTGCTTTCTTGCCTCCCACTCCAGGTTTTTCCTGTGGACATGGAGGATTTAAAGGCTACAGGACCCCGCTGAGTACCCCACCCAAGTGCAATCCAAAAGTGAAACTTTGAACTATGGAATGGGAGCTAGAGAATACATTTTCCCATTCCTTTCCCATTCCCCAGAGGGACTATCCTGGGAAGCAGTCATTTACACAGCCTTTAGGAAGACCATCTCTCAATATTGAACAATCAGTCATGCTCCATACAAGACAGTGGCCAACTCAATAATAAATCCTGAACAGGCTTTCCCTCCCTTTGTCCCTTCTTCTTGCTCCCTGGGATGGTACACTTCTAAATAAACCAGATTCTGCTTTCCAGAAAAAGCAGACAATGGCAGGATGGTCCCTGTACAGTCTCCCTTATCTATATAAAAATAAATCTGTAGAAACAATATTATAACCAGTTTCAACATCCCTAAAATAATACATTAATTGGTCTTAATCTCGTTTGTTAAAATGTGAAAAGGCACTCTCTTCCAAGGAATTTGCAAGAGCAACTGATCAAATCAGAAACAATAGGAATTTTTCTGCACAATCTAAACAATCACAATTTAAAAAGCCTTTGTATAAAGGGTGGATGATTGATAAACACATATCATAATTAAGGGCAGCTAATGATGTACATCTTCCATAAGGACCCAAGAATTATTTGTGAGGCATCTTTTTCAGCTAAGAATTTAGAAACAAATCTTTGAAGAGTTTAATCACAAAGTATAAAAAATAATGAAGCATATTCAATCCCATTTATGAAAGCAAAAAATTTTTGAACTGTTAATAAAACTTTAATATGAATTTTTAAATACTTCTTTAGCTTTTCACTTTTACTTTCTTTTTTATGGATGTTTCATAATTCACACCCTATTATTACATTTACTTATACATATAATCTTAAATCAATAAATATACATATCTTGGGATTAATGCTCCAAATTATTTTATTAATGGGATATGTGTTTAAAAAATGTCTGGAGACCATGACATAGTCTGCCTGGAATTGATTCTTAATTCTGCCTTGTTCCACATGTGTGACCTTGGGCAATTTCATCTTTCTGAATTTGCCATTTGCAAGATGGGAATGATAATAATATTCACCTTGTAAAACTGCCATAAGGACTACAGGTAACAGGTTGAGAAATGCACCTGGCACCTAGCTAGTAACACACCAATGTTTGTTGTTATCATCAAAATGATACTAATACAAGAGCAACATGCTCTTTACCTGCCTGGTAGAAAGATCACTCACCAACACAGGCAAAGCACTGTATACAAGGTGCTTTCAAAGGCTCAGATTGACGTCCCAGAAAATAAAGATCCCCCTAGGAAAGGTAAAGAGCCTTGAAGAGAAGAAAGTCTTCAGGTTTAAGGAGTTTGAGGGATCTGGTCCAAGCCATTTATTTTACAAATAAGAAAAGCGAAGATCAAGGAGTGGGTTCATTCTTCAAGGTCACATGGCGTATGCATGATAGAGCCATATATATCCCCCTTGATTCTGCAGACATACAAAGCCCTCAAGCCAACAGAGGCGCTCGCCGTCCCGCCGTCAAGGTTTCTCCAGCAGCACCTTTCCCTCTGACGTCGGCCAATCGCAAGTCATGAGAAAAATGGCATTAGGGCCTCCTCACAACAGTTCAGGGATGACAGCTCTAAAGAATACCAGTGAGTGTTCAAATATGGTACCAGCTCAAGCCAACTGCAACCCCAGCAGCCCATCTGTGATAGAATTGGAGTACATTTTCTTCCTAAAGCATTATGTAAAAGTGGGCTACGGTAAATTTGCAACCCCCACACTCCCTAGCGCCCTTTCTGCTTTTTTTTTTCCTCTTCCATAGCAGTTATCAATAACTAGCACGCACTGCACGTTACTCATTTACCTTGTTTACTGACTGTCTGTTCTACTACAGCACAAGCTCCGTGAGGGCAGGGATTTTTTTCTGTTTTTTCCCTGCTACGTCCCCAGCACAAATACTTGTTGAGTGAATGGATACGATCTTCTGAGTCGTTCCTGCCACTTCGTTAACCCTTGGCTTCTACGAATATACAGTTATTGATTTCCTAAATTAAATTTCATGGGAGCCCACTAGATGCCTGATCACATAGAATTGGTTCTTCTACTTAATAAATATGATTTCAATGATTCAATTAAAATGTATCTCAGAACCACATGTGAGCTAACACCTACTAATCCTACCAATGTCAGCTAAAATATCATTTCCTAAAGAAAACTGTCTCTAGGAGCGCCTGGGTGGCTCAGTGGGTTAAATGTCTGACTCTTGATTTTAGCTCAGGTCATGATCTCAAGGTTGTGAGATCGAGCCCCGTGCCAGGCTCCATGCTGGGCATGGAAACTGCTTAAGATTCTCTCTCTCCCTCTGCCCTTCTCGGCTCACGCTCTCTCTCTTAAAAAAAAAAAAAAACTCTAACCCCCAAGACGAGGCACTTCCCATACTAATGACTTCCAGTGCACACTGTAATTTTCTTCTTGTTCCACTTAACACAACTGTACTTAAATCATTATACATGTCATTTATTTCTTCAATTACTATCTTCCTTACTAACCTATAAGTTCCATGAGGATAAGGACCATCTTATTCATGCCTGTATTTCCAGGACCTAGCAGAACCTGACATATACTAGACACTCAATAAGCACATGCCAAATGAATAAATAAGCAGAAACCTAATAAGTATTCCGGCCTGAAAGGTTCTGCAAAAAAGGATTTAACAGTATGTGATATAAGCTGTAAATATGGTCCCTGAAGTCATTTAAGCAAACTCTAGAGAGCTGAGCAATTATTCCTTCAAATGAAGCCAGTTCCCAGCTTTTTCGTCTAAAGCTGATGATATATGGTTACTTCTAGGAAGATATTTTAAGTTATTTCTTTTGTATTCCTCAAATCTTAATATTGCAGGCTTAATAAAAAAAAAACTTTGATCTCCCAGCAATTGTGCCTTTGACCCCAAGTGAATTGTACTGTCCAGTCTCCTGGTTTCCTTCCAAAATCTGTATCTGGTTTTAAGATAAATTTTCCCAAATAAGCTATAAACATGATTTTGATGGTTGAAGAATATTTTCATTTTAGATGAATAAACCAGAGGTAATTCAGACATTTAAAATTCATGACCTATGTACCTATGCATAGTTGCTTTCATTTCCAAGTTTCCATCACTGTTAGCTCTTAGAGTGAAAATAATATCTTTTTCCTCTTGAGTATTTTTCCTGGGTCCTAGGAGAATAAAATTGGAGCAAACTAGACCAAGCTTCTTTTATGTTAAAGAGATATATAGGAGCAACTATCACCCCCTACCCACATACACACACACACACGATTCTCTGCCAAGATTATATTGTGTTCATCTTGCAAATATCCTTCGAGTTTAAGAATTCACAGAAGATTTAACATCATGGCAGTGAGTACTTGGAGCTAGACTGTCTGGAAAGAAGGAATGATCTGTTTAGTCCCAGCAATTCACAAACTTACCTGAGAATTTCAGACATACAGAGACACCATAGAATAATGTACTTGCTATGAGTGAATAAAAATATTCATATTTCAATTTCATTTAACAACTATGTATTTACCTCACACCATATGCTATGTTTGAAAGACACAAGAATTTCATTCCAGGACAGAGGACTTTCTGCTGCGGTAGCAGTGGTTTCAATATGAACCACATACTTTACATTTTAAGCAGAACTACTTTATTTTTTGACTGACAGCCATGTGGGGGGAGAAATGAGTTTTCTCACAAACAGGAAAAGTAGAAAAGAAAAAGAGGATCTGGAGAGGACAGTCTTCTTGTTGGCACTGTGGGGATAATCTAGTCCTTTCGACCCCAAAATCAGAGAGGCATGAAAGCTCAGCACATCCCAACTTACCGAAAGTAGAGTTTGAAATGTGATCTAAGAAATTGACTAGAGCAACCGCTTCCCACTTTGCTACACAATGAAACTACTCTGAGAGCTTTTTTCTTTCTTTCTTTTTCAAATTTTTATTGAAATTCTAATTAGTGAACATACAGTGCAATATTGGTTTCAGGAGTAGAATTCAGTGGCTCATCACTTACATACCACACCCAGTGCTCATCCCAAGTGCCCTCCTTCATACCCATCCCCCATCTAGCCCATCCCCCACCCACCTCCCTCCATCAACGCTCAGCTTGTTCTCTATCATTGAGTGGCTCTTATGGCTTGTTTCCCTCTCTCTCTCTTTTTCCCCCTCCCATATGTTCATCTGTTTTGTTTCTTAAATTCCACATATGAGTGAAATCATATAGTATTTGTCTTTCTCTGACTGACTTACTTTGCTTAGCATAGCACACTCTAGCTCCATCCATGTTGTTGCAAATGGCAAGATTTCATTCTTTTTGATGGCTGAATAATATTCCATTGTATATATATACCACTCCTCATTTATCCATTCATCAGTCAATGGACATTTGGGCCCTTTCCATAGTTTGGCCATTGTTGACAATGCTGCTATAAACATCAGGTGCATGCCCCCCTTTGAATCTGTATTTTTGTATCCTTTGGG